>NC_072773.1:11498354-11829604 GCF_022539595.1 Amphiprion ocellaris | reverse complement strand
CACACCACATGGGTGGATTATCTATTAATGAAGTTAAATTTCTGGAGGTGGAATTCACTCCTTTGTCTATAGCTGCTCATGAGACTTCCTTCTTCCTCAATTTATGGAAAACAATCTGAAAACAGGAATTTATCTTACACTTTACTTTCAGCACATCACAGAATTTTTCTTGTAAAACTTAGGCTCAGGATATTAAAACTTGGCTGTAAGTAATTTAAAGGTGTAATTCTGCAGCTTTACATCCACCACCCAGCCTGTAAATATCTCAAACTTGCAGAAAGCGGAATACATTGGTTTTGGAGCATGGGAAATGCAGGTCTCTGTTGCTTTAGTTTTGCCCATTCATTTTTAGTGCTGCTTTATCGGATGTCTTCAAAAACTTCCATCATTTCAAACCTGTTATCACAGTAACATCTCAAAGTGTGCCAGTGCATCTTTACTCATGTCCAGCAGTTAAATTTCTCAGCTCCCGCTGTGTTCCCTTAAGGTGTTTGTCAGACACCTGACTCTGTTTTTAGATTGACAAAAGCTTCCATCTCCTCCCAGGAGGGCAGGTAATGCTAGTGCAGTAGAGCTTTCATGCCTGTTTTACAATGGAGAAGAGTCAATGCTGGACAATGAGGCAAAGTGAATGTTTCTGGACAACAGCTGATAAGTAGTTGATGTGCAGAGCTGTCTGTGGGTCATGCTGTCCCTTACCTATAACAGGGATATATTCAGTGACCCACTAGAAACATCAGCTGTCTTTAAACCTGTATCTTCACAGTGTTAAAACTCTATATTTTCCCCAGTGCTTCTTTATCTCCTGTGAGATGTGAACACCTGGTTAGTAGCAATTCCACACACTGTGAATTTGTGGAAAAACAATTAAAACCAGCTTCATATTGAGTCCTTTAATGTTTGTCTTACTCGGACCAAATTAGAGCCACTTTCTAGTGACAACCTGTTTGGATTGAAAATACAATTTCATTTTCATGAAATAATATGAAAAACATGAAGCCCACATTGAGAGAATAGCTGCTAGTTATAAGATAATTCAAGAACCTTGACTGCACATTTAGTACATTTTAGATAATATGTTTCTGATTATTTATGATGAAAGATTTTTAGCAGGTTGGATATGGGGGGAAATGGCACCTCTAAGAGGCACCTCAGCAGTAGTCACTGAGGGCTGAATAAAGAAAAGTATTGCATATTCTCTTTTCAGGCACTGAGATGTTTCTGCAAATTTAGAATTACAACTCAACCATGAACTTTTCTGCCTTAAGTGCTGACACCCACAGGTCCCTAAGAGGGCTTCAGGAGCTTCCAGCAAAGGGTGGATTCGTGCAATTGCAATTTTATTCTAATTTAGGAATCTCCTGACATCCTCTGAATTAAAAGGGCTGTGTAAAATACATACATGCATATGGTGTGTCTAATACTTCCATCACCTTCTCCATCTGTCCTCACCTTAGGCATCATGTCCACTATGTGATCCCATACGATGGGGACCATTCCTTGGTGGACTCTTCAGAGAACTACTTTGTGAGTGACAGTGTGACCAAGCAGGAGATGGACTTGATGCTGGGGCTGCTGCTGGGCTTCTGCATCAGCTGGCTGCTGCTGTGGCTGGACGGAGTCCTACACTGTGCCATCAGGGCCTGGAGGGCGAGCCGCTACTATGGTAAGCTGGAGATGGTGTCCTGTTTATCTGCTGCAGATACATATCAAATCAAGCTCATAAATACAATAATAATAATACTAATACAAATACTGATATAAATACTGCTACAACAACTACTACTACTACTACTCATAATAATAATAATAATAATAATAATAATAATAATAATAATAATAATAATAATAATAATAATAATAATAATAATAATAATAATGATAATAATAATAATAATAATAATAATAATAATAATAATAGCTTTATTTATATAGAACCCTTAACCCTTTAAAGGGCAGTCATTGAGATACTTTGAAATTCAAAATTTCAACCCTAGGGTGTTATTAGAGGATAGAAGACTTTTTTACTTTTGTGACATTTTTCAAAATTTTGACTTTCATGTTGAAATTCAACATCAACGAAGTTACCATCTATGGTTCCTTACCCATTAGTGATAAAAAAAAAAAAAAAACATTCCAATGAATGTATATGTCATCACTTAGCTCAACTACTCAACTGTAAAATGTGAGTTTCATCAACTAAACATGGTTAGTTTTGACGTTTCAACTGAAAATATGAAAGAGGACCGAGCCGCAAGTCTGTCTTTTTCCAACTTTGGTGAAAAGAGAAAGTTTGATACGTTCCAGGCCTCTGCTGATTGGTCAAATGGCACGATGTCGTGTTCTGTAATGTTGGGTGATCTTCAAAGATTGGCTGGGTGAAAACCACATGCTTCTCGACCTCACTGAGAGGCAGATATTTAATGTGTGTGGAAGTTGCCAAATATCATCACCTGCCCCATAAAGGGTTAAGAACAGCGCTCACAAGGTGCTTTGACAGTCAGAACGTGCAACACAGACAATCAAGCAAGACACAAGGAGACAAGGCAGAGTAGTCAGTTCAAATAAATAGTAAAAAGGAAATTAATAATTTGATTAGCACTTATATCAAACACGGGAACTAGGTAGTTTGAAATTTAAAGAATAAGATTGAGGGTTGAAATAAAAAAAAAACAGAATTAAAAAATTAAAGATGACATCACACCAAAGAACCAGAGACATTAAAGTAAAAATAAAGCAAGAGAGAGCATCTGAAATAAACAGGACATAATGCAGAATAGAACACTAAAACTAAATAAAGCTAAAAGTAAACTTCACAAAAAAGCATGTTTATACAAGTAGCTTTTCAGAAGTGATTTCAAAGAAGTTACTGACTCTGTAAGCCTTATCTCCTCAGGCAGGATAGGATCATATAAATCTTCTCATGTTACAGGACGTACTAACTATAGTGTGACTGCACTTGTAAATGACAGGGAAAAAACAACAACCTGATTAATAATATTTTAACATGCAGTTGAAATAAAGCCTATTTAGTTAAAAGCAAGAGTTGCTGTGGAAAACGCTATTAGCAAAGTGCTTGATTGCAGAAATATCTGTATGTGTAGTTCACCACTATGCACCTCTAAATGCTTGCCAGGTTAACCCAGCAGTTGGTGGAGTTCTGGAAAATGACCTCCCTCATTGCTTAGCCCGTTATTTGGCTCTGCTCACTGATTTTTTTCTCAGTTTACTGTGACCTCCTGGGAAATCGCAGCGAAACCTTCCAACTGTATGATGATTCAGACGTAGGCATATCAGACACATCATTTGAGGTGAAACTAAATTTAAATGGCTGCCTTCTTTTTAGGACTCTAAATACCTCAAATTTTGTTCCACTAATAAACCTCATAATTTGTTTGCAGGGAGCAGCAGTAGTCATATGTTTATGTAATGGCAACATCATTAAGTGTAATTATTATGTTTTTAATCATTTCAACCCATTATTTATCAGGATATTAATTAATACAACAACATAAAATCACATTTTAATGCGAACTGCAAGAATAGACACTCTACAAAATTGAAGTGTGATCATATAGAAATGTTATTTTTAGAGTAGAAAACATGATGATAAATTTGGTCTTTTACAAAGTGCCAGCTCACATAACAGAACTTACTTCAGTATATCGTTCTTAAATTAATATTTGATGGCATACATTAGTGTAATCGTTGCACTAAAATGCTGTGCTCTGGTAGGTCATTCAGTATTAGCATCCAACCAAACAGGACACTTGATGTCCTTGTGACAGCTGATGTCAAACAAAAAGTCACCTTCTCAGCATGTTTGGATTAGATATCAAACATTTATGGTTCAAGCCAAGTATAACAGAATATATATGTGTTTTCTGTCAATGGTGGACACAGTATTTAGATGCTTTACTGAAGTAGAAGTGATAAAATCACATTGTAAAAGTTCACTTTTATAAATAGAAGCCTTGCATTTAAAATGTTACCCAAGTTAAACTGTCTAAGTATAATCAGAGTTATGTACTTGCAGTATTTTAGGATTTTACAGCTTAATTTGGTTTACGTGGAGCTCGTTGTGAACTGCTATCAAACTACAACTAATGATTATTTATTTATCTATTAATTTGCTATTTTCTCTATCAATCCATTAATGATTTGGTCTTTAAAAATTCTGACAAAGTAACACCTTCACTGTGCTTGTTTCCTCCAACCCGCAGTCCAAATCTAAATTTCTTTTTGTTTAAACACATAACAATGGTTGAAATAAATACATGTAAAAACAGCACATTTTTACATTTGTGAAGACAGCTGAAGAAGACAGTTAGTTTTGGGGAAACATTTGAAAGGACAAAAATGTTGCTACTAGAGATTCATAGACTTTGACTGCTGAAGGTCCCACAGATTCCTCATGGTAATGAGAAAGACTCGGGAATCACTTACGAAGCTCTAAAAGAGGATCTGAAGGAGCAATCAGACTCACGTGGGGTTAACCAATCACACATATAAGCTCACTTTAAACCCTAAAATCAGTTCAACAATTGACCGGTGGGCTGTGAAGAGAGACAAGGATTTAGCTAATGTGGTCACTTCTCTTGGAGAGCATGAGTAATCCAGGAGCAGTGTTCTGAATTAACTGTCAATATGTCCCCTGCAAGTGCAACACTACAATCAAGTCCCAAAGATCATGACCTTCTCAGGAAAAGCAAAAAACAAACTCATCTTTGTGACTTACACCAGTTAAATAAAATATTATTCCCCCACTTCAGCATCAAATGAGAGGCCAGAGACTTTGGCTTTGTTACGTAAGACTTTTTGTATCCTGCTACTTGTGATCTAGCTTGTATTTTGAGAGAGACATGACATAATGCAGGATATATCTGTAACGTATGGCTAAACTGAGCTTTACAGTTGTGTATTGGCTGCATAACAGTGGAATCTGTAGATGATATAACTCAGGGATAACTTATACACCACCGTTCAAAAGTTTGGGTCACCCAGACAATTTCATGTTTTCCATGAAAACTCACACTTTTATTCATGTGCTAATATAACTGCACAAGGGTTTTCTAATCATCAATTAGCCTTTCAACACCATTAGCTAACACAATGTAGCATTAGAACACAGGAGTGATCAAAATTGATTTCTATAGCTCTTTACAACAGCCCAAAGGATAACCAAAGTGCTTCACAGTGAAAAACAAGAGAATAACTTAAAACAATACAGTAACTTAAAACAGGTCAAACAATCACACACACAAGTGATGGTTGCTGGAAATGTTCCTCTGTACCCCTATGGAGATATTCCATTAAAAATCAGCTGTTTCCAGCTAGAATAGTCATTCGCCACATAAACAATGTCTAGACTGGATTTCTGGTTAATTTAATGTTATCTTCATTGGAAAAAAAAAAACATTTTCTCTTGAAAATAAGGACATTTCTAAGTGACCCCAAACTTTTCAATGGTAGCGTAAGTAGAGAATAATCTGGGACCCAGGACAGAATAATGGGGAACTCTACAAAAGAGTGGTACCATTAAAGACAGTTTTATCAGGTGTGAGGTAAATGTCTTGCATCTTGCACTACATCACTGATGCCAGCTTGTATTTTTGAGCTTTAAACACAGTTAGTCACTTACTGCTGTAGCTCCAAAGCATAGACTGTATGTAAAGATGAAAACACATCAGCACTTTATCCCATTGTACAAAAGTGAAGCCAAAATATTTCAGAAATGCCATTTTGATGAGATTATTTACAACGAGGGTTTGCAAAGTAGTTACTGGGTTGTGAAGGTTGTGGTGAAATAATGAAATAAATTGTATCTTATATCTTCTCCTAAATACTTTTTCTTGACCTAGATGGAAAATGTCATAGGGTCAAGGAGAGATGTGAAGGTGAATTTATGATGACATAGGAAAAGACAACCGTACTGCTAAGGGAATCATTTGCACTTTCCCTAGGCTAGGTAATCATGCCGCAGTAGATGTTGTTGACATGGATCTGCAATAGATTGTACATTGCTTGGAATGTTTCAGTGAACAACATCAACTCTTTTCCTTTCATAAAGGATGTTTCAGTGCATTCCGTGCTAAAGTAGGTAAGAAATCAGGCACTGAAGCTTTTTCATAGCGTTTAGAGAATTCCACCAGCTCTTATCATGGCTGCTACTGAGATACTTCCAGATCATTTCACTCAGTTAGGAGCCCTCCTAAGCAAAAAAAAAAAAAAAAAAATCAAACACTATATAACCCATTCACTGTCACAACTGCACAGACTCTGGTTCAGCTGACGACACCAGCGCACAATGGCTGCACAGATCACTACTGGGTACTTTGGCTCCATTTTTTGGGAGCTGTCATGATGTCCATCTTTGTATATAGTCTATATAGGCCTCCATCATGATGTTCATGACAGTGGAATTTATTTTCTTGAAAAGAAGAAAAATAGAACAGGATGAAGTAAAACACTAGGAAGGACCAAGAAATGAGGGGGATCACAGAAATGGCATGAACAACAATGAAGAAGAGAATCACGGGGAGGAAGAAGAGGAGGTAGAGGAGGATACAGCCGGTCGAAACAAGGGAACCAATCGGAAGGCAGAAATGTAGGACGGGCATGAACATTGACTAGTTGTGGTGCCTTTTTTGGCTACCTGTAGAGCCAGTCAGGTCTTTCTTTCTCTTGATTCCCAAAGGAATAAAAGCAGCCATATATTCAGAATTCCAGTTAGGAAAATCAGGATATCGTGCTTGGAAGATGGGGATGCTATTTCAAACACTTTGGGGTTGGAACGGATGAGCTTACACTGTGGAAAAGGATGTTTGATCATGTAGTATTCCTGTACTGTTAGGTAGTTCCCTTTATGGTGTGTTGACCCTTTCGCACTGACAGCCGACATTGATTTTGGGCCCTTCCTCCGATCAGAAAGAGTCTTCTGCTATTATCACAACTGACTTGTCATAGCAGGGAAAGCAGAGATGATAGTACGAGCTATGACTCTGGTCTATTTAGATGTCCCTCTAAGAGTATGACGGTGAACCGACATGCACCAGGACCCAAGAACCAAAGCAGCAAGAATGAATTCATCCATCTTTATTTAGAATATTTACACCTGTGCTTTTGCTGCTGTGAAATGTCAACATATCCACTGGAGAAACAAAACCGACAAAAAGCTAAAATGATATTCTTCATCGAGGTTTGAACAGTTTGCCCACCAACGCAGATGTTTCCATGTATTTCTGCTGATTATGGGTCTTCTCAGGTTGAAGGTGGGTGGAGCTTTGCTAAGATTTATGTGAGGTCACTGGGCTCAAAAAGAATGGCTGCGCTCCATTTGGCCGTGACGCTTATTACGCAGTGGCAAGGTCAGGAGACCTTTTTAAATGGAGGGCAGGCGGCATATGAGGTGGCTGGCTTGATGCTGAATCAATATCTATCAATTAAATGAAGTTTTCCAAAGGCTGTACTTTTTCCACATGAATTCAGCCAAGACAGGCCATGTGAAATATTATATTTGCCGGTATTATTTTATATTCTATTGGTACATGTAATGTCTTTTATGGTTGGCATTTGTCATTAGACATGTGTATTAGATATGAAGGCAAAACCACACCATACCAGCATGAACTAGCAATATGGCAGCCAGGTTTTGTTGGACACTCAATGATAAAGGTGTAACATGTCCAGGGAGGCAGTCTGTACACAACTGAGTCAAATAGTTGAACTGTGTTTACCTCAGGTGCAGTGCTGTTTACTCAGTTAACAGTATTACTTTTGTCTGAGTAGCTGTATGTGACAGTAATGTCTACAGTTTTACCTCAGTTTCAAAGTTTAGCACTGTCACATCACAGCAGGAGGGTTCTGGTTTAATTTCTCTGGACAGTTACATGTGCGCTCTCTGGATGTTTGCAAGATTTACTGGAAGGGATCATCAACAGCAAAAGGAAAAACACAAGAATAAAAGTACTTGCCAATTCGCATCACACTGAAGGTAATATAAATAAATGTGCAGCTGATAATTAGCTTTCTGATGAGAAAATCAAGCCAAGCTGTTTTTGTTTTATAGTTCCCATATGGTAAAAATCAGTTTTAGTTGTGTTTAGTATGCCTTTAAAACTTTGATGTGTAAAATAAAAGCTGTGAGAATATGAAGATGCTTACTGCTGCTGTTCTACTAGTCCCTTGAACGACTAGATGCCCTCCGTCTTTACAAAACTGTCAGAATTCCATTGAGTGTCTATGTAGGAACTGATGGAACAATAGGCATCCACCTTCAAATCTGCATATTCCTGCCCTCTCTCAGCCCACTGCTTCCAGGTGAGACATTTAAGATGAGCAGCTACATCTCAGTCCACCAGATTTACTTTACTTTCTAGAGCTGCTTCTGTTAACTGTGAAATGTCTCAGTTGTATTCAGTTAGCAACATTTTAGGCTGCAAGAGTGAACACAGGGTCTCCATGGATTGTTTACTTCTCTTCTGCTCTCTGTGCTCGTGCATGCTGTATTTTAATGCTGTCAATATAGAAATATAGCTGTTCTCATTTAGTTATTTTTCTATTTCTGTCCTCTACAATGGAACAAGTATGAAACAGTGACTGAGATGTAGCCCATTAAAGCTACATATCAGCCAATAGTCACTTCTGAGGCATTTTCAAATTACTGCTCTGCAACAACAATGTTTCAGTGTAAACGTCACTTAATGATTGTTCAGAGACAAAGATAGAAGCTGCTGTGTGGTCAAGTGTTGTGCTTCGTGCTGTCAATCACAGATGCAAAGAGAGTTTTCTTCCTGAAAGGGCTGTGGACAGAAGCAGGTCAGCTGTATTTTAGGCTGCAGACACTGAAACAGCCCATTTAGAACAGAGCCAAAACCATGTAATACCATCCAACCATCTATCATCTATACGCCACTTAGTCCTCATTAGGGTCTCAGGGGGCTGGAGTCTATTCCAGCTGACTTATGGTGAAGGCAGGGGACACCCTGGACAGGTCACCAGTCTATCACAGGGCTACATATACAAACAATTACACTCACATTCACACCTACGGACAATTTAGAATCACCAATTAACCTCAGCATGTTTTTGGACTGTGGGAGGAAGCCGGAGAACCCGGGGAAAACCCACGCATGCACAGAGAGAACATGCAAACTCCATGCAGAAAGATCCCAGGAAGGTGGGGACAAGAACCTGGGATCTTTTAGCTGCAAGGCAAAAGAAAGTGTTATCCACCAAGCGACTGTGCAGCCCCCATGTAATACCATAAAATACACATATACGAATACACAAATAGCAGTTACTAAGATTGGTTCAAACTAGGCTTGAATATCAGAGACTGAGATATGACATCACTCCCACCATCTGCTGTGCTGTAGTGAATGCTACATTCCCACATACTGTGTGTTTAACTCCAACTGACTGTGATAGTTGCCTCTTAATTTCCTGCCTTCTATCAGCACACTCTCTGAAATATGCTTCATTTCTCTTACCATCTCCTCCTGACAGATGAAAGATGCATGTTGCTTTTGGAAAAGAATAGGAATGCGGCAGATTTAATGAGACAGAACATGTGGTGTATAGTTCACAACACTGCATAACCGACACAAAGAAATAAATAAAAGGCTTTCAGTGACACACTGGTGAAATCATGACGAGACAGCATGAAATCCCTCATAGCTCGGCATTCTGCAGAAGACACATCGCCCACTGACAACACAGATGATTCTTCTGTGTGCACTGAGAAGATGCTCACTGATGAGCTGAGTCTTAGCATCCCGGATTACAGTGTTTTAGTTTCTCACGGTCATGGTGCTTTCTCAGGGTTTTCCCACCCTACGAGGATCAAATCCTAACACAAATGAACTTTTAGCATTCCTCTGACACAATTTAGCTCAAGTTAGAAGTGCCGAATATGGAAACAAAGCCTTTAAAAACAGGAACAGGAATATTCTGTGGTCTCTTTGCTGTGCTGTACTCGGTGTCGAGGCAGGCCTGTGATGTGGAGGTGGCCTGGATCTTCATTTTTAAGGATAAAGTGGGTGATGTGTGACCTGGATACTGGGACTGCCGTGGAAAAGCCCTTCAGGCAGGATGGGGAAAGTGTCGAGCAACAATCAAAGAATGACAGCTAATACTTAGATGTCATTCTAAAGTGCACTGACATGGGTTTTAGGGTCGAAGATGTCGTGCGGTATTTGAATTTTTTCTGTGTTTTAGCTGCTGCTATAAAAACAAAGTGCTTGCACTGTTGAACCTTTGATGTTTGCAGGCTGCTGCTTTGCACTGAAGTGTGGAGGGTTTTGCAGCAGAGAGACAATGTTTTTCTCCAGTACATTAGCACAACAGCATAGAATACATCATCACAAAAAAACACCCAAAGAGAGTGAAGCGTCCACATAAATTGCAGCTCTTATAGAGAGAGGGGAGTGTAAAGGTTTCTTTTTTTGCACTGGGAGGGAATGCCCCTCGCCTCAGCGTGCGTGTCCACCGTGACGTTGGTGCTCGGTCAGACTTGCTTAGCCTCTCTGAGACGAGGAGTGAAGGTGAGGCTGACAGAGCGGGGATGGGTGAGTGTGTGTGTGTGTGTGTGTGTGTGTGTGTGTGTGTGTGTGTGTGTGTGTGTGTGTGTGTGTGTGTGTGTGTGTGTGTGTGTGTGTGTGTGTGTGTGTGTGTGTGTGTGTGTGTGTGTTGGGGGGGGCAGGATGGAGATGCTCTCACATCCCCACCCCCACTTACACACACTCTCTCCTCCAGAGCTATAAATAGAATGAGAGCGAGCAGCTGGAATGGCAAGTGAGAAACACACACACACACACACACACACGCACACAGTGCATTGAGATGCACATTGATTCCCACTGCTTTTTTCTCCTCCTAATTCCATCTGTAACTCCTCCCTCTCTCCTCACTCTTCACTTATTGAATCTACTCCTGGCCATTTCCTTTACAATGCTTCCTGCTGCAACTGCATATTTTTTTTTCTCTTATTGCTGATTTACCATGAATATCTTACACCAGTGTCTGGGAAAGAATAACACAACAACAGTCTCAAAAATGAAAAAAAAAGATCAGCCTTAACCTCCTCCGCCCCTCGCTTCCCTCTGCTCTAAAAGAGCATAACAATTGTGTCTTTGCCACCCATTTCCTGCCTTGCATTATCATTCCTCCCGACTCCATCTCCATCCTTTTATTCAAATGTCTTCGTTGCCCCTTTTTCTTTGGATACCCTTCAGAGCAGTCCTTGTGGACAGCATACCCATTCACAGCTATAAATAACTCTGGCTCTCTCTCTTCCTCCTCACCTCCTCCCCTCCACCCAACACCTCACTCTCTCCTCCCCACCACCAGCTCCACCACCCCCTCTTCTCTTGCTCATCCTCCGGCAGGGCCATTTGCTACTGGGTTTGCTGTCTGGGGCTCTCCCCTCCTTTCTTTCTCCCTTTGCTGTCTCTGTGGACCTCGCTCTGCCTCGCCGGCTCCACTTTATAACCTGACAAGCACGAATGTCTGTTCCCCCATTCCCTTCGTCATATTATGTACCTCACATTCATGAAATGCCACTTTGTTTCCAGACAGACAGCGATTTCACAGCAGGCTGGTCTTGCTGTTGTAAAGCCTGTGTATTCTGTATGTGCAGCATGGTGCCAGCTAATTGATCCAACGCAGAAAGATACATAGGACATTTACCTGTAAAATCTTTGTGACTGTAGGAAAATAATGCCAGGACACAGCGGCATGTGCCCAAATGCACATGTGAAGGATCAAGGGCAATGCTGCAGTGCACTTGAAGAGATTGATGTCATTTACTATTCTCGTCTAATATTTCAATGTCCAATCTTTTATCTCGTGTCTGTCACTCTGCCTTCACTGTAAAAAGCTCAGCTCTACTTCCCAGAATTAAAAGTATCAACTGTGATGAAGCTAAGACATATTAAACATCAGCTTTTACATTCTGAGGTCTTTGTGAAGCTCATAACTCACTTTTATGCAGCACACCATGGAGTGCAAAAACCTTAATGCATCTGATTCTGATTCTGTTTTTTTTTTGTTTGTTTTTATTGCTGGTACGTCTTCGAACATTATGCATGTTAAATGGATAAATTATATTGAAAATTTACCCTTGGTCACCTGAAATCAGCATTAAGCTCAGAGTTGTGTTTAGGGTAGAAAAGCAGCATGTGAAGCATCATGGGACTCATCATCTCGCCACTGGAGCTGAGCATGAATATGGAAAAAAGTGCACCACATCAGAGAGGGACACTTCCATAGCCAATATCCAGTTTTGTACTGAAACATGTTGTCAGCCTGGCTCTCAATTCATACATATACAGGAGAATGTGAGTAACAAAGAGGTGCTTGGACTCATTCACATTCACATTTGCAATGAAAAAAACCTTCCTTCATTTTGTTAGTTGGTAATGTGTTGTCCTCCTCTAACTGGATTTAGAGGCAGAAAAAGCAGGCTAAGAAGGATTTTACACTATTGTGTGTCTTGATGTCATGAGTGTGTTGTCTAGCTACTCGGCTTTGGTGTCTTCGAAAGCTTGCAGTCAGTTATTTCTGCTCATGTCTGTACAACTGCACAAGTGAGACAACGTTGATTAACAATACAAATTGCGTGAGTTAAGTAGGAGAGTTCAGAATGTGTCACTATCGATATTGTGACACGATTGTAATGATATGTCGATACTGTGTCGTCAGTATCACCATACTTTGTGTTGTGTTACGGATACAGAGGCCTTTTCTTTAATGCAGACACTTGACCTCTGAAATGCTCTGCTTTCAAATATTGGCATGTGTTCAAGTTTTTGTGTGTTTAAAGTGCTCTGCCTGTGTGTCACCATGACATTGTTGTGCAAGTCACATTCTACAGCATGTTATCTTAACTTCCTCTGTCTGATTCTGGCTTGAATGATATCCCCTTTACTTTCCCCTCATGTTCTCCGTCTGTATCTCCCGTCAACTGTCAAATGAGGGCAAATACCAAAAAAAAGCATAAAAAGTGCACATGCACATTACTCAGGACTGTAGTGGCACAGTATGCTACAAAATCCGGTGGTGATGTGATGTAAAGAAAACGTTCACCTCAGATGCCAATTTGATTTTTAAATCACTGATTTAACATACATCTCTATCAACATTGTCAAAGGTGCTCACTTTCTAGACTTCTTTGCTTTGATGCTTATGCTATTTGAAACATTTATGTAAAAATATAGACATTAACACTTTTGAACACATTTCTCTGAAACAAGATAAAATTGTTTAACCTGAATGCTCAGACTTTAGCATTTTTTAATGCTTAACAGGAATCCTGGCCTCTCAACATATGTTGCCACTCTGACACTGTTAGATTTCCACTACCTGCTAACCTGAACATGTTTTATAAAGCATAAACTAAATAAATACACTGCTGGTTTGATTCCTGCTGGGTTTAAAAAGTATTTTATATTTTTCTTTTTCTGTCATACTATATCTAACTTTCATAGTATCAAACTGTGTAAAACTAAATACTGTGTTACCAGTTGGGCAAAGTAGCTGACTGTGTTCACTGTGGTTTGTAACAGTTTGTGGTAATTCAATGAATTGGGAATCAAGGCAGCATTTTGAGATCCTATTTTGTAGAGTGGGTCTGTTCCAAAATCTAAGTTGAAAGCCTTCAATACTTCAGTGTACAGTATACAACAGAAATGAGTACATCTCTGTGCAATATCACTGAAAATGTAAATGATTCCTAGTTGTGTCCCCTCTTAATACCTGCATTATTTCTAAGTTGACAAGTGGAGTGTTCATTCTTATGAACAATCAAAACCAACTACTTTAGATTATGTTGAAAATAGAGGCCCCAGAGTGGAAACTCTGCAACCAAAGTGAGTACAGCTGTGATTTCCAACCAGCTTAATTGCATAAATGTGGTCTCATAATCAGCTGTGAACACCAGAACTCTATCAGTTTTAGACATATGGACTGTCTCTCTCTGTATGTTTGCATATGAGCTCCATGGGAAAAAACAATTGTCATGAAAATTCAGATTGTGAGAATTCACAAAAATGGAAAAGGATATACAGACCTGCATATTGTAGCTCTACTTAAAACCTCATTAAGATCCAAATGTGCAAAAGGTAAATTCTAGCTATTTTTCAACTGGTCTTAAGATTTTGATCAGGTCTGTAGGAGGATCGGTAACTGACTACATCATGTCCCAAAAGTTTGTTCTCCCCACTGAACAATATGTTTTATTGTCTGTCACCAAAATGGGTTCCACCTGGTCAATCAGGTGCTGTTTGATTGTTTGTCTGGTCAAAATGCCAAGTCCCAGTAGATAAATTTCTTGCTTGACCAAAATGCATTACACTCACAACCAAATGTTGGAGCCGTTGTTACCATGGTCAAGAGTAAGGGTGGAAAAGCTAGTACAGAGTTTGAGATCCATGCACAGGCCATTGCTCTTGCAAGAAAAACTGGTCAGCAGGTAGCTCAAGCCCTTGGCAGAAGTATCCGCTGGGTGTAGAAGTGGTGGCGAAGGTACAACAAAGGAGGATCCTTCAAAGACTTGCCTCCCTCAGGACGTCCATCTGGCCTAACTGCAAGAGCCAAGGATCTGATGAGAAAGGCCAAGCGTAAAAGACACCAGTAGAGCCGACGATTCAGTCAGAGGCTGAAAAATCTTGAAAAAGATGTTTCTAAGAGCACTGTGCATCGTTATTTAACAGAAACACTGGGACTGAAAGCTTACAAGAGGCAACGTACCCCAGAACTCACCAAACTGCAAAAGGAGCAGAGACTGATTTTCTCAAAGAAGTACATAACTCAGACTCCAAAAGACTGGAAGAACTGGATTTTCTCTGATTTCCGTCTCTACTTATTTCTGAAACCCAACAGCCAAAACGACTGTATCTATACAGATGATCGTGAAAAAGTACCATCTTCTGAGCAAATGAAATCTAGTGCCCATAGTATGGTTTGGGGGGCTATGTCCACTTCTGGTCTCTCAGAGCTGCACATTGTGTCTCAAGGTACCACTGTTAATGCACAATATTATACCAACAACATTATAGAGAAGGTACTACTTGCAGTTTTGGCCAGGAAGAAAAAATTGGGGCCTGTCACTGAATGGAAAATGTTTAACAAATGTTTGGAATTGGTATTTATGCAAGATTTTGGCCCTACTCACACTGTCCGTATGACTCAGCAATGGTGTTCTAAGCATCTGTCTGGCTTTCTGCATAAGGAGGAATGGCCACCAAACCCCCCTGACCTCAACCCAATTGAGATCTGTTGGAGAATCCTGAACAGTCGCATCTTTATCAGTCCACCACTGACCACCATGAAACAGCTCAACTCTAGGGCTATGTGGAAGTGGGGGAAGATAGAACCATCCACACTCAAGAACCTCGTATATTCCATGCCTGAAAGACTGAAAGCCGTGATCAAAGTGAAAGGGGGAAATACTGGTTGAATAAATGGACTATATTGGATATTCAGTCTTTGAGCTTTGTTTTTCTGGGGAGAATGAACTTTTGGGACATGGTGTACAGATCAATCTAAACACATTTGCAGTAGTAATCAGGTGATATAGAAGGAGCCGTAGTACCACTGATCAGAGCTGTAGAGGCCTCCCATTGAGAATGAGCCCTCAGATGCTGCCAAAAATCACACAAGAGTTACTAAAGAGGAAAAAAGTGAAAACCTAACCAACTACTGACTTAAATCCTTTATTTTTAATTTAGTAAATCAAAACTATTAGTTTTTTATGTGCATATACCAGCAAATACTTTACTGTTGAACTTATAAATGATGCAAGCATTTTAAGGTGACACAATTTTGATTCATTTGACATTTAAATTATATTGTACATAGGTATACTCACTTCTGTTATATACTGTATCAAATAGAGACATGGTGCATGTTTTTAAGTAGATTTCTGTAAGGAAGAAGCTGTGGTTAAAGGAGGGTTTTGTTTTTTCATCAACAGGTTCATCCTGGAGTTTCTCTTCCATAATGCTTCGATAAAACTAATTAAGATATCTTGCAATGGACAGCCAATTATTCGTTATTGAAACAATTATTCTTGAAAATCTGCCTCTATTTTTTTCCCTCCAGACACTCCGTCCTGGTCATGGCTGCCTCAGTTCTGCAACCTTCGAGACCTCCGTCGCCGAGCCCAGCTCAGACAGCTGGAAGACTCCAGTGGCAACATGGTCCACATTAAGCAGAAGCTCTACCACAACGGCCACCCCAGTCCCCGCCACCTCTGACTCTAAAAAAAATAAATAAACACAAAAAAAATTATCTTGACCTGACCCCTCCCCTAAAAAACCCCTCTTCCCTGTCCTCCAAAACACCTTCTTCCCAAACTGCCCCATGGCCAACTGTTGCCTCAGAGACCCTGGAAAACTGCCCTCCCACTGTCCATAACAAGGCCCCCTTAAGCCCCCATGACAGGACTTTCTTATGACTAAACCCAGTCCCTGTCAGCACTTAAAAAATCCCAAAATGGAGACGATTATTTGTTGCCACTGAAATCTTGTCTTATGTCCATGTCCACCATTGTGGGAGGAAGAAGAAAAAAAAACATTTTTAAGGGTGTTTTTTCTGTATAGAGACATTTTCTGTGTTCATTGTTAAACTTGGCATGCTCTTTTAGAACAGGGTAAGATGTGGGCAGTGTATGGAACGGGGCGGCAAGACGGGTGTCATGATATTTTTTTTCTCTATCGGGTGGGATGGGGACTTTGTCGACGTGGGGTGGGGCGAATGAGACTGGCGGGTGGGTGGGTTTTTGTGATGTTAGACTGCTGCTTCTGTAAATAGTTATAAATAAGTGGGATTTAACAGTCTTTAAAAGGGGGTGCGTGGGGGGATTTTTGTGTGAGTCGTTTATCAATAGAAAACCTAATGATGGACTGTGTGGGTAAAGATTATAGGAATGGAACAGAAAGACGAGTCTGTTTGAAAACTGGATGTGAAACCATGTGATTTCTGCTAAAAACACAGATTAATTAGCTTTGTTACTTAGTGAATTAACTGAATGTATTAATTTTTCCTGTAAATATGTGAGGGGGAGGGGAGTGAGCGCGGTTGTGGTTGGGGTTCTCTTTGCTTTATTATTATTGTTTAGTAGACACGGGAGGAGATACAAATGCCAGCCAAGATGAGTCAGTGCAACATACACACACAGCCGTCCATGTTCCCCACGCTGTGCTCAACAGCACAGTTCAATTTTCTTTATCCAATTCCCTTTCACTTATCAGGAGCAACCAGCCTATCAGCAGAGGGAACCCTCACCCAGCCCCCCCTCGCCCTCTCTGTCCAGACATTGCTGTTGTGAGGATGAAATGTCTGTTTTATTAAAAGTGCCATTGAAGCACAACAGTGACCTCTGATGTTTGATTGTGTCATTCCAATATGAGCAGAGATGAGAACACATTCTCATAGCGAGAGGTTAATTCAGAGCGCTACCAACGGACTGATTATGCAGAGAGGTCCTGGTGACAGCTCAAGTTTGGTTTATTGTAATTCAAATAGAAATTTCAAAAGCACTGACTAACAACACTTGTAAAATGACTAACAATGCCAATGACACCTGACTGCAATGGAGAAAAGCCCTCCACTATTATCCAGTGGTACATTATGATACATTCCAGAGGCAGTGAGAACATTAAAAAGAACATGATTACTTTGGTTGGATTTTCTTTAGCAAACACTGCCTGTCACATGTACTCGCAATGTCAATTATTATTTGAAACAAATGATTAGTATTGATGAATCTGTCATACATGGTCGATATATGCTGTTTAAAGGACCAACGTCTGTAGGATTTAGTGGCATCAAGTAGTGAGGTAGCAGATTACAACCAACTGAATTAACCTGTCCTTCCTAGAGTGAATGAGAACCTATTGTCTCCACACTCACAGATTCTGAGGTATGTTTTCAATAACAATGTGATGGTTAAGGGTCGTCTCACAGTCAGATCATTGAATTATGGCTCTGCTGCAGACTTTCTGATGCTATTCTGTGCCCGTTCTCAGAGTCCACAAACAGGTGCTTTATGAGTGCAAAGGTTGACCAGAAGGTTCTGAGAGTGTGGTGGGAATGTGTGTGTGGTGTAGTAACTGTAATGAGTTAGTATGTGACAGCAGGGCGTGTTGCACATGTTTTAGTGATCACCGGTAGGTTGCAATTTGCGATTTCCTCATGAATGGCGAACCGTAGCAGAAAGCAAACATCACATTGTGTGTCAGGATGATCCGACCTCCATGTTGAAGATCATCACTGGTGATGAGAAGTGGGTCTACAGCTACCTCCAAGAGAAGAAACAGCAGTTCTTACAGCGGAAGAGCCAGTTTCCAAAACCAGACAAGGAACATCAGGTCAGGAGCTTGCTTGCCGTTTTCTTTAACGTTTACATGGTTGGTCAACTTTTCTCATCAGTGTTTGACTGTCAGTCAAGTAATGAGATGTCTGAGGGAGACCTGAACTGTGGTGCAATGGCATCTGGCTGCAAAGCAGCAATTACACAGATTTTTTTTTTTTTAACCACAACACAGTTGTTACTCCTCACCAGCCCTACTCACCAGATTTGGTTCCCTGTCACTTCTTTCCCAAAAATTAAATTCAAGTTGAAGAGTCACCATTTGACACAGTTTAGGAGATCATCACAGATGGTGCTGACATATTTACACAGCAGAACTTTCAGGAAGCATGACAAGTGATTGCAGAAGCAGTGGGAGCGCTGTCACTGCACAATGAGAACACTTGGCAGAGATGGCAGTCAAATTTACATCAGTTCCAGTTTTTGAGGACTACAGACACACTCTTGTAATTTTTCGATCAGCTCCCGTAAGTGGTAACATCCAGATACTCCCTGCTGTAATTATTGCACATTTGTACAGTTGTGTTTTCAGTCAAACATCCACATAGGATTTACTGACGTTCATGACTTTTCTTACATTTGGTACGTATAAACTCTGCAATGTGGCAAACATGGAGTGATCAACAGAGCAGTTGATCAAACTGTAAATGGAGTATGAGTCCACATTCACTTATTTACTTCACTTACATGGTGATATGTTGATTTCAATGATATGTCCCTTTCCTCCTATTTATTGCGTCACAAACTCACACAGTCAAGCACTGCAGCTAGGACGTCAGTTAAATCCGTGAGGGTTTAGCGCTTACCACCACTTCAATGTAAAATGCAATAGTAGCTCTCTAGAGTTAGTGGGGTTTTTTGTTCATTCTAGGTAACTATAAAAACATGGCAGTGCAACATTGCGGGCTCCCAACAGACGTAACAAGCTCATTCTAGCTGAAAACACAACACTTCGTAGTTAGAGGTGAATATATACACTAACAGAAACAAGAGTATGATAACCCTAACTCTGATTCTTTAAATTGACTGTACTATTTGACCAGCAATTTGAAAGTCAAACACATCAAATTCACACTAATAGAACACTAACAAAACAGAAAATTCTTCACTTTTTAAAAGCTGAAACCTGCAAATAATAACTGATTCATTTTCTACTAAAGCTGATAATTATTTAACTAATTACAGCTAAAAAAATTCAGGCAAGAGATATTCTTAATTTACATTTTGTAGAAATGTAACTGAATTAAAGAAACCAATCCACAGACTTTTAAAAGTGCAACAAATACCAGATGACGATAAAAGAAGTAAGAATGAAACGGTCGGGATTTAACATCTTTTTACTAAAATTTCAGCACTCCTAGTGACTGTAACCCAACTATTACATTTACCTTGGCATTGACAGTAACACAGTTCAACATATACTGGCAGACAAGAAGACAGAATTCCATGCTCAGAAGTTTAAGGATTACAACAGCTCTTCATTCACAGTATCATGCCATCAAAGACCCCAAGGGATCATTTTGTTGGACTAGATTTGTCTTGTGATTTATCGCTGGCTTTTCCACTCTGTTTGTCTGAAACACCAGTTTGACTGGGTTTAGCTTCTTCATTGATGGATGACACACTGACATCATCAACGCTGGTTTGGGGACAGTTGTCCTTCTCATTGGCAGCTTCAGTTACCACAGTCTCCACCTGCACTACAGCCTCTGTTGTTTTGGCCTCAGTTTTCTGGGCAGCAACCTCATTAACTTCGGGCAATTTCACATCTTCGGTAACAACAGTGTCAACCTCTTTGGGTGATGGGACTTCTGCTTCCTTGGAAACCTCTGCAGCCTCCTTGTCAGCAGTCTCTGTAGCTGCAATGTGAGCCTTTTCTGCTACCTCTGTGGTCGTGGCTTCAGTTTCTGTGACAGTTTTGGTTGGATTTATTTTATCTGGTAGGACTTCTGCTTCCTTGGAAACTTCTGCAGCCTCCTTGGCAACAGTCTCTGTAGCTGCAGTCTGAGCCTTGTCTGCTACCTCTATGGTTGTGGCTTCAGTTTCTGTGACAGCTTTAGTTCGTAGGACTTCTGCTTCCTTAGAAACCTCTGCTGTAGTGACTTCAGCATTCTTGAAGGCAGTCTCCATAGGCAAAGGCTCTATGGGTGCAGTCTCTGTGACAAAACCTGCAGCTGCTGTCTGAGACTCTTTGGCTACCTCTCCAGTTGTGGCCTCAGTCTCTGTGGCATTTTCTGTTGATATTACTTCATCTTTTAGGACTTCTGATTCCTTGGAAATCTCTGTTATGGTAGGCTCAGCTTCCTTCTCAGCAATCTCTGCAGGTATAGGTTCTGTGACATTTTCTGTGGTCAAAGTCTCAGCCTCTGTGGTCAACTCTGTAGCTGTAGTCTGAGTCACCTTGGTTTCCTCTGAAGCTATGACTTCTGGTTCCACTGCAATCTCTTTTGGCATGGCTTCAGCTTCACTGGCAGCAGCCTCAGGCATCACAGGTTCAACCTCCTTGACAACCTCTGTGTCCATAATATTTGATTCCATCTCTGTTACTACCACTTCAACCTCTTGAGCAACCTCTGATAACTCTCCTGCAACCTCACTTGTATCGACAACTACCTTTTCTATTGGTTCAGACTCCTTCATGGATACTGCCTCCATCTCTTCAGTGATGGTTGACACAGTATCGGCCACCTTGGCTACATCAATTGTTATAGATTCAGCCTCCTTTACAATGTTTGCCAAGGACTCAGTCACTTGAGCTACATTGGTTACTACTTGCCCAACCATTTTTACAATATCAGTGTTTACTTCCTCTGCAGCTTTACTGGCTTCAGATTCTCCACCATCAACAGAGGTGGTTGCTGACTCAGTTTCCTGAACAAGAGTGTCTTGTACTGATACTGTAGCCTCTGGTTCCTGGACAACATTAAAGATGACAGTGTCTAATTCCTTCTCAAGGGCAACAGCAGAGGCTGTTATGTCAACTTGTGGAGCAACATTCTCCTTCTCCTTGATTACCTCTTCAGTCTCAGTTTCTTGCACTAAATCAGCAGAGGGTTCTTCTTTACTCACAGCAGCAGTTTCTTCTATGGTGGAAGCTGCTGTGCCCTCAGTTTCAATAGTCTCAGTGAGTATATCCTTTACCTCAGGTACAGCAGTGTCTACAGGTACAGCTGTTCCTAGAACTTCAGCAGTCAGGTCATTGTCAGCCTTAACCTCCTGCTCCAATGGGACAGCAGCAGATGTCTCAGCAATTGTTTCAAGTGGTTCATTCAAGATAGTTGTTCCAACAGTTGGTGCAGCAACAACTTCACTTTCTTTAACCAAAGTGGCAGCTTCTTGGAGGATAACATCTGCTTGTACCTCTGAAGATGGAGTGGTTGTTTCTGCCTGGGCAGCATTGCTTACAACCTCATATAGTGGAAGAATTTCTTGTATGGTCGAGGTGGTATCTTCACTTTGTGCTAGTGAAGCGGCTTTTTGTGCCGTGATTCCTGCAGCCATTTCCTTAGGTAAGAGTACACCGACCTTGCCAACCCCCATATCTGTGTCCACCAGCAGCCAGTCCATTTTCTGTGCATGTTGCTTGACAGCATCATCCACTCTTGAGTCAATCATTGCTTCAGTCAAAACTCCATCTTCAGAGGAGTAGGCAGCAGCCTTTCCAGAAAACAAATGTATTAAATGATTGTTTAAGATTTGTTTTCAAGCAGTTTTATATTTTGTGTTGACAGACTTTTCTACTCACCTGCCAGGCTACACCAAGTTTGGAGATTTCACGCCCCGACATGCCGTCTGCTCGCTTTGCAATGTCTGAACACTTCAAACCATAGTCAAACTGAGCCAGTTTTAACCTCCTGTTGAGTTAAAGCACATAAAGTTTGTACAGTAAGTGGGCTTAAGATTGTTTCCTATAATTGATTGGTCACGACTGACCAAGGCATGCTGCTGGTGTACTGCTTTCTGAGGGCTTGAACACCATTTTATAAAAGCAATCAGTAAGATTCAGACGCCTTTGTGGTTTCAGGATTGAACACGATACACACCATTATGCAACTTGAGCTAGCAAGGCAATCTCTAGGGAGCAATGATTTCCTCTGTGGTGGTAAATCACCTCAGCTACAGAGCAGCAACACTAGCTCTAAGTGAAATTCAATGAGAGTACTCACTGTCTCCCTGCAGTGGCAGGACCCAACACAAATTTGTCGAAATACAGGCGTACCAATCTCTCCCTCTCCTCCAAACCAGGCAACGCAAAGTTCACAATCTCATCAATGCGGTCGTTAATGGCCCAGTCAAACTGTTCTGGCTGGTTACTGGCGAGCACCAGCATGAACCTGAGGAGAGGAAAAGAAAGTACTTAGATCCAGTCAGTGACCTTTTCAGTTATAATGATGACCTTTTCATGCCTAGCCATGCACAGTGAATACAGCAAGATACCAACTTGTTGCTCTGCTCGCCGGTGCGGTAGAGGAATGCATTGAGAGTGGCTCTAAGGTCCTCACTGATTTTCTCCTGCAATGCAAAAATCATGACTCATGAATATATGATTTAAAAAAACAGCGCATCATCACCATGCACATGGCACTACAGCTGAACTCACTGTGGCTCGCTTACGGAGGAATGCATCAGCTTCATCTACAAACAGCAAGAGCCTGCAGAAAACAAGAGAACATGAAAGAGAATGGGCTTAAAAATGGACAGTCTTCAGGGCTTTTGAGGAATAAGCAAGCAAAAATAACAGTAGCTCTGTATGTAACACTGTACCCAGTCCACCACATGAAACCTTCACTCAACATTTAACAGCTTACATACATTACAATACACCTTATAGTGCTAATCCATTGATTGATAATACAGAGAGAATTAAACAACCGTACCCCCGCCTGCTGGTGTTGGCCCAGTCAAACACCTTGTGCATGG
Source organism: Amphiprion ocellaris (assembly GCF_022539595.1). Lineage (NCBI taxonomy): Eukaryota > Metazoa > Chordata > Actinopteri > Pomacentridae > Amphiprion > Amphiprion ocellaris. Next base: position 11,806,311 of record NC_072773.1, on the reverse strand, counting down.
CAGTGACTCCATCGCGCCCCATGGGTGCCACATCCCCACCTGTCATGATGGCATAGTCCATCCCTGAGTGAAGAGCCAGTTTCTGAGGCAGGAAAGAAAACAGAATGACACTACAATCTTAAAATTTAGTAACAAGCTAAATACAATATATAGATTGACAAATGAATAGCATCTTTATTGCAATAAAGAAATATCAAAATTGGTTTCAAAAATATTGTACGTTTTGTGCTATTTTTAGGATCTAACACAAGTTTTGTGATAAAATGTTTCCTTATCAATAACTGCCGCATTCACATCACTGCTCATGCTAACAGTTCTTCTATGGATTCAAAATAAACCAGAGAAATATAATATATTACATGACATGGGCAGAGGAAAACAGTAGACTGTATTTAAAAGATGGATGTAGCCACTGTGATGTCTTCCATTAGTTTGTGAGATTCCATTTTTAAGAGGTTTGGCATTTGGCGGTTGTCATTTTCATTTTTTGAAACTGGACATGAAAAGAGAGAGGTGGACCTCAGGGAGAACTCCAGGACACTATGCACATCATTACTGTCAATCACACAGTAGCCTAAAGCATAAAAACTTTTCTGCTTTAGGGAGACTATAATAATAGTAATGTACAAAATGAACAGCATGCTGCATTGAAGAAGACCTGAAACTAGGAATTGGGACCATAAACTTAGTAGGAAAAAAATTACCAAGATAACAGATGACAATGAAGTCAGTTTCCCATAGACTTCAAAACAACCAGAGTTCTTTTAGCAAACAGAGACACCCTCTGCTGGTCATTAGAATGCAGGTTTAACCCTCTGAAGCAGTTTGAGGCGTTTTCTGGTCCTAGTTTTCTGTCACATTTTTACTCACCGTGGGCTCATTTTTCACTGCAATATAAAGTCCTGTACCTCTATGGAAACAGAACAACTATGGCTAGAAAGGGAGAGCACTTTGAAAAGACTTCTGTGCAGTATGACACAGTTACAATGCCATGGATCATCAAAAAAATGAAAGTTGAAGTTCTTTGATTATTTTACAAAAATAAAAACAACTATGGAATCAGCATATCCAACATTTTTCCAAGTGTCCACAGATGTTACCATACTGGAAAAAAGACAGACTCTGCATACTGTAGACATTTCACTAAAATTTAATACGTTTCCATAATTTTGCCTGCAGTTTGGCCAAGAAGTTCTTGAATTTCTGTCACATCGCTGCCCTCAGTTATGCTGGAAAGCACAGATTTTTTTAGTTTTGGTGTAGATCTTGGTGTAATGTGTAAATGAGACAAGTAGAATAAAGTGATTTGGATAAAGTACTACAATTTTAAGCTTAGTTCTGGTAATGTTTTCTGATAGAGCAGCACATCACATATAAAAAGTTCAAATGTTGATGAGAAGTTTTGCAGTTTCTGGCTCTGATAAATGGTGATATTGTATTGATTTTTTAAAGATAACATGCTTTTCACACTCGTCAGGGGGAGTTGGAGTTCAGAGGGTTAAGGCAAGTCTGCGTTGGCTTCACTTTCCAGATCCAGAAGCTGCACCCATCTTTTATATACAGTCTATTTCTATTGCACACAGACTGTTGTGCCAGCTGTACTGGATAGTACAGGTTGGACCAATACTGCAGGTGTAAATTAGCTGTTAGATTTAGCACAACAGCCTTTTCTCAGTATAAAAAGTCACTGCTTAATCCAAAAATGACAAAAAATATTTTGAAAAAAAAAAGAGGAAAAAGACAAGGTGTTGGATGAAGCCATACCTTTGCGAAGAGGGTTTTTCCAGTTCCAGGGGGTCCATACATCAGGATGTTTCTGTACAAGCCTCGGTTCTGCCTGGTGTTGCGAGTAGCAATGGCAATGTCCCTCACACGCTCCTCCAAAGCTGCCTGTACAAACCAGACCCATGGAGGCACTTAGCATTTTGACAGTCCTCCCCAGAGCACATAAATGTGGAATGCAGAATATATGAATGGGACCAAATGTTGTATAATAAATCACTCACACTGAGCACCACACCCTCTAAAGCATCCTGAGGTCTGCTTCTCACACGCTTGGCTGTCTAAAAATGACAGAAATCATGTCACGGTTAACATCCACTTATAGGAATTCATATTTCAACTCTGAGTATAAATAGAATTTCCTATTCCTATCAAAATGTCAAAAAAATAAGTCAAAAATCCTAAAAATCTAAACATTCAGCAGATAATGTTCAGGCTTAATTATTTTTGTGTCTCAGAAAAGCAATGTATTCATTCATTCTGAACGCTTAACTGGTATGACTGACAGCATTTTTAATGTTTCTGCTATTTGTATTTCACATACTAAAACCCTCCCATATTCAGTCGATTTGGCAGAATTACCAGGACGTGCTACACATGACACATGAATACACAAATCCATTGAAATTATTTATTCTCTTGGAAAATTTGATGAGCTTCCAGACTCTGAACAGCTGATTGTTTATGGATAGTTCCTAAAAATATCTAAATAATTAAATAATTCTAGTGTAAAATGCATTTATGTAAAGCTTCCTCACAGATCCTGCATGCATTTCATCCTTCAGCAAGTGATGTTTATTAGATTTTATCAGCAATATATTTAGCAGTAAAAACATGCAGATTTGGATGCAATTTGACCTTGACTGGGTGTTTTATGGCCTCTGCAACAGTCAACCTGGAGGTCTCTCGGACCAGTGAGGGTTTACCGAGACGAGCCTCTATGTACCGCCCAGCCACCGCTGTGGCATTCCTGGCAGAATACACTCCTACTGCCAACAGGGTCAATCCAGCGACCTGTGACGGAAGAAAAACAAAGACGTGTACATAATGTACAACGCATCAAATATGAAGACTGCCGTCTCCTATAAACCGCTGCAGTCCTCCTGTAGTGAAAGTGTGACAAAGCATGACAGGTTTGACATGGAGTTACTGTTGCTGTTAGTTTATCCCAGTCGGAGACGAAGGCCTTGAATCCCTCCCCAAACACTGCTCCTGCTGTCCTGCCGGGAACAAAACACAATTATCACCCTGACTGCCTCCATTGTGGCAGCTCCAGCCACTGCTGCCCTCTGGGAATTTTGTTTGAACTGCTACTTAGAGCTGAGAGAGATACTAGAGGATAACATGCCAGTAACTCTGATGATTAGGGAATGTGGAAACTCATTTTGCGCTCACTTTATAGATTCGAGGACAGTTTGTCTGTGTTCAGCAGCTTTCAGGCGGATCTGCTCTCGGATCAGATCTGCGTTCTCCCTCTCCACCTGAGCACGAGCTTTGGCCTCCGCTTCGACCCGAAGCAGGTCATTCTTGTGTCTCAGATCCATTTCATGCTCGATGGTAGCTGGAAAGGAAAAAAAGGAACATTAGTAACTGCTACTGACAGGGCTGGGCATCTGACCTACTTTTAATCAGCAAGGCTTAACTTATTTTTACACGAAGTGAATATTAGGTTGAACTGATTTAAAGATACAGTTCCTTTGTACTTCTTGGCTCTTCTAATCAGGGCACGCTATCCACTGGCACGGAAGTGGCCATTAGCTAATATATTTTCATCAACTCCTATCTGTGAAGAGCAGAAAGTATGATAGCTCTTCTACAGCTTACAGTCTGTAAGCCTGTAAGTCAGTTTTTTTCTGAAAACAGAATTTTCTAACTTGTGATATATAATATTCATGTATGACTTATGAAAGGTCCACTGTTGTTCCTTGCACATTGTACTTATTCTGTTCTATTGATATCTGAGGTGGCTCTAAAAGAACATCTACTTTGTATGAATTAAAATTAAAGCTACACTATTTGTTTTTCTACTTGAAGAACAAGCTGTAAACAGAACACATCATCACTCTGTTAAGTTATCATGGCTTAAGTGTTAGCAAGCAGTTGTCTATTTATATATCTAGTATGCATGAAACAAGGTTAGTATACTTTATTTATCTGAGCTTTTAACTTTACGGGACCAAAAAAGAGCTCTGAGATCATCCATTGGGTGGCTGCTTGAAGTACCCAGGTCTAAATCCAAACACTGGGGTGACTGGGCGTTCTCTGTAGCTGCACCCAGGTCTCTGGAACAAGCTCCCCCCCGACATGCGCACCATCACTGACCTCGGTCTTTTTAAATCAAAAGTCAACACCTTCCTGTTTGAAATGGCTTTCAATACCTAGCGGCATGGTGACATTTTATTACTTTCATTTCTTTTAGATGTATATTTTAGTGCTGTTTTATTGCTGTTTATTTAATTGTATGTTTTACGGGCTGCGTAGTGGCGTGGTGGTTAGCGCTTCTCGACTTGCAGCTAGAAGATCCCTCGTATCCCGGCTTTCCAGGGATCTTTCTGCATGGAGTTTGCATGTTCTCCCTGAGCATGTATGGGTTTTCTCTGGGTACTCCAGCTTCCTCCCACAGTCCAAAAACATGCTGAGGTTAATTGATTATTCTAAATTTGCCCGTAGGTGTGAGTGTGATTGTTTGACCTGTTTTAAGTTACTGTATTGTTTTAAGTTATTTTCTTGTTTTTTACTGTGAAGCACTTTGGTCACCATTTGGGCTGTTGTAAAGGGCTATACAAATAAACTTTGATTGATTGATTGATTGATTGATTGATATATATTTGGAAATGTATTTCGAACCACTTGCTGCATGTAAGCTGGTGTGCAGTGTTCATCAACTCCTGAAGGACACAAGACTCTTGCTGAATGCTAAATTCTCAACAATGTCCACCAATTACTTACAAATTATGCATGGCTAGGAAGGTAGTGTACACTCAAGTTTATCAGAGTTTTATAGCCAAAACAATAGCTTGCTGCTGGCAAAAAAAGGAGAGATGTTTGAGTTTGTTGCGACTGCAACAGCACAGCAAGTTGTGGTCTGAAACACCAAAACAAATAAAAGAGGCTGAACATGTGGTGCAATTGAGCTACACAGCAAAATCAGATAATAAATTGTCACTATGAGTGACTCCTTTCACAGGCATTTGATTCCTTCTTAATATTGTTATTGAACTGTGTAGATAGATTTATGGTCATTCCTTGCTATAAAGCATCATGAATTACAAAGAAGTTTCACATAATTATGACTGGATGAACACTGCATTTTGTCCACATGTGCACAGCAAAATGAGTGAGGAACAAAAGAAAAATGCTTCAAAGGAAGATTTGGTTGCAAAGAAGAAAAACAAAGTTAGTTGTAGGGCTGCACAATCAACTGATTACTAATAGCTATCATGAGTTTGGTTCCTTACAATTAGAATTTTTTGCATATTTTGCTTGTAGGAGCAGTGAATTCAGCTGAAGATGATTTTAAGTCTTATTTTAATGCAGATTTGTACATTAGCTGAAATGTTGCATGGAAGAGAAAGCAGTGCTGTGTTGGTTTAAATGGGAAAATACAATAAAAAGATTGTATGCCTAAATCAGTTAAAAATTGTGATAAATTATGGTCTAAACATTGATCCAGAAAATAGTGATTATTATTTTAGTTTTAGCCCAAGTAGGTTGTATGGAAATATTTCAGCTACAGAAAGGATGATGTGCCAAGTTATCTGTCAGCAGAGTCTTACAGTTGTTGCCACCTCAAAAAGTAACACAACTCATTTGTTTGATTTAAATCAGCACCACAAAGTTCTGTATGAGTAAAAATTCACCATTCTAAACTAGTTTACATGCCTTTATCAGTGTTACACCTTATGAGAAACATTTAAACTCTCACACTCAAAAGGTTTTTCACAGTAAAATGTCACTATTCAGCTTTTTAAAAATGTTCTATGCAGATACATTCCCCTACAAAATCACCCCAATCATTAAAATGATTGTTTCTAATTAGTCATTCAACTCATCTGATACAAATTCCAGTATTTTTTCATATAGTATTAGATACTGCAGAAAGACAAAATATCACTGTGCCATTTTTTCCATATGTAATGCAAAGGTCCTGTACCTTTCCTCATGGCCTCTTGCTTCAGAACCGACTCCTCTTGTTTGCGAAGGTTCTCCTCATTCAGGAATTGCTGTAGATAATAAAACATAAGATGAATGCTCCATTCTGCTACAGTTGATATTCCTTTTCAGGGTTCATTTAACCCTGTAAAACCATCCATCCATTATCTATACACCGCTTATTCCTCACTAGGGTCGCGGGGGGGCTTGGAGCCTATCCCAGCTGACTCGGGTGAAGGCAGGGGACACCCTAGACAGGTCACCAGTCTGTCGCAGGGCTACATACAAAGACAAACAAGCACTCACACATTCACACCTACGGGCAATTTAGAATGATCAATTAACCTCAGCATATTTTTGGACTGTGGGAGGAAGCCGGAGTACCCGGAGAAAACCCACGCATGCACAGGGAGAACATGCAAACTCCATGCAGAAAGATCCCGGGAAAGCCGGGACGCGAACCAGGGATCTTCTCGCTGCAAGGCGAAAGTGCTAACCACTACGCCACTGTGCAGCCCCCCGTAAAACCAGTGGTTGCAAAAACACAAAACCAGTTTAATTTGTTTAATTATTTTTGCTCATTTTTTCATAGAGTTGGGTTTTAAAGAGCAGTCTTTTCAATGAAGATAACATTAAATGAACCAGAAATACACTCTAGACATTGTTAATGCGGTACATGACTATTCTAGCTGGAAACAGCAGATTTTTAATGGAATATCTACATAGGGGTACAGAGGAACATTTCCAGCAACCATCACTCCTGTGTTCTAATGCTACACTGTGTTAGCTAATGGTGTTGAAAGGCTAATTAATGATTAGAAAACTCTTGTGCAATTATGTTAGCACATGAATAAAAGTGTGAGTTTTCATGGAAAACATGACATTGTCTGAGTGACCCCAAACTTTTGAACAGTAGCGTCTAAGGATAGATGTATGTATGTATGTATGTGTGTGTATATATATATATATATATATATATATATATATATATATATATATATATATATATATATATATGGGTCTTACAAGGTTTTAAAGGGTTACCTGTTGCCTGAGCTGATCATCATACCTCTGTCTGGCAAGTTTGTCCTGATATTGTGCCCTCTAGAGGTGATAAACAAAACAACCAATTACATTCATCTGCACCAGTTGCAGGTGAGAGAAAAATGAGATGGATATTACAATCGTTCTGCACATATGTTCACTGCTGCTCACATACTGCTTGGTTTTGCTTTGTCTCCTCTGCAAGCGTTTTGCGTCTTTCCTCCCCCTGGAGCTGGATCTGCTCCCCCTTCAGCTGCTCCAAAGCTGCTTCATACTCCTGTTGGGGGAGTTTGGTTAGTTCTGGTTCACTGACACCATGGTTTAGCAGCCACTCCCTCTAGTCAGTCACATACCTTCACTTTACTCTGATGCTCCAGCTGTACAGTCTGCTCCTGCATACGAGCCAGATCCAAAGCTTCTTTTGCATGTCCTGTTGAAATGAGTGGCAACTATTCATTCATTACTACATTCTGATGACTACTTTTAGCTGCACTTTTCTGCATGAGCTGCTTACAGGCACTACATGGTTGTTTGTCCACAACAGAAGCACTGACAGCAAAATGTGAGAAAAGTGACCATCATTAAAACAAAGCTGTGCTGTGAGGCACTAAAAATACCCACACATGTCCACATGTCCACTGACATGACAGTGATGTGTGGGGCAGGTGAGGGGCTGAGCTGCAGGGACACTTTGTTCTTTTTTGCTGCCTCGTCACGCCCACCAGAACTCCCTAACATTTCTGCAGCATGCATGGAGATCAGATCCCCTCTTACAAAGTTAACAACAGATACCTTCATGCACATGCATGTTGTCTGTCGTGATTTGTAGTAAATGCAGGCCACATTGCAAGCAATCCAGCGGCCTGATTCCATTTCAAAAACAGTTGCAAATTGCATCCAAACAACTGTATGCTTAAGAAATGTAACAATTTCCCCACTAAACATATTCACCCAGAACATATTATTATAACAACAATAAAAGTGTTCCTGCCGGCATGCTGCAGTTATAAAGTTACAGTTTGATCTACAATGTGCTGCTTAAAACTTAACGTAAAGTTTGGTATTGTTGTGTGAAACTCAACGTGAAAGAACAGAATGTTCCAGAATGGAAGTTTGTCCAGACCAGAAAGAAGACTGAAGTTTAAATAGCACTTAGTGTTTACTATTTGAATTAAATTCTAGTTTTAAAAAAAAAAAAAAAAAAAAGCTCGCCCACGTGATTTATCGAGCTCCCTGGCGGCTCTAGCTGCTCTCTCTAGCCCGGTCGGGTCGAAGTTGCTCCACTTGTCTCCGGGTTTTTTGTCCCCCTGTCCTCCCGGTGCTCCCCCGGAGCCTTCATCCGCTGCAGCCCCCGGGTGCTCCTCGCCCGCCGGCGGCGTCCCTGAGCCTTTCCTCCAGCCGAAGAGCCACGACATGCCGCTGCTGTGGGTCCGAACTGCAGGCGGAGAAAGGCATTCAGGCTGCAGTGTTCAGTCCTGGCTGCTGATTGGACCAGAGTGGAACACCGCAGAACTTTCAAAGTAAATCACCTGTTGATATTTTGCATCGTTTTATGACTATGAACTGGTTTGTGAGGGAGCTGGAGAGCAACTCCCTCACTAAGGTGAAAAAGGAACACACATGCATATTGACAGTAAAGTTTTATGACAGACTGATACAGGAAGTTTATTTGTTATTTGGTGTTTTATTGTGAGAAGACCCATGCTAACTGCAGAGATCGGATTTATGGCTCTTTGAAGGGAGCCGGATCTTGAGGAGCCATTCCTTTCAAAGAGCCGTTCAAAAGACTGGCTCGTTGTTATATTAATTTGTTTTTTTTTTTTTTTAGAAGTCAGCTCGTTTTTATGAAGGAAACAATCACTGGTAGCAGTTACAAGATATGATATGGATCAGAAAATTCTGACTTATACATCCAACCAATATATACTGTACTGACTTTTATTTATATATTTTTTATCTACATACAGACATTGTATTTTTTTAATTTTTTTAAAATATTTTTTCTGTATTGTTAAAATGTTCACATTTAAAAACAGTTGCAAATGTGGCGAGAAGTTGCGTTGAACTTCAAAACTTGATTTCTGAAAGACAGACTCCATACCAACAGCTAAAGCTGCTGCACAAACCCAAAACTTTTTCAACCGTAACAAGTTTCATAGTAAGTGATTAACATGAAACCTGTTTTGTTTGTTTGTTTGTTTGTTTTTTAGCAGTGTAAACAAAATGTAATGACTGTTCCAAGTGTCTGCCTAGCACACTACAAAAGGGAAAAAATGTTCTTCTTAATTATTGTCATAACAAAAGTGTCAGAAATACCGAACTTTACCTACAATACCTGATCTTATTTTCATTCACAATCACTTGTAATGAACCACTACTGAATGATATATATATATATATATATATATATATATATATATATATATATATATATATATATATATATATATATATATATATATATATATATATATATATATATATATATATATATATATATTTATATATATATATATTCATAGTCAGGATATTTGCAACAGGGATGTTGTGTGATTTGATGGTTTGCACAGCAAACATCCAATAGCATACAGATTGGGACCTTTCTGACCATTAAACAAAACAAAATATGGCATCAGGAAGCCAAGTATCACTGAAAACACATTTTACTGTTTTATTCTAAGTTCTTGTACTTAAATAAGTCATCATTGTGTTTTTGTCAGCAGATTTGCTTTCATTATGATTAGTTATTTAGTTGTGGAATTGTGTTATAGGACTTTGTGTTATTGTGAAACTTTTTTTTCCCACACTGGCAACTATAGCTTTTCTCTTTGACTATTTAAAGGATCATCACCCAGAATACTTTAAATAAAATTTATCAACACAAGTATTTTACAATTATTTTACAAATGTTTATTGCTGTAAATCATAGAATTTAAAGTATTTCCACTGACACTGAGTTTACAAATCACTGATGTCATCTTTTATATCAATTTTATGCTGAAATAACTTAAAAGTGTTGTTATCAGGTTAAAATTTACAGATATGTTAAAATACTGGAATAGACTGAACCTCTGATGTGTCGAGAGTGCAACAACACCTCTGACTGTAAGGTGTCTTGTATTGATATATAATATACACACCTATATCACTTTGATGTCCAGTCATTTTAAATTGAATCACCCTACAGTAATTGTATAAGTTGAACAGTAGGTATTTGCTCTTATGTGCAGTAAAGAAACTGGGAGTCACTGTTATGGTAAGGTACCGCATGTCAGACGAGATGTTCTTCAGAGGTATTTTTTCCAGCTACTGGAAGGGTTATGTTGCTTTTTTTATGTATTTATTTATTTTTAAATACCCCAAAGGTGTACTATTGGATGTACATCAGGAGCCATACTTGATCAGATCATAATTTTTACTTTTTCCTTCATTAGAAACTCGTGTGTTTTTTGCATTGTGCTCTGGAGGATGCTTTTCTTGAATGCTGTCAACAGAGGCTAAGACATGATTTTATGCACTGTCCTTTTTACTGTCTGAACTGTAACAGAAATTCCATTTTCCACTGACAACCCCCGTGACAAGTCTGACACACGTGTTCATCTGTTTATCAGAGGTGGATTGTGTAAACAATACAAGCAGGACACGTTTTAGGAGGGCAGACACTGTGGCTGCAGATAGACACCCCTAACTGGTCCATGTTCATGCAGTTAGGCTAATTGTAAATCACAGCTGTGTTAATCTTTTGTTTCAGGGATTACAGGTTTTCTCCTTTGCATGCCAGTGATCACAGGTGTCTTCACATAATAGTCTTTGTTTTCATGAGAGGTATTTCAGTTATGAAACATTTGACTTTTAAGTGATATTGCACAAGGGTGTTTTGTTATGTACTGTACATAACTGACCCTCACTGATAGCAATGAGAGTTGTGAAAGACGCTTATGCATCTGATGCCTTCAGTACCGTCGGGAATATAGGATTGTATGACTAATCAACAATTGTACCTTTACCTTCCAGTTAAATGTGTACATGTTTATATATGAACAGATAGCGGATGGTGCAACATTCACGGCTAGTGCTTATTTTGTTGTCACTCCTCTCCAGCTGTTGCAGAAACATCGATGAGCCAGTTTGTTGTTTGATGAACGAGCAGAGAGGGTGTCCCTGAAGGCAACACCACTGACGCAGCTCTCTACGCGGGGCGTGGCTTCATCTGCCTCCGAGGGTAGTAGAGTGAGTCGACAGAGAGGGGCAGTCACTGTCAAGAACATACCCAACCAGAAGCATGTCGGTGGTCTGTCTCAGTCGAAATGTGTGGGCTGTTAGGAATTCTGGTGTGATGGTGGTGAGTAGCAGAACGTTTTATTTACTCTCAGAACAGATATTCCTTCTTTCAAAAATGTGGCCAACTGGTGCAGGTTAGCAGTTCATGCTAGGCTACAGTGTGTTATCACTGAAAAACTAGCTTTATTACTAAACCGCTTGGAGTAACACACTGTTCTCTGAGGCTGGGTGTATGTAAATGTGACAAAATACTCAACAGCTCCGTTGAACTATGTTTGCTGCACTTTAAAATGTGAGTGAATGCTCTTTGTTGTAGTGGAAATTTCCTTTAGTATAAACTGAAATGTTGCGCTGCTCCACATTCCACTTACACATTTATAAATGGAGCCTGAAGGGGTTTTTTTTAGCATTTGAAGTGTACAAATATCTGTTTATGCCTCAGTTATTATGCTGAAGTTCATCTTTCTTTGTCCGCTAAAGAGTCAGTTAGGTAACCACAAACTGCAAAGTGATGTAACACCTTCATGTCAGTTCAGCCAAGCGTCCAGCAGGGGGAGACTCCACTCCGTCTTATGCCAAAACAGCAGTAAAGCGTATGCAACAGGACAATACATCCATTTATCTGTCTTCATTAGGGTCACAGGGGGTTGGAGTCTATCCCAGCTGAATTAGGGTGAAGGTAGGAGACACCCTGGACAGGTCACCAGTCTATTACAGGGCTACATATAGAGACAAACAATCACACACATTCACACCTACGGACAGTTTAGAGTTACCAATTAACCTCAGCATGTTTTTGGACTGTAGGAGGAAGCTGCAGAATATTAAAAAAAAAAAACAAAAAAAAAAAAACACGCATGCACAAGGAGAACAAGCAAACTCCATGCAGAAAGATCCCAGGCCGGGACACGAACTGGGAATCTTCTAGGACAAAACATGATAAAACCATTAACATTTGTAACATGTTAAGGTGTCTTAAAGAATCTGATTGATTATTTTACATTTTACAACATTAATATTATGTTTGTGCAATTCTATTTTTTTTTAGGGTTTTCTTTCATTATTCTGCTCCTTGATCTCATGATACCGTTATTTTAATATGTTGTCACTTAATTCTAAAGCAAACCACTAACTGCTAAGTCTTTTAGATTTCTGCATTTCAAATAAAGTATCATCATGTTGTTTGTATGAGTGGATATATTAGTACTGTCCTCTTATGTAACAGGATAGAATTACTGAGTGTTTCCCACACCGAGGTCACATCATGATGTGTTAGTTTGTACATAACTCTTGTTTTTGTTGCTCTTTATGTTACTCTTTCGGAAAAATAAAAGGTGCTTTAGTGGAGGTTAAATAAAAGAATAAAAATACATTTTATTTAAAGGCCCCTTTCAAAACATCCAAGGACACTGAACAAAGTAAACAAAGTTAAAACACATTAACAATATACCTGGAGGAATTGAAATAACCCAGTGTATTCTTTGTTGTATTTATTATCTATGATACAGATGGTGCGATCTGCTCAGACAGCAGCTGCTCCAGCTCCTGAACCCAGGATCAAAAAGTTCCAGATTTACCGCTGGGACCCTGACACTGCCGGAGACAAACCACGAATGCAGACATATGATATTGATCTCAACAGGTAAGTCATAACTTGGTCAGTGAACTGAAATCTGTAAAAGTGTGGGTCAAAGGCATACAATGCCTATAAAAAGTTTTAACCCTCCTTCGATGTGTCACCCTTTTGTTGCTTTTGTACATGAAATCATGGTCAATACAATTTGTCTTTTTTGACAAGAATTTGCAAAAAAACAATCCACTTTAATATCAAAGTCAGAACAGATTTTTACAAAATCATGTCAATTAATTAAAAATATATACAGTAAAGTAACTGATTGCATAAATTGTCACCCTCTTCAGGTCAGTATTTAGTAGATGGACCTTTGGCTGCAATCACAGCACTGAGTCTGTGTGGATATGTTTCAATCAGCCTGAACATCTGGACACTGCAATTCTTCTCCATTCTTCTTTGTGAAACAGCTCAAGCTCTGTCAGGGTACTCAGGGATCAGGAGTGAACAGCTCTTTTCAAGTTCAGCCACAGATTCTCGATTAGATTGAGATCTGTACTTTGACTTGGTCTCTCCAGAACATTCACCTTGTTGTCTTTGAAACATTTCTGTGGAGCTTTTGATGGATGCTTGGTGTTGTTGTCTTGCTGGAAAATAAATCTTCTCCCGAGTGCTAGTTCTCTTGCAGACTGAGTCAGATTGTCCTCCAGGATTTGGTGATGTTTTTCAGCATTCATGGTCGCCTCCACCTTTACAAGCCTTTCAGGGTCTGCTGCTGAGAAGCATCCCCACATTATGATGCTGCCACCACCATGCTTCACAGTGGAGATGGTGTGTTTGTTGTGAAGTGCAGTGTTTGGTGTTTGCCAAACATAGCATCTAGTCTGATGGCCAAAAAGCAAAATTTTTGTCTCATCAGACCAATGAACCTGATGAGCCTTGGACTCTCCCACCTGCCTTTGCGTGAATTCCAGGTGAGGTTTTATCTGAGCTTTTTCAGCAGTGACTTTATTTGCAACTCTTCCATACAGCTTTGACTGGTGAAGAACCTGGACAACAGTTTTTGTATGTGCAGTCTCTCCCATCTGAGCCACTGAAGCTTTTAATTCCTTCAGAGTGGTTGTAGGTGTCTTTGTGGCCTCCCTCAAAAGTTTTCTTCTTGCCTGATCATTCAGTTTGTGAGTAATGTCAGCTCTAGGCAGATTTAAACAAGTCCCATACTCCTTCCATTTCTTAATGGTGGATTTAACTGAACTCTGGGATGTCCATTGTGTTAGAAATCTTTTTGTAGCCATCTCCTGACTTATACTTTTCAATGATCTTTTCTCTGAGTTGCTTGGAGTGTTCTTTTGTCTTCATGCTGCAATTGTTGAAGGAATACTGATGAACCAGAGACTGGACCTTCCAGATACAGGTGTTTTTATACTACAATCACTGACACACATCAACTACACTCAGGCAACCGCTGTTGAGTTAGGTCAGTCACTTTAAAGGGGGTGAATATTCATGCAATCATTTACTTTACCTTATATAGTTTTAATTGACATGATTTTGTAAAAATCTGTTTTGACTTTGATATTAAAGAGGTTTTTTTTTTGCCAAATTCTTGTCAAAAAAGCCAAATTATATTAACTATGATTTCATGTATAAAAGCAACAAAAGGGTGAAACATCCAAGGAGGGTGAAAACTTTTTATAGACAGTGTAGAGTTACAATGTGCTCAAAGTACCATCTAAAGCAATTCATTGAGATGAATGGAAAATTACATATTGGGAAAAAAGAAACAGGAGAAAAAATGATAAAGTACCCCAAAATGCAATAAATTGATTTAAAAGGTATAAATCTGTGTTTATTATCCTTAGATGTGAATGACTGGGAGAGTTTATATGATGCTGGTGAAATGAACTACATGAATAGCCCCAGATCAAAAATTTATTTATTTTTGTTTGTTATAAAGGTATGCCATGGATCTATTAATTTGTCAATCCAACCATGCATCAGAGCCAGCAAAGATAATATGATATAGTTGATCAATAATGTTGAAATATTGTTTTATTGTTCTTAAAAGTCTGGTCTGTTTGCTGCAATCACTATCCTTCTGTGACATCAAATGATCAGAACACATGTTTACTGACATGTTTGCTCCTGTTAATACAGCTGTGGTCCAATGGTTCTGGATGCCCTCATTAAGATCAAGAATGAAATTGACCCCACGCTCACGTTCAGACGTTCCTGCCGTGAGGGTAGGAAAGAAAGCCCATCTGTATTCAACTTGCACATAATAATGCAAACAATTTCCACTGTGATTCATTTTCATTTAATTTAACTGATTTTAATGACCCAGTGTTTGTGACTTTCTTCAGGTATCTGCGGCTCATGTGCCATGAACATAAATGGAGGCAACACGCTGGCGTGCCTGAACAAAATTGACACAAACTTAAGCAAACCCACCAAAATCTACCCACTCCCACACATGTATGTGGTCAAAGATCTGGTGCCTGTAAGTACTACAAGTGTAGAAAAAGCTTATTTCTGCATTTGAAAGAATTGTAGTGGATTTCCATGTACACAATGATGCATGATGATGACTAAATAGTGTGACCATAAAAAAAGTGTTTGAGAGATTATTGGAATCATAGATGGTTCATTCATCGGATGTTTGTATTCCTGTCATTATTTTTACCAGGATATGAGCAACTTCTATGCACAGTACAAATCCATCGAGCCCTACTTGAAAAAGAAGGATGAAGCACAAGAAGGGAAGGAGCAGTACTTCCAGTCAGTGGAGGACAGGCAGAAACTGGTAAATAAACAAACCGCTGACTGTAACCTGGACCGGTGTAACACATCCTGCAGTAGCCATACGGGGGCTCCTCATATCTTGGCTTAAGTTCCTAACATTACCACAACTGAAGACATAGTTCATTACTGTGTTGTATGGAACTAAGAACTGATCATTTCAATGTTGTGAAGTACTTTACTTACATAGGATTTTGAAATACTACGAATTATTATTTCCATATTATGCTACTTTACACTTTCATTCCACCACATTCCAAATGGAAATACTGTAATTTCTACTCAACTCTATTTATATGCTAACTTTAATTTCTTAAACCACTGTTTTCAAACTTTTTGGCTTTGGGTCCAGATTTCAGATGTCTATGACAGATCCACCAAACAGTGATTTCTTTCCTTCTAAACTTCTCACTTTATTTCAACAATAATATAAGTAATTCATTTAAGCAAGATAACGTCAGTCGTGTTTGAAAATATTTGACGTATTAAGAAAAGCACTCTGTCAGTGATATCATTACACTCTGCCTAAATAATACAATAAAATAAACTGTATCTATCTCCGTCTAACTCAACAGGATGGCCTATATGAGTGCATCCTCTGTGCATGCTGCAGCACCAGCTGTCCCAGCTACTGGTGGAACGGAGACAAATACCTTGGACCTGCTGTCCTGATGCAGGTGGGTCACGACACTTTGAGATCATCTACCTTAATGAAATGTAGCTATGAGATACATACCAGAAAATGAAATCACTGGATGAAAGACAAATGGGAAATTAAACAATGACTTAAGTTATAGTTAAATCAGGTCATCCTGTACATCTGTCACTATGGTGTGCTTTGTCAGTCTCAGCTCTGCTTGTGCTTTGAGCTAAATATTAATATTTGATTTGGGTTGTTAACATCAGCTATTGGGTGTTGATATCAGACAGCTTTTTATCCAGCTGAGGCTGTATTTTGAGGCATTGGGTGTTAAATTTGAGTGCATGATACATGCCTCAAATTTGGTCAGAAGCTTAAGGGGTGTCATAATTACTAAATTGTGAAATGAAAAGAAACATTTTATAAAATTGTTTAAAAACTGACTTGCTGGTTGAAATTCACCTTCCAACTTTCAAGAGAACTGAACACTTTGTTACCCGACAGGCATACCGGTGGATGATTGACTCCCGTGATGAATTCACTGAGGAGCGTCTGTCTAAACTTCAGGACCCCTTCTCACTGTACCGCTGTCACACTATTATGAACTGCACCAAGACTTGCCCCAAGGTACTTCAAAGTCACTGACACACATGTTTTCACAGAGTTAAAAGAGCTCCAGGTTTCTTATTGTCAGTTCTCTCTACAGGGACTTAACCCAGGAAAGGCCATTGCAGAGATCAAGAAAATGATGGCGACTTACAAAGAGAAGAAAGCAGCAGCTTCATGAATATCTGAAAACTAAACTGCCTCAATAATGCTTCATACTGACTGAGGAGGAACAGATGAGCCAACCAACCACAAACTTTTACTTACATCAGCACTTTTTAAGGTTTTATTGAGTGGAGGGTGATTGTATGAGGGAACAGAAACTAGAATTTGTGAGAAAATCGTGTGAGACAGAACTGTTCACTTAAGTGTGCTGATTGTTGCAACATGTTGGACCACAGCCTTGCTATTTGTCTGAAAATAGAAAAGGCTTACATTAAATTATGCTCAGACTGTATATATTTAAATATGTGTTCATTAAAGATGTGTAGAGCTCATTGTGGAGGCTTATGGGTTTTTTTGGATTGTAAAAGAACAAACCACCCTTTTACTGACCGTCTTTAGATGTTTCATTACAACATACAACACTGAATCTGGATCTAATGAGGAAGCAACATATCAAAGCTGATCAGCTTTAATATGATCATTTTGTCTGTTTTTTTTATGACATTAAAGTTGCACATGCTGCCATAATGAGAACAAGATTCAGTCAAATCCTGAAGAAAGGCATGCTTTTTTTACAGTCTCATTTGACAATCCATTAATACAGATAATACCATTCATACTGACTCAGTTCAGAATATTACTGCAAATGTAACACTGATACCCTGAGATTGGTCATTTATTACTTTTTCCCATTAGGATAAATATGTTTTCTTGGTTTGTAAAATATACCGAATTGACTGCAATTTGTCATATATTGCTGCCTTGTATAGCTGCTCCTGATCCATAAACATGTACCTTGCCTTCTTTGTTATCCATTATTGTTTGAGCTGTTATGGTGCTACATGCGTTTTAAAATGTTAAACGGAGTTGGCAGATCTCAATTCTGACATTATTATTCATGGTATACATCAGAAGTCCACAGTGATGTCGTACATTTTCAAAGAGGAAAACGTTCTAATTTCCAGGTAACTGCAATTAAAGTCAATGTAAGGTTAATGTTGATTCCAACAGTAACATTTCAGTGTAGTTGCAGTGATGAACAGTAAACATCATATTCTATTGCAGAGTACTGTTATCATTTATTAAATAGTATTGTGGAAGTAAATTACAGCAGTGACAATGAAATACAGTGAAATACTGCCAATCACAGTTGTGTCAGTATATATATATATACACACACACACACACACACACACACACACACACACACACACACACACACACACACACACACATATATATATGTAGATAGAGGACTAGTGGCAGTCTTGTTTTTACGCGAACATGCTCCTGACAGTTTTGGACGACAGGACTTGCCGTAGGAAGGTGTAACCGTAGCTGTAGTCGCTGCATGTTTTGAAAGTAGCTTTTCTCAGCTTAGAGGTTAGAAGATAATTTGTCATTTTCACTACCATGGTGTGACAGAAGCTATGTGGAGGCTGTCTCACTGACGAGGAGATGGACAGGCGTGGTGAGTGTGTGTGACTGCTTTAATTCATCATTTCTCCAGTCAGTGAAGCTTCATAGTCCGCTTGCTAACAGTTAGCTCCCAGCAGCCGAGCTTCAGGCTGCGCTGTCCAATAGACCGTACAAGTACATACAGTCTATAAAAATACATACACTCTGTACAAGTACAGACTGTCTGTATAAGTACATACAGTCTGTACTTGTACAGACTGTCTGTGCAGGTACATAGTCTGTACAAGTATACAGTCTGTACACGTACATACAGTCTGTACAAGTATACAGTCTGTATAGGTATATGCAGTCTGTACAAATACATACAGTCTGTACAAGTGAGTACAGTCTTTACAAGTATATAATGTCTGTACAAGTACATATAGTCTGTACAAATATATACAGCCTTTGCAAGTATATACAGCCTGTTTAAGTATATACAATCTGCAGAAGTATAGTCAGTGCAAGTACATACAGTCTGCTGTAGTTGTATGTTGCTACTGCTGCCTAAAAAGTTGCCAAATGTTTGATGCTTTTTGCATCCTCAGCTCATATGACTGTCTGGTGTCTGCCTAGTCATTTGAGCACACACCACATTTCCCTTTGTTGACATAGCAGAAAGTTTGCTGTGTGTAATGGTCCAGCTCAAGTTGAAACTGAAAGTCTCTTACTGGACATTCCAGGATTTAGAAAGCCATACTTTGTGCATACAGTGATTTTTACGTTGTACGTTACCATTTAGACATTAGGGTGATACTGGCTGCTATGGTGCAGTTTTATTACCAGTAGAGCTGCAACAATAAATGAATTGACAATGCAAGTTATTGTTAGTTGCAGCCTTATTTTCCTAATAGATATTTAAACAGGTACTTCCAAATAGTCTGACCACTCAGTAAACTGCGTTACATGAATTTAAACTCAAAAGCCAGCAGGGTTCAATTGCAGATTTAATATTTATTAAGCCATTTCTGGTTGAGATTGACCTTAGAAGAAAGTGAGCATGTGATTTGGCAAATTACTCATCCCTGATAAACTTTCACATGATTGTACCAAGAGCATGTGTATGATGACAAAACAGATGACTCAGTTCTTTGTTTTTATTGTGCACAGATAGTGCTGTGTAGAAAGAGGAACAAGATTTCTTGCTCCTGACTTGAGCGCTTCTTATGCACATGCAATATGCTTTGTTGTAAACCAAACACAACCTCTCATCATGCCAAAATATTACTTATTTACCTTAAGCATCCGAGGCTATAACCCTGAATAGGTTAGTGAATATTTTTTGTTGTTGTTAGTTGTTTGTTTTTAACAACAATAAGAATACAAAAAAAAAACCTGAAATACAAAAATAGCACTGGATGTATTCATCTGTCATTCTGATTACGTGTTAAAGCTTTCAAAAATGACATGATTGTTGAAAAAAATTGGGATTTTATTTTACTGTTCGTAAATGTCGGACCTGATTGCTAACGTACAAGACAAGTATATTTCAGAGATATTTCAGTTTCAAAGTTTTACAGCAGAATATTTGCAGTAGTGGCATGATTGTGTGTGTGGATATTTCCCATAACAACATACAGAACATGACCTCTCTTGTCATTTAATGAACTACTGAAACGTGGCAACACAAAGCAAGTAATAAGGAAAACACATTTTATTGTTTTACTGTAAGATGCTGTAGTCAGATAAGTTATCATCTGGCTATGGACAGAGTTTATTTTCAGTAACAATCACCTAATCTGCTTTGATTATCAGTTATTTATTTGGGCTGTCGATTTGTGCCACTTTATTGGTGAACTTTTTGTCCTCAGCAGCATCTGCATCTCTTCTCCTGGATTATTTAAGGGGTTGGTCACCCAATTTTCAATTAACTTTATGAACTCAGGTATTTGCAAGGCTCATCTTTGCATATGTTGCAAAAAATATATGTTTTTTTAACAGCTTTAAACTATATTTTTTGACCAATTTACTTTTATTTTACAGATTTTTTTTTAACATTTGCAAAAAAAATCCTCATTTTACAGGTGTTTTCCGTTATCTTAATTTAAAAACAAATTACATTAGTAATTTTAAAGTGGCTAATAATTTTTTTAACACTTATTTTAAAGATGTTCTCTGTATTCTGTTAAATTACAGAAAAAAAAACGTATCAATTTTTGCAGCAGCACATCTGGTTTTCAACCAAACAAAAACAGCACATCACCCCGCTGTTCAGATCGCTTCACTGGCTTCCAGTTGCTGCCTGCATAAAATTCAAAACTCTGACACCTCAATTCAAAACTACAATGAAAGCAGCTCCCTCCTACCTGAATTCTCTCATTCAGGTCTACACTTCTGCTCACTATGCTCTGCCAACACAAGGGGCCTGATAGCTAGACTCTTCTCTTCTGTGGTTCACTGGTGGTGGAACTTGTTACCAAACTCTGTTCGATCTGCAGAATCCCTCTCAGTCTTTAAGAAAACACTAAAAACCCAGCTCTTCACTGAACATCTTTACACTTGATAGACTGCAAAAAAAACCAAAACATTTTAAAGTATTAATAAATTCCTATTACCTCTCACACTGCCTGAAGGCACCACGGTTTTATCACACTTGAACACACTAGATCCTTGCTTGTGTTGTATCTGCTTTTTTGATCACCCTCACATACAGTATGACTACATGGTATGCAAACTGCACAGAAATAAACAGAAAAGACCTCCAGAGGATCATCAAAACACCTCAAAAAATAATTGGACTCCTCCTCCCGACTCTGGACAACATCCTTAAAACATGCTGTCTCTACAAGGCCAGCACCATCCTTAACACTTTGATGCACAACATGGGTCAAAAGTGACCCATATTCAACGGAAAATGGTTATCTCTTCACCCATGTTGTGCATCAAAGAGTTAAGGATGACACCCACCCCTCCAACCAGTTCTTCACTCTGTTGCCATCTGGGAGGCGCTTCAGAGCCATTAAAGTCCACACCTCCAGGCTGAAAAACAGCTTTTTTCCCAGAGCCATCACAGAACTGAACTCTATATTTCTGCACAATGTTTTTTTTACTGTGGACATTATGTGCAATATGGGCACTCTGCAGAGTATTTTAGTTTGATGCATGTCTGTGTGTTCTTTTAACTTATTTACTGAGTGTGAGTGCACATGTGGAATGAGTGTGTGTGTGTGTTAGTGTCTTTTAGGTGTTGAACATGAAAATTTTGTTGTACTATTTGCCATAATGACAATAAAGCTTTCTGATTCTGGTGCTCTTAGATGTACGTCGCTTTAGATAAAAGCATCTGCTAAATGAAATGGTAGAATTGTGGAATTTATATGCTGGCTGTAAATACACAGGCCCAAACTGGTAATAATGTCTACAGTCTAGAGTATTTTTTTTGCAATGTATCCTTAAAATTGCACTGTTTTACTGTATGTAAACAGAATTTTTAAAAATTATTTTACAAATATTTGCAGTTATTTTCACTCTTCTTACCGTTTTTGAAGGTATCGCACTGTTTTTTACTGTGTTTTTTCTGGAAACCTTATTGCCAGATTATCAGTTTTTTGCAGATTTTTTTTTAACATGTGGCTATGAAAATGCCACTGTGCACTCCCCGTCATATAAATGTGGAACTGGGCTGAGCATAGAGAGAAAGTGGGATGATCTTATCTTGCCTACAGCACAGTTTGTCCTATTTGTTTGTATTCATGTGACTCAAGTGTTCAAATCTAAAGGTTTCTGGGCTGAGCTCCAGGTGTTCTAACAATGTAGTTATTTTGATAAGACTGGCAGGATATGTTGATACAAAGAAAGTGCAATATCAAATGTTTATTGATTATGATAAGATTCTATCTGCCTTTCCTATTGTTTATTTCTCAGTACGTACAGTCTCTGTTTCCACTTGTAGCAATGGTAATAAAATAGAATAGAATAGAGTTCTATTGCCATTTGCATGGTTACATTACAATATTACAATACGGGTACACTGGAATTCTTTGTGTGTTTTCTCAAGTCCTGCTACATATGTAGAAAAAAGTAACGAATAAAAGTAAGAACAGCAGCAATAAAAAAAAAGAAATACACATTATAAGAATGAAATAAGTACACATTATAAAAAAACAAAGTATATACACTACCGTTCAAAAGTTTGGGGTCACCCAGGCAATTTCATGTTTTCCATGAAAACTCAAATTTTTATTCATGTGCTAACATAACTGCACAAGGGTTTTCTAATCATCAATTAGCCTTTCAACACCATTAACTACCACAATGTAGCATTAGAACACAGGAGTGATGGTTGCTGGAAATGTTCCTCTGTACCCCTATGTAGATATTCTATTAAAATCAGCTGTTTCCAGTTAGAATAGTCATTTACCACATTAACAATGTCTCGACGTTTTTTAAGCTTATATAATTTCCCAGAGGTTTAATGCTTTGTTGCATGTTTTTGGACTTGAAAATTCCTCTCTGTTGTAAAGTTAAGCGCATACTAAAGGACAAAGTATTGTAAAACAGTAAAATGTTCTGACTGTAATGCATATCTTTGTTGTTGTCAGCGTTAAGGGACCAAAAAAGAAGTTATTTTATTCATTATATCTATTTTTTATTAATCGGCTGATTAATTAGTTGACAGTATTTTTTTTTTTCTGCCAAATATCGAAATCGGCATCGGCCTCCAAAAATCCATATCGGCCGAGCCCTAGTTTCCGGCTAGGATAATCATTTACCACATTAACAATGTCTAGACTGGATTTCCATTAATTTAATGTTAACTTCACTGAAAAAAAATTTTTTTTTTCAAAAATAAGGACATTTCTAAGCGACCCCAAACTTTTCAACAGTAGTGTATATTTTATGAAAATTTAAAAAAAAGTAAATACTCTGAGAAGGAAAACAAACATAAACAAGTATGAATTCTCTCCATATTTCTTTGCCGAAAAGAGGACATATCGTGTTTTACTGGTCGCCAGAGGTGCAGGTGGGTGATGAGCATTATCCAGGTAGCAGGGAAGCTAACAACAACTCACCTCAGGCTGGGATTCACCTGCAACACCTCTCACACATGTGTCCTCTGAATAACTTTGTGGACCATATTCTTTTTAGTTCCCCCGGTCTGGAGTTGACGGTAAGGTCAGTTTCTTCTCACATGTTGCTTTAACGTGAAGGAGTTCGGATTAGTTTCGGCATTTTCCACATCTTTGGACGCGGAAGCGAGTATTTGCCCAAACAAGTGGCTAACCTTACTGCGCTTTATGACGTATTTTATCCCGCAAGTTATTGTGTAGTTTTCCCATTTACTGGCTGTAGTTTGAGTTTACTGAAATACTTTACGGGGCGCTGTACTCTCCTGTTCAGACGGTAAAAGTTAATGTTTCTGGAGCAGCACCGTGGTGTGTTTACTGACCTCATTACAGTTTATGGTGCGTCTTGTATCTCGCACTATCTCTATGTTTTCCTCTCGTTTTACGGCGTTTTCATTTTGTGCTTTTTATTCCTACTAGGCATTATGGCCGTGGCTACCAATGTTTTTCATTGTCGAACGATGTATTAGTTGTTTAGTGTATGAAATGTCAGAAAATTGTGAAAATTGACAGTGTTTCCAAAAGCCACAGATGACAAAAGTCTGGATACTCGGTGTAATGTGATAAAGAAGGAAAGAAGCCAGAAAATATTCACATTTGGCACATTATTGAGAGAATTTAGACTTTTATTCTTTGGCAGGTCAGCCTTTTACCTGTATCAATGTACCAGTCCATTCTGCAGTGTGTAATTTACAAACAGTGAAATATTATCCCACTATTAAATCATCATTGTGGGCTTTATTGCCTGAATGGAATGACAGATGAATAGATCCAGAGCTACTCTTTTATTATTCAGGTGTTCAGGCATTATTATTATAATAAGAGATTGTGTTATTTGGGGGGTATTTTACCAAATCACATGCTAGCTTTGTTCTAATGAGGTTAATCTCAAACAAATTTGGCCTGAAAATGATCAGATTTGCAGTCAAACTCTTGAGGCTTTTGAGTTTAGAGCCATACAAAATAATTTACTTTATGGTCAGACTATTTGGAATGATCTGTTTATTGTCATTTAATTAAATTCTAATAAATTTCATGTGATCTATAAAATGGTGTAAAATGTCCATTACTGTTTCCCAAAACACAGGAGGGAGACAGATAGATAGATAGATAGATAGATAGATAGATAGATAGATAGATAGATAGATAGATAGATAGATAGATAGATAGATGGCTCATCGCATATCATTTCATCAAGTGATACCAGAGACATTTGACTCTGCCCAGTCAAACAGCTGTTTTGGTGTGAGGATGTGACTTGTGACAGTCTGCTGCAAACTAGCTCTTGTTCCAAGCCGTTTAATTGTGCCTCCTATACCATCACACACACTTTTGCCATGGCTGGTGGCAAAAAAAATGCCATTCAGCTGACAGACCAAAATCCTGGTCATGCCAGCACAGGTTAGAAAAATTCTTATAGTTCTTATACTGACTTGCAGCACCATCGTTAATGATGGTATAGGAGGCACATAGGAATCAAATGTCTCTGGTGTCACTGTCTTTTATGTTCCAGGCAGTGATGTGGATGTGAATCATACAAAACTTACAGAATGTTTTGAAATGAGTAAAACAATATCTGGCACAAGAAGCCACCACAGCTTCATTCCAGTTAACACCAGAATTAGCAGGATCTCTGGTGAAAATACATCAACTGTTGTTAGAGTGAATGGCCTTGTGTCTGAAGAAACTGTGGCAGATTTGTTGCAGCGTGATCTGCATCCTGGCCAGTATGTTGCAGCTGTTTATGATAATTACTGGTACTTGGGAAATGTTGTGGAAGTGTCAACTGAGCAGGCAGATGTGTTCCTAGACTTCATGAAACCAAAAGGCCCTGCCAGATCATTTTCTTGTCCCAAAAGGAAGGACCAGTTTTGGGTGCCAACAGACCATATCCTTACTCAAATTGCGGACTTGATGACAGCAACGGGTCATCGGTGTAAACTTAGCCAGGATGCTGAAAAGAAGGTTTCTGAACTGTTTAAAAAATTTCTGAAAAGACATAACTGAACCAACTTTGCAAACTATTCTTAAAAATTTGTAAGTACTTAATAATATCTTCTTTACTCTGCAATGCATACATTTGAACACTTGAAAATCACTAAATTTTCTGTTATATATGGCTAAAATATGGGGTGAAAACGTGCATATTTAATTTGAACATTTAGCATAGAAGGATTTATAGAAGCAAGTTGTGCTTGGTGTCAAAATTTAGGGCAATTCCTGTACTTTCACATGGTGTCTTTTATTTTGTGATACTACCTATCCCACATGCTGATATTGACCTTTGAATCCGAAGGTCGGACAGATATTTTTAATTTTTAGCTGTTCATATATCATACATAACATAGGACCTTCATTTTACACAGATCCATTCCCTAGGTAGCCAAGATACAGCACAAAAAATTTCTAATGAATATGATGATTAGTTTTTGTGTAATAGGTGGCCAAAAGTAGCATTTTAGAAGTTCGCGATGGATAAAATCTCAAATTTGTCATTCTCTGTAACATGCAATTATAAATTTTAAGTAAATATTTTCACATTTCTTAGGACTATGGATTCCTATGAAATGATTCTGAAAATTTCAGACCTCTAGCTCTTTTTGTTCAGAAGTTATAGAAGCCTGAAAATAGCCGAAAATTTCAAGTCTTAATTTTGGTCGCAATTTTAGGGTACCCACTACCTACTTCAAATGATCATAACTTTGGAACTCTTTACAATTAAGCCTTGAAATTTTGGATTTTTCCATCATATAAAATGTTCTATAAGTATGTAAAAATTTAGAAAAATCTGAGGGGGTCAGGTGGGAAATTTTCTTACAATCTGTTGATTTCATATGGAATGACCCAGATAAATAGATTATTAATCCCGAGGGAAATTCAAGTATTCAGCAGCTTACATACAACAAAAAAAGTTAGTGACAAGATTAACATGAACATTGAAGGTTTATATATACTAATGTATACTAACTAATATTGATGTTTTCAAAATGTAATTTTCTCAAATGTATTTTTGTCCACAACCCAAAGATACTCAGTTTACTGTCACGTTGGACATTTAAAAAGCTGGAATCACAGAATTTAGATTTTTTTGTTTTTAATTTTTTTTAAATTTTTTATTTATTTAGTACTTGATAACTAAGGGATTGTTTGTTGCAGCTCTTGTAGAAACACTGATCTTTTTCAGAGGGATTAGTTGAACAGCAACAGAGTATATTCATGAAGAACATTATCATCATTAATATGGTTTTAACCACAGTAACCGGGATGACTGCCTCTTGGAAAAATGAGCTCATTTCAGCCCAGTTTAGACCTTATTGTACTGACTAAAACCTGCCATGTTTTTGTCTCCCACATTTGAGTTCATATAAAAGATTGGATTTAAACCATCTCTGGAAATGTTCTTGCAGTTTACGGCATGAATCAGACAAGAACTCTGCAGTGTGTGCTTTGTTAATATTGACTTTAAAGGTGTGTGTTCTGTTGTCATTTCATCTTAATGTCACAGCATTGTGTATGACTGAGTATCCTGTTCTGCAGGTAGTGTGGTGGAGCCGCAGAGCGGACTCCCCTCACCGAGTCCACGAGACCCTCTGCTCAGCCCTGAGTCACACATGGTAAGATCCTCATCAGTGTTTCTACTAAACCAAGAGTGACCACCAGTATGGGAAAGGATTGTTGTTGTAGCAACGAGTTAGATGTAGACAAGAAAAGAAAAGATGACAAATGTATCTGTAATGATGATGAAGAGTGAAAAAGCAGTCCTGACTTGCATGCAGAACTTGGGAGAAGTGCATTTGTGTGTACAGATTTAGAGGAGCCGGTGGTTTTGAATATCTTCTGCCACATTCAATCCCAGTATCACAGTTGGAAGTTAAACAAGCTACTGTCACAATCAGGCTTTTGACAGTGGCTTGTTATTTTTTTTTATAATACATTAGCCAGATTTCTGGAGGCGAGTGTCTGCGTGAGTATGAAAACAAAATGAAAATGAACCTGTGTTTCAAAGTGAATGAACGGTCTAACTCTGTGCCTCACAGGATGTTCAGGGGTATAAGTGGGTGTGTTGGCGGGTGTGGTCGTGTCGTCTGGCTGCTGTGCTGTCCTTGGGTCTCCTCCTGATTGTGTTTCACTGGCGCCCACGGCTTGCTGTCCTCGCCCGCTGCTGCTCCTGCCCTCTGGCTTTGGCAGATATTCTGCTGCTAAGAGTGAGAAACTAATTCGGTTGCAAAAATATGTCCCATTTGACATCTGGCATTATCATTGAAGCTGGATTTCTATTGTTCTAAGAAACATACAGGACTATATTAAAACTCACAACTGCTGAAACTGGCCTGAAATATTAAATAAAGCAATCAGGGCAAATATACAAATATTGCATAGATGGTAAATTATGGCTGCTGAGTTGTAGCTTCTTTAAAAGTGTTGCTTTAACCTTGAAATGTCTATTCCTGTTTTCATTGCACACTGATTAAATAAAAGACACTGAAAACACTATGCTTTAATTTCAACTTATATCAGCTACTTCAATTTCTAATATTGGCCCTCAAAAATCAGGTCTAGTAAAAGCTTATGTTGCTCCAATGATTTCTGGTGGATCTTTATCATCTGTTCTTCCACTTGCCTGTTTGATTCACATGTGTTGACTGGATGTAAATGTGGATTGATGTATTCCTGATCACAGTGGCTGGTGTGGCTAATATAAGTACATGTATGTCCTATTTCATATTTCCTTGTTTCTTTATTCATTTTGCATTTGTTGGTTCCGTTACCTAATATTCTAATGTAGGTGTATAATCTTTTCTTTCAGGACAGTTTTGGCCAGCAGCATGTGGTGGAGGTCCTCACAGAGGAGATGGAGGAGGGCAGGTCAGCTGTATATTATGTGAACATGTCTCCTTGCTTCCCCTACTCTTTCTCACATTTTTTCTTCTCCCAGTGAGGATGTGAGAGGTTGAAGGTGCCAAATAGGAAATCCTTGGTTTCATAGCATCAGCTATACTTATGGTGTGCTATACAGCTGTATCACCCGTCAAATCCAATTGATACCCATCGAGGTGCAGCATTTATGCATTACGTCATTGAATAAAAGATTTCCGAGTAGGATTAACCTGTTTTTCTTGCTCAGCAACTCCTCCCGAAATTGATATCTTCTCCCTCCTTGTCCCCTGAAGGTGTTTTTAACCCTCCCTTCTAATTTCTCAATTTGTACATCTCCGGTTCTTTTCCTTGCCTCCTGTCCTCGTATCTCAATTCCCCCCACCTGAGTTGAGGAGAAGGCGAGAAAGAGACAGAAGGGGAGGAAAGAGTCAAAGTAACAGGCATTTAATAAAATGAGACATTCTTGTGTCAGAACAGTGTTCATGATAGCTTACAGTATATATTATAGTTCAGTTCACATTCATTGTGGCAGAATATGAAGAGAATGTATGGGTATACATATTTTTTATATTCAATACGCACACTAACATGTATAAGAGGTGTGACACACAAAAGAATTAAGACAGGCATTTTGGTTTGTATATTCTAGCTGTGTGTCGCCTACCTTGTGTCGCAGGTGCTGAAAAGACATTTGCAAGTTATACTGCAAGGTACACCTGTACTTCCTCGTTCATCCTCCTCTATCCTCTCTCTTTGAGATGCATTTTTGGAATTAAGATATCTTTTGTGATGGTGTGCCAAGATTGATTTCCAGGCCACAGGCATGGGATGGAGGACAGAGGAGACAAGGAGGTTCAAAATATTGAAATGACATGAGAAGAGAGGACCGAGGAAGCATTCACTGGCATAGTAAAAGCTCCCTGTGCCTTATCCTCTGACTTTATCACCTTCAGTCTTTCAACACTATGCCACAAGAAATCTCTGTGTTAGCTATGCTTATTTGCTTCTTTGTTTTCAGTTTGGAGTTGCTGGGACAGCCGGAGGAAGCTGAATGGAGAGACACGGTGGAGCTGTACAAGGAGGAGGTAAGGAGGAAGTGAACAATTGTTGTTTGCAGAATAATCTACTTAATAATATTCCTTCCAGGCCTGAATGGGGCTTCTATTGTGTTACAGAAAACACTGCTGCGCTACTACCTGTTTGAAGGGCTGCGCTATGTCTGGCTGGACAGGAAGGGAGCTTTCTGTTGTGTTAGGTACTCAAACAGAAAAAGCTGAAAATTTATCTAGACTAAGTACTGACAGGTTGGGTCATTCATGTGTATTTGCTTTGTCTTCATACTCAGACAAATTAGGAAAGAAAATACCTCATAACAAAGCCTTTTAAAACTTGTTAATGCAGTTGTTGTTTTGGTTAAAGAATATCCTGAATATAATATTGCCAACAATGTTGAACTCTGCCATCACTGTCTGCAGTGTCCTCAATGAGGACTGGACTTGCAAAGACCTGCATGGCTGCCAAAAGGGCCTCAGTCCCTTGGAGCAGAGCTTGAGGTAGGGAAGGATACATAAACTGGATCAATTGGCCTTCTTTCATCCCAGAGAGCACTGCTGAGTAATTAATCACATGAATTCTTTCAGGAGACGCATGTATGGAGCCAACATTATCGACGTGCCTGTAAAGCCTTACACTAAGCTGCTGTTTGAGGAGGTGAGATGGAAAATCACATTTACATAACCTCAGGTTGATTTATTTCATGGTGGTTTGAAAGTTTTTGAAGTGATGGTATATTCAGAATTCAAATGTATTATAAAATTCACTGCTCTTTCTCTTTTTCTGCTCGTGTAGATCCTCAACCCGTTCTACATGTTCCAAGTGTTCAGCATCACCCTGTGGATGATTGATGCTTATTATTATTATGCCTTATGTATATTTATTATTTCTGTTATCTCCATCACTATCTCACTGTATGAGACCCGCAAGGTGAGTCTGTAGTGGAAGACATTATCAAATTATCACTGGTTAGGTGTTCAGCTCTGGATGTGAGCATAAATGATGATATTTAAACTTTGTTTGACCTTACTTCCATAGCAAAGCGTCACTCTACGCAACATGGCCCAGTTGGTCACAAATGTTACAATACGAAGAAACTCAGGAGGTGAGTTTTTGCAAATGTTTTCCCATATGATTTTATTGTAGTTTCAGAAAGCAAAATTTGCGCATTTTCATGATTGATATTGACATGAACATGTGAAGCCTGAATAAGAGCATCAGAAAGATGAAGACCTGAAGACTTTGCAGAGAAAGACTTGTCCAGTGTTGAACATGACAGAGAGAGCAACAGGTCTTAAACATAAAAAAAACCCACTTTGGACCACCTTGAGGTCTGAATTAGTTTGAAAGGTGGGCGATGAGGTTCATGGATTCATATATTGTTGACCACTATTTGAAGAGCTCAGAAATAGTAAAAGACAGGTTTTGATATGTTAAGTGTCACTGAATGTACCCAGGTGTTGTTTGAGATGGAGGCCAATAATAGGTGCCATGAGTTCTCCGCAGGTAGATGCATTTCTTAAAACACAATGTTTCAATTCCTCTTCTCTTAGGACTGTAAGCTATTTCAGCACTTCTGTATCGCACCCTTTGTCCTTTATAGGGAGCTTTAAATTGCCAGTTGTACTTTTCTCTCATTCT
The DNA here is from genome assembly GCF_022539595.1 of Amphiprion ocellaris. NCBI lineage: Eukaryota > Metazoa > Chordata > Actinopteri > Pomacentridae > Amphiprion > Amphiprion ocellaris. The sequence goes on along the minus strand of NC_072773.1, from coordinate 11,775,176 downwards.
CACTAAACAGGAAGTGAATCAATATTAGCATGGGTGAGTAATGTCCTTAGTAGTTAATGCAACTTTAAGAGTTGCACACCAAAATACTAGAGCAGAGTCAGATGTTTGCATTAAAGATGCCAATAGGGGTTTTGCGTGTTTGTACAAGTTGATCCTCATTTTGTTTAAAGCCAGCAGGGCAGGGAGGAAGACTGCACACAAGTAAACAATGTAGGGTTCAAACATTTCTCAAATTGGCTGTGCAGATGTTTTCTGAGAAAAGACATACATTCAGTATAGCCATTAGTTTCTCAGAATACACGTGTTTCAGTGAGAAATGCTTCATGTAAACAAAAAACTCCACAGGGCAGTTTCTACCTTAAGGCAAAACCCAACTATTTGTGTGTTTCACACAGTTGCTTAACAACATGTGGCAGCAGTCACAAAAACAGAGAAAAATAATTTATTTGCAGCTCAACATACTCACACACAACACACAAGGTGAAATGTATACTGCCAACACACGCAGAGAAGAATGTAGGTTGGATTATTGTAGTCATAAGTGCAAACAATTGCAAAACAAGTTTCAAATGAGATGACTTTCTGGTAGTAAAATAAGGTTTAGTTTTGGTTGATTGCAGGAACAAAGAATGTTGTATCTTAAGGAGACTTATCTTTAATCCTCTGAACCCGTTGAAGTGTCTGGGTGTTTGTTGCTCCAGTCACGTTTTCACTCACTGTGGGCTCGTTTTTCACTGCAATATAAAGTCCTGCATGATTATGGCCACAGCACAACCATCGCTAGAATTAGTGAGACATATCAATCAAATATCAAAATATCTTCTCTGCTGTACAACAAAGTTATAATGCTGTAATTTTTTTTTTTTTTTTTTTTTTAAGGAACTAAAACAAAAGATGCATTTTTTTGGATAATTTATTTTACAAAAGTTGAATCGAATCAACATTTTTAATGTTTTTCAAGTGCCCACAGGTTTTTACCAACACTGGGAAAAAAATAGTGATTCTATAGATATTATACTACTTATTTTTTTAATTTGAATCCATGCTTGTCTTCAGCTCCGTTGACCTGAACAGCGTCTGTAATTTTTTTACATGCTTGTTGGTCACAGCTGAGTGAGTTGTGGCTTCTTGGTTGTGCAGAATTTTTGCTTGTAACAGAATCTGGTTACAGCAAAAAAAAAAAAAAAAAAAAAAAAAAATTAAAATTAATGACACGTGAGGAATAAAGCTATTTTGATGAAATATCACAACTTGAAAATCAGATTTAGCTTGTTTTCCTGACTAAACCCACAGTGGCATATGGTGTGTTTCTAAATGAAACACTTTGAAATATGTACAAAAATTGCAACTTTTGTCTTGTTCTTTTTTTTTTTAACATGAATAGAGGTAAGGAAGAAAAGAATACTCATTTTTGATTTACTGTGCCGAGTAAACCCAGATTGCTTCTTTCAAATCACTCTGCATTCAACCCAGAACCCAGTTTGATTCCTATAGAGCCAATTCATAATCTTACAACACTTGGCAACAGGGGGAATAAAAAGTTCCCACGTCGACATTGATTTCTGGTTATGTGTTTTCTCAGCGGAGGAATGTGTGAGTTCAGTGGACCTGGTCCCTGGCGACTGTGTGATCATCCCTCAGGAAGGTCTGCTGCTGCCCTGTGATGCTGCCCTGCTGGCTGGGGAGTGTCTTGTCAATGAGAGCATGCTCACAGGTAACAGAAGAGCTGTTGGTGATTTGTTCTATTTTTGAACTTCAACTGTAAGATGACTTGCTCCTCTTTGTGTTAATGACACTTTTAGAACTCGTTGAGTAACTGATAAGAATTTTTTAACAATCTTGACAAGAAAGTGCGCAGTCTTTTCCTCTTTTCACTTTTTTTATTTAGGATTTAAAAACTCTTCATTAACCAGGATGACATCACATTTCACAACGTTAGTGCTGATTAAAGTTACAAATTGGCCCTCAAAGTGATTTTCCAGATAACTGCAGATTGGTGGTAGTTCTTCAAAGGATTGTATGTTTAATATATACCCCTTTGGTATGTGTCGGGTTCTAGCCTTTCATTTTTTTCAATAAGGATGGTTCATGAGATAGTACGGACATACATAATTTTTACATCATCTGGCAAACCGTTTACAATCTTTACAAAATCTGGCCTTGTTGGCCAAAACTGCGGTGTGTCTTGCTACATTTATTTTAGTCTGCCCCACCAATTTCTTTTACATTTTCCAATGAAGAATCAGTGTATTAACCAGTTTATTATCGTTCCTGGATCCAGGTGAAAGTGTTCCAGTACTAAAAACCCCACTGCCAGCTGGTGAAGGGAAGTACAGCTCAGACACTGAGCGCAGACACACCCTTTTCTGTGGTACTCAACTCATTCAGGCCAAAGGGGGAATGCCAGGATGTGGCGGTGCTGTGGCTGTGGTCACAAACACTGGTGAGTAGAGAAAATGATGCTCATATAGCAGGATGACAGTGCTGTGAAAAGTATTTGCCAGATAACTTTTATTTTTGCATATTTGTCACATTTAAATATTTCAGATCATCATACTAATTTTAATATAAGTTGAAGATAACCCAAGAAAACACAAGATGCAGTTTTTAAATGATGATTTCATTTATTAAAGGAAATATGCTCTCCAGCACTACCTTGCCCTATGTGAAGAATTTACCCCTCAGTTGCCAATCTACCAAAAGACCAAATCCATTTGGTAGTTTGTTCAATTTCACCAGCCACACTCACATGTGATTACTGCCGGGTTTGTTGAATCTAAACATCACTAAATAAAACCTGTCTGGTATTGTGAAGTAGCTAAAGGGTCTCAAAAAGCAGCACATGATGCCACGTTCTAAAGAGATTCAAGACCCGATGCAAAACAAAGTCATTGACATTTATCATTCAGAAAAGTGTTACAAAATCTTGGATACTTTTTCACAGAAATGATCTAGGTATTCAGTAAATCTTCAATAAATCATCATTCTAAAATGGCATTTTGTGTTTTGTAGGGCTGGATATTCGAATATTCGGTCCTGACGGTGGTATCTGGATATTAATTTTGAGATCCGAATATTCGCCCGACATGTCCCCCGTCAGACGTTGCTATAGGAACCGATCCTAATATTCGCCTCACCTCATGTTTGTTAGGGCTTAGAGGCACAAATTTTGCATTTTGAAGAGAAACACTGAGGGTAAACAGAAACTTTGTTTACAAGAAAACTGCACAGGGCAACTTTAAGAGATTATGTTTGCTCTCCAAGTCAAGCCAGTTCTGCTGCTTACATCTCATTCACAGGGTTTTTTACAGCCAAAGGAAATCTGGTCAGCTCCATTTTGTACCCTCAGCCAATCAACTTCCGCTTTTACCAAGATGCTGTCAAGTTCCTGCTCATTCTGGGTTGTGTTGGTAAGAGCTTTAGCAGTGACCTGACTAGAGTGTACAGAGAAGCTAATGTTACTCAGATTTTGCACTTCAACCATTTTTAACCAATAATCAATCATGTTTTTCTAATACGCTTCTCCTTTCAGCTCTCATTGGCACCATTTACATTTTTGTGACCCTCATCAGAACCAATGTAAGTGCAAGCAGCAGTGTAAAGACAAAATGTTTCCTGGCATCTTTACTTGTCAGGCAACATTGAATAAAGTACCATCGCTGACCTGTTGTTTGTGTGTTCAGGTAACCTGGCTGGAGTTGATTATTCGAAGTCTGGATATTGTGACTATTGCAGTGCCTCCTGCATTGCCTGCTGCCATCACCACTGGCACTATCTACGCCCAGCGCCGGTTGAAGAGCCAGGGTATCTTCTGCATCAGTCCACCTCGCATTAACATTTGTGGCAAGTTGTCAGTCTTCTGCTTTGACAAGGTAAGGGGAAACCTATCAGTACGCCTTTACTACGTGCATGGAGACATTTTTTGGCTATTTTACATCCTACTGTTGCCTGCAATCAGAGTACATTTCATTCTTTCCAGACAGGAACCCTGACTGAGGAGGGTCTGGATGTGTGGGGAGTGATGGAGGGGGGAACTGATGGTTTCTCAGAGTTGGTCCCAGAGCCCAGACGCTTGCTGCCAGGGTCCATGCTCTCTGGCCTGGCCTGCTGTCACACTGTTACACTGCTACGAGGAGAGCCCCTCGGAGACCCTTTGGAGCTCAAGATGTTCGAGTCCACTGGTTGGGTATGTTAACATAAAATTCATTTTATTTGCTTCAGGATGCGCTTGATCTTTTTTTTTTTTGTAATAGTACAGATGTAAAACATACATTTAGGACCTCACTCACAAAACCCTTTGTCATTTAATAAAAGAAGCCAAGTTTCTCACAGTAAACTTTATCCTAACACACTGACGTGCCATGGACACATTTTGATCAGAAACACAACATAATTAAGGGTGAAAACTCACATATACTTAATATTCACTTATCCGCTTATTTTCAGCTCCCACTTCGAAAATTGTTTATTTTCAATATTCCATTGGTATTGCTATTTTTCTGCAATCTCACTCTTTGTGTGAGTGATGCGATGGTACAGATATTGCAGTTGTTATAATTACGACAGGAGTCTTATTGTTCACATTTTTTTTAACGGTTTTTAATTTTAATTTTCCAGACCCTCCAGGAACCAGAGGGAGATGGGAATGTGCTGGATGCAGAGTTTGGAGGCCACAAAGTCTTGGCTGTTATGAGACCTCCTACAAGAATTGTGAGTGTCCTTCACACTCATATAGGTTGATCAATAGGACTGTAACACTCTTGCACAGTAATTGGCCCTTCTATTTCTCGTCTTAGTGCTATATTGTCACAACTTATTCATACTACCAGGGTTTCAATGTTATTTAAAGCAACTGTTTTGTACCTCTTTTCTGTTGTGGATGTTCACCAACTAGCACAAATATAGAAAAGCGCAGCTGCATTCGTGAAAAAACACCAGCTCAGTAGTGTAACGTCTTTATTGTCATCTCTGTTTATTCATTGTGTCCCTACTGTGTTTTCTGGAAACAGTGAAAACTGTGAGCTTTAACAAAAAGTTAATATTTTCTGGAGTTGTTCTCATTGTTTTGTTTAATTTTGCTGACAGTCCACAAGGGAGGCAGTGGCCATTGTTCAGAGGTTTCCATTCTCATCAGCCCTGCAGAGGATGAGTGTAGTGACGGTGGCTCATGGAGGAAGCTCAGCTCTCGCTTTCATGAAAGGGTCCCCAGAGATGGTGGCTAGTCTCTGTCGAGTTGAAACAGGTCAGGTCAGAAACGTGATATGAATCATAACTAAAGCTTTAACCTTCTAAAACCCCAAAACTACCAGGTTTGAAAGGCATGCAATTTAAAAAAAAACAAAGAAAATTGCCGGGATGATACCATTTATCGCCCAGAAGTAGTTAAAACAAAAAGGAAGCATCATCGGATTTGTATTGTTCTTATGATCTGAGCCATTCTGACTACCAGTCATGTGGCAAAAATTTAGGGACTTTTTAGCAAAGGTGCATAACTATAGTCTAGTGAAAAATGAGCCCACATTGAGAAAACATGGGACAAGAGCGAAAAACACCCAGAAACTGCTTAGAATTCAGAGAGTTTAAGAAGATCTGCACTCACGTATGTTTTCAGTGATCAAATGTAGGTGTCACAGTGGTTTTCTTTTTGAGCATGTAACTGTACTACAGCAATTCTAGCAGTTTGGAATCATAGTTTTTTTTTTTTACAAAAATTCCCCAAAACAAATTTCTGTCTTCACTACATCTTCATCTTTTACGTGACATTTACATGAAACTGGATACTTTATTTTGACAGTGCCAGCGCAGTTCTCCACAAAATTGCGTATCTTCTCCAGTGAGGGCCTCAGGGTTCTTGCGTTGGCCTATAAACCAGTAGATGTGAACTCTGACTTGAGGACTATTGAACGGTGAGAACACAGTCTGTATTTCTGACTCAGTGGTGGCGCCCAAACTCCTCATGGGCTCTTTGATTAAGTTATAATAATTAGCTCTGAGTGTTCACACAGCTGTGCGTCCGTCCACAGAGGGGAAGTAGAGAGAGACATGCAGTTCCTTGGCTTGCTGATGATGAAGAACCTGGTAAAGCCTGAGAGTGCAAAAGTTATTAACATCCTGAGACTGGCACACATTCGCACTGTTATGGTCACTGGTGAGAAATATCCTGCAATCATCACATTTAATTATTCTTTGCAGTTACACCTTATTATTTAAAAATACGTTTCAGACATCAACATGCAGGTTTTCCTTAATTTTGTGTTTTCCAAATATCCACATCTATTTACAGGCAGAATTTTGATTGATATTGTGAACTCATGTCAAATCTTGTTTTGTCCTTGTTCACATAGGGGACAATGTTTTAACAGCAGTTAATGTAGCAAAGAGCTGTGGGATGGTGGGATCTGATGAGAAGGTGATATTTGTCACTGCAACCCCCCACACTGCCCAGTCTATGCCCTCCCTGAGGTTCAGCCTGGAAGACGGAGGAACCACTGCTACCCAAAGCTCCATAGAGGTCATCACTCGGGTTGGTCTTGCTTAGTTACAATCCTGCATTGTGCTGCTCATCAGTGTTTAGTCTGGAGGGGCATCTACTGCCTAAATGTTTATTATAGATCGAGGAAAAAGAGAATCATTGTTCAGTTTGGCCATCACCATAATTGTGCTACTTGTATAAAAATCAGGGGAATGACCTTCATCGTGTGTCAGATACAGTAGGAATCATGATTTTTTTTCCCCCCAAGAAGCCATGCTCCGTGTCAACACTGATGTGGTTTGATTGGAAAAAATATTTCTCCTTGTCTGCATCTCAAGCTGTGTTACAAGAAGCTACATTTTACTCACACTCAAACATTTGTATATCTTTATTAATTGTGTGTGTGTGGCAGGATTTTGCTAATTGGTTGTGTTTTACTTAATTATATGAGCAGGAATTACATTGGCAGTATAACAGTAGAGATATATTTCAACTTGTTGGATGAATTTGAGTTGCTGTTATTGATGTCTGTCCCTCTGCTCTCAGGGTCTGTATCAGGGTGGCTTTGGCTATCACTTGGCTATTAATGGAAAGTCCTTTGCTGCCCTCTGTGATTACTTTCCTGAGTATCTTCCAAAGGTAAATTAGACTGTGTAATGCCAGCAGCAATGTTCTGACAAGGACCATGTTAACACACCACTGACTCGATATCCTGTCATTGCAGGTTTTAATGCGAGCCACCATTTTTGCTCGCATGGCACCTGACCAGAAAACCCAGCTAGTGAAAGAGCTGCAGAAACTGAAGTAAGTTCAATTTTTTGTTCAGACACAAAAGAGGAAAGAAACTACGGAAGAACAGAAATAATAAAGAGTAGGAATAACCTGAAGGAAAACACTGAGAATTAGGGGGAATCAAGTACCAATCCTGGTCATTTTAATGTGAACAAACACAACTATGCTATGTCTGTTGAATGTTACTAAGCAAAAAATAATACTACTTTCTCATCAGAGTGAAAAAGTCTGTCACCAGGGTATATTGTACTTGCAGAATTCATAACATGTACCAAAAGTTAACCTGGGAACTTTTTTTTCTTGTGTCACGTTTTTACTCACTGTTGAAATATCACAGTGTTAAGCTTTTCCAACATGACAGCACAGCACAAATGTGTGGGTCAAGGACCACTGGAAAGTTGAAAATGTAATGATTCGTTCTGTTTTTACAGTTTCTGGCTCTGATAAATAGTATAATTTTTGTGGTATACAGTGCCTATAAAAAGTTTTCACCCCCCCTTGGATGTTTCACCCTTTTGTTGCTTTTGTACATGAAATCATGGTCAATATAATTAGGCTTTTTTATTTTTATATATATATATATATATATATATATATATATATATATATATATATATAGAGAGAGAGAGAGAGAGAGAGAGAGAGAGAGAGAGAGAGAGAGAGAGAGAGAGAGAGAGAGAGAGAGAGAGAGAGAGAGAGAGAGAGAGAGAGAGAGAGAGAGAGAGAGAGAGAGAGAGAGAGAGAGAGAGAGAGAGAGAGAGAGAGAGAGAGAGAGAGAGAGAGAGAGAGAGAGAGAGAGAGAGAGAGAGAGAGAGAGAGAGAGAGAGAGAGATAGATAGATAGATAGATAGATAGATAGATAGATAGATAGATAGATAGATAGATAGATAGATAGATAGATAGATAGATAGATAGATAGATAGATAGATAGATAGATGCCACTAGTGGGTTTTGAGTTTCAGAGAGTTAAGGGCTTCCCTCATTTTTCCCTCAGTGGTTACTATGTAACTAGTCAAACCCTGGTTCTACGTCTGCAGCTACCGAGTGGGCATGTGTGGAGACGGGGCCAATGACTGTGGGGCCCTGAGAGCTTCTGATGTTGGAGTTTCACTGTCTGAAGCTGAGGCTTCGGTCGCCTCACCTTTCACTTCCAAGACTGAAAACATCAGCTGTGTGCCGCTGCTTATCAGGTGAGGAAGTAGGAGACATTAAAAGTCTAAGCAGCGGGAAATCAGTCTAAATATAGATGGCGTCTTTGAAAACCAACCAAACCTGAAATGTTTGTGGCATAGTCTTCAGAAAAAAATAACCCTTTTCTTCCTCCTTGTCTGTGCAGAGAGGGCCGATGTTCTCTGGTCACTTCCTTCAGTCTCTTTAGATACATGGCAATGTACAGCCTCATTCAGTACTGCTCTGTCCTCATTCTCTACACAGTGAGTATGAGTGGGGGAGATCATTAGACCTTCATCTTTAGAATAGTCATTTTTCTGTGGTGCATCACTGGTGGATGAGCTTCAACATGTTGCTGCCATACATTCATATTTCTGTCCTGTCAGCTTTTAAACTGGATGCTGTGAAACTCCATGTTCACCATTAAATAATTAATCATAGGACTATGTTATCTAAAATATAGAACTTAACCAACAGTTTGAAAATTAGTTAGACAAAGTTGTTTTAACAGCAAATTATGAATGTTATTAACTATTCATTCTCATATCTCATTTCAAAATGCTGTGCAGCCGCTTAGCTCCTGTTGGTTAGGGAGAAAAACTTATTATTCTAACTAAACCAACTCCACGCTACTGTTTTAAACAGATGTAGACACAGAAACTAAGCTTATCTAGTTTTAAACATTAATTTCACAAGGCTGCTTATCACATTGCCTTGCAAACAAATTTCCCTGGATTGTTTCTGAGCATCAAAAGGATGAGCTAGTGTTAGCAGTGTAACCTCACTCCTGTTAGCTACCATACCCACAGAAAGAAATCTGCTCTTTTTTCTTTACCTTCACAACATTTTTTTTCTCTCTTCAGAGGTCTTTATAGTATACAACAGAAGTGTGTACACTGCTGTTCAATATCCCTGAAATGTCATAGGATTCCAAATTTAATCATCTCTCAATAGCTGAATTATTTTGAGCGAACATTAGAGTAGATTTATATTATGCCTTAAGAAAAATTGCAAGCAAATTCTTTTGAAAGACTACATTGAAAATAAAGGCCCCAAAGCAGAAACTCAGTAGAACAAAAATTACTTTAGTCTGTATTTATGATAACATCTAAGGGATTTTGCACTCACCTTTGTTATATACCATAACAGTAATAATGCTAACACATACTGTAAAAAGTTAGCTCTGCTGATAGTAAGAAATTAACAGTGTCCCAAAAGCACAAGACCATATGTAGCATTGGTATAAAATCTAGTGTATTGCTACTTGAAATTCCAAAGATGTTCAGCTGACTTGTTCCCAATTCCTAATTACAGCCTAAATCACATCTAGTACAAGTTTCCAGACTGAATAAGTGATGTGCTAAATACATATTCTTGATGTGTGTGTCCAGCTGAAGACCAGCGTGGCTGACCTGCAGTACCTATTTTGTGACTTGCTACTGGTGACAGTGCTGGCCATCGTAATGGGAAAAGGGGCCCCTAGTGAGGAGCTGCACCCCTGCAGACCCCCAGCCAGTCTGCTGGCCCTGCCTGTCCTAGGCAGTCTCTTCATCCACACCTGCATGACCATCCTTGGCCAGCTGGCTGCACTCTTTATCACAACCTCACAGGACTGGTGAGTATAAAACACAGGTGCCAGAACGGAAACATTTTAAAGGTCCCATAATGCTCCCCAAGTTTCACGTGTCTCTCTGCGTCAGTAATTGACAGTGCAGAGCAACACAGATGAGCACATGGCAGCTGACACAGACATAAATGAATATGTCGAACCAAGGCTGTCTTTCGCCCATGATTTTCTCTCTGACCAATAATTTTACATTATAATATTGCTGATTCCACACCACTGCTGTCACTTTGAACTCATGTGTTTGGTGAGTTTGTAAGACATCGCAGTTATAAAAATCAAATCAAATCAGTTTCTGAATTTGATTCAGTTATAAAAAGTATTTTTGTTGTGCAGAGCAATAGCTCCAAAGTGACTGCTGCATGACATGTAGTCTTACTGGGCTGCTTGTCTGACAACAAAAACTAAAATATATGTAAATGGTAACGGCTTTATTAGAAATTCAGCTGTGTTAAAGTCTAGTATATATTAGCACAGAGAGCAACAATGAAGCAAATGGATGACAGCAGCTGTGTTTAGGTTGAACTGCACAACAGGCAACACAAAAACACAGTAAGCTAACAAGTCCTTGTTTGCTGGTTTCAAATTGGTGTGAAATTTTCCACCATCTCTGAATGTCTGTCAGTGTTACAGCTTCCAGAGAGCTCCAACCTATGGGCATATGATCAAAACAAATCCTAGCGTTAGCCACATTAGCCCCACAAAACGCTACACTAAGAAGTTTCCTATTGTTGTAGGGCCATTACCATCAAGCATAAAAGTAACCCTTGCATCTTTAGCTCCTCGGATGCTGGGAGTGCATGAAGACACGTGTTTATTCTTGCAGGCAGCAGCAGAACATTTGGTGAACTTTGCTCTTGGCTGAAGCATTTTAGAGTTTAGCAAATGCAGCTCCAAACAAACCTGGTGGACTGTGAGGCAGCTGTTCATTCTGAATGGCTCACCTGGAAGCAGCGGACCAGAGGGTCGTATGCAAAGTTTTAGGTCGACAACTATGTAGAAACGGAATAAAAATATGACTGGCCTGTAAAGCTAGGAGGCTGTGTAGTTGAGGTGAGGCTTGAGGAATATCTGTAGTAAGCATCTTCATCTCTTAACAGCATTTATTTTAAATCTCGAGACATACAAACGCACAATAAAAATTGATTCTCACCATAGGGGCCCATACTGATTAGTATATCCACAAAACAAATTTAATGTCTGTGATTTAGATCTACACATAATACACTTTATCTCTTGTGTGTTTTTAGGTATATTCCACTAAATTCAACAGTGTATGGAACACACAATCTACCTAACATGGAGAACACCAGTGTGTTTGACTTGTCAGGTTTCCAGTACATCATCATGGCTGTGGTGGTCACCAAGGGCTACCCCCACAAGAAACCTCTCTACCACAATCGTGAGTCATTAAAATGTCCAGATATGATGATTTGAAATATACGGGGTGTGTGTTTAGACTCACGCTGATAAATCGGCCATTCATTATTACCATAGTCATTAAATGTAACATTACAGTAAACCTTGTCAAACATTGAAGACTCAGAAGTGATTTTTTTTCTTTCAGTCGTTTTCCTCTTCGTGCTCTTCATCCACTTTGCCCTGATGACTTGGCTGGTGTTGTATCCTGGACCTTTCTTTAGCCGAATACTTCAACTGTACAACATCACTGATACGGATTTTAAAATGCTGCTCGTTGGTGTAGCTGCTCTCAATTTCCTCATTTGTTTTGTTGTTGAGGTCAGTGATGATATAAAGCTTTCATATGCCCTCTTTAGACAATTGCTTATCTACAATACCATTAACAGAATCACTTAATCATCATTTCCAACAACAGTTAGATAAAACGTATTACAGTGGGACCAGTAATGGTTTATAATATTCTCCTTTGTGAAGAAATAAGCTATGGTCATCTTGAGTTCATGTCAGTGTCAAAGGACTTCAATGGTTAACATTTTCATGGTGGAAAAAGTATTTAAAAGTAAACTGCGCAACCTCTGCTGTATGCTCAGTTTGTTCAAGAGACTCTTTTTCCAAATTATTGCTGCTCAAGCCTTCACATATCTTATACAGTATGCACAGATTTTGTGTTGGAGCTTATGTAGTTTGTGTGTCTGCTCTCAAACTTTTTTTTTATGTGTCTATAGAAATTCTTAATGTTTTAGTAACACAAAATTTTCCCAGTATGGCAAGTCAAAATGTTTGCTATAAAGAAAGGCTTTTGTCCATCTTTTAAGTCCTTTTGTTTTTCTCCAGGTGCTGATAGACTTGGGTTTTTTGAACTGCCTTCGATTGCTGCGTGGAAAGCGTCCATCCAAGAAACTGTATAAACGCTTGAACATCCTTCTGTCTGACTCCACATCATGGCCGCCCCTTAATCAAACCCTGTCCCCAACATCCCACACAGTCGTCTGCTTGAGCTAGCATTCACCCGGCCCTGTCAGTCACCTGAGCTCAACAATGCTGCGGATGTACTACGAAGTGAGGTTAGTGGGTTAGCGACGTATGCCGAGCTTAGAGTCAAGAGTTTTCAGTGTCGCGATGTTGGCTCTCTTTGAACCTGATAGCTCACGATGATAACTGATGCTGCACAGCTAACCTGCTCTGGAGGAGGTTCAAGCTCAGAGTTTGGGATATAAATTGGCTCTAAGAAGTGTCACCCTTTCACCTGTTATTTTCATGACCATTTTCTCTCTGAGCAATATACTTAGCTGATGAAATACAGCATATCAGCAAATCTGTGAAGCGTTGCATTAGCAATGCCACTGAACTAAACTGCGTAGTTACAGTGGGCAAACTGTATGCATTGCAACCTGTTCCTGTTGACTTAAGCAGCATGCCATCAGTCCATCCCTCTTATATGGGAGCCTGCAGAGGAAACCATGGGTTAACAAAGAAAGATGATAACCACTGTCATGACACGTTATCTCTGATTGGGGTTTTAGATTTTGTTGAGGCAGCAAACTTAAAGAAAGCCTAGCTATGACAAACTTGCTTTGTAGTACATCCCTACAAGTTACATCTTCAACTTGACCAGCAATGCAAAGTTACGTTTACTTTAATAAAAAATATTTTTATGTAAACCATCTTGTGTTTTTGAAGATACTGATCTTTTCTTTAAAGTTGGAGTGTGCTGTTAATTTGTAAAGGTGCTTGCTGAAGTTGGAGGCATTGGAGGTTGGCCATCTGTCACAATCTCATAAACGCATTATGTCTGGAAGGCCTGCAGGAAATTTCTTCACATTTGGCAAAAGCATTATTTTGACTAGAGGATGACCAGATTACAATTTAGTAGCCAAAATAACTGATCTCAGAAAACACATTCTTGGCCACAACTCAAGATTACATACTATAATTATGGCAAAATTTAACACAAATGTCTTAACTAGATAAATGGATCAATAAAAAATAAGTCATCTGGACTGACAATGATGTAGTCTGCACTTTGACTGGTTGGTGAAAGCATACAGTAATTGTAGTTTAATGTAATGAAAATTAAATCACATTTTTTGCAAATCATTTTTATTAAATCAGTATTTACAGGCAGTTTGTATTTGCACTGTGAGCTCAGCGAAACCCGACTCTCCTTTTCTGCCACTTGACTTCCCAAACTAAAATCTCTTACAGTCTTGTGAATTCGCCCGCAAACATTTTTCAGTTTCTTGAACTACATTAATAAAGTCAACAACCAGGAAGTAAGGATGCAAATGCAGGAGGCACAAGCTGAATTCAATCATTACAATAAAGTTTGTACTGATAACGTTGCACCAATGAATATGGCTTTATTGAGATCTCCTCACTGCGCAAATAACAGTGAAAAACTGAACATCTGGGCACATGGGTCCTGGAAAGCCGCTTAAACTCCTTTCCTTTTCACATCCAACTGTGTTTACACACTCCACTGTAGCATCAGTTACTGAACAATCACACCAGGATGTTTTTTTCTGTTCTTAATGTGACCAAGATGCTGACAATTAAGACGAAACAAACAAAAACATCTGGCATTCATTCGGCTTGGGACATGGGCATAATTTCAGTTACATTTCTCTCTGTAGAGCACTGTTTCTAAGTGCGAACCCAAGTTTAAATACGGACATTAGCTGTTTGCGCAATCAAACCTGAAGGAAAAATACAATCTTGGTTCATTTCATTCATTCAGTCTCGTTCACTTACACCTGAGTTCCAATGTGCTGTACCTCAGAGGACGACATGAAGAAACAAGCACACCGCTGAAGAGGTGGAGAAACAACGGAGAAGCTTGTGAAGTACAGCAGTAATTTCAATCTACCCTCTGACTCTCCTTTGAGTTGCTGCCAACACCACCTTCAAACAATAGTGACATTTTAGGTTGGTTTTAAAAGGGATTTTGGTTCATTTCAATTAAAAATACTGCTTTGCTCTGACATTGCTGCTATGTTATAGAAAAAAATACAGAAAAAGCTACTTATCTCCTTTTCATGGTTTTTTTTTGCTTTTACTTTTAAATAGAAATTAAGTGACAAACAAAGGAAGACAGCTCAAAAGCTTCATTGAAAAACAAAAGACAAACCGTAAACAGAATTTATCAGATAAACAACTTGACAGACGACCCCTACCCTCAGCTTTTAAAAACAAATGGCAATTTACATAGTAGGGGTGCACTGATAACTCCAACATCTCAGTTTAGTACTCAGCATTAGGGGCGTGTTTAATGCAAGACACCACAAATTCAGTCCAGAGCATCAGTTTAAACCATATGAAAGCAATTTATTATTTTACCACCAAACAAAGGTGGAATAATGTGTTTCCCATTTCATAAAAACTCCAGACGTTATGCATATTTCTAAAAATCTCAGTAATAAATACAGATTCTGGGTGGTGTGCAGATTATATGAAGTACTTCTATCTGTATGCGTTAGATATCAGAGCATCCCTAGTATTCACAAAGACAAGCAAGAAAAACAATAAAAAAAATTGTGAGCCAACATCTGAAAAATTAAAAACATTGAAGTGATGTCTTATATTATTGCTGGGAAGAAGCTGCTGCATAAGTACCAGCTCATCTCATTTTGATATGGCCCCACTTACTACTCCTCTCTGAGCTGTCCTTTGTTCAAGTCTTTGCTTCTGCCGTTCAGGCGTCCTTGAATGGAGGCATGAGGGACCAAAGGAGGACAGATGGAGGCGAGGGGCTTCTCTTAAAGGGGATCATCACAGTGAGTCCAGAGGATGTCCATAATCACAGTGCCAAACAGTGGGGATAGAAGAGAGCACATTTCCATTTGACTTCGTACTTGAGTTCTTCGCTCCCTGGCAGTTCCGCACCAACTGTGAGTGGGAAGAGGAGGCCAGTGATGCGGCTGGACTCACAGCCCATCTGATATAGAGGAACTGAAGGAAGGAAGTTTCAAAAATACAGTAATGTGTTTGCTCTCGGGTGGCCCTTGATCTCTCTCCCCTCAATGGCCAGTTGGCCTCCGAGGCCCCCTTATCTGTGCTGTCGGAACCCTTGGGTGCCGTCTGGGCCGGTTGGCTGCCGGACAGTGTGATTGTTTGATCTGGTGTCCTCTGAAGGCAATGTAGAGTTATTGCGCCCTGGCCTGGTAGAAGAAGAAGAAACAGGAATAACTCAGACAGCAGCCTCTTCCATGTGCCAGCTGCTAGACAGAAACGGCTCACAACTCTTTGCCAGCTGGCAAGTTTTAGCAGCAGTTCTTGTTTTCAATTGATGTTTTTCTCTTGAACCGTCCTAAATACTGGATCCCTGCAGCCTCACATCAGACCCGTCGCAACATATGATTTTAGTTAGTCTTCCCTTTTGTCTTTAAGGAAGTTAACTTCAAAACTGAATGCAAATGAAAATGTTAACATATTAAAAAGGGTTTCATAGTGGTAACACAAGTGTTTTGCTTCTAATTCAAGACTGGAGTAATATTGATGTTAGCATTGAGCAAAACAAATTTTTAATTAAGTATCAAATCAAACTATAAATAAAAATTACTGCCGTTTCAGAATAAGAGCCAAACATGGTACTATGCTTTCAAAATAAACCCATTTAAACTATCGACAACAAAAATGTTAATGACTGGAAACGGGGTGATTGGAGAGACCCTCAAATAATGCCTATTTATTAGCTGCCTTTCTGTTGGTGTAATGCGCAATAGTAATATTCAGACTGAAGAGTAACATTAAATAAAGCAGCACGGCTTTAGAAGGTTCTGAATGAACTCTGTGCGAACTGTGTATATTTGGTGCTTACCTGTCAGTGTTAGGCTTGTCCTGAGGCATCTCCTCTGGGCAGGCACTGCCCAGTATTCTCTTCCTGGCCTCAGCATACTCTGCTTCTCGCTGGGCCAGAGATTTGACCTGCGGTGTAGGCCTGTTCTGATTTAACGGTGTTCCCAGTGACCCATTGCTTGCAGGCCGCTTCAAAATGCGTATCTGAGGTGGGGGTGCTGCTGGTAAAGAGTCGTCCTGTATCACCATGGTCGTCTTCAACAGAGATCGTGGAGAATTACTGGATTCCCTAAATGCAAAACAAGACTCGGTCTTTCATACATTCACTGATTACGTTTTCCCTGCTTCCCAGCAAAGTTAAATACACAGTACAGCATGTCAGTTTCTGCATTGTAAGAATCTGCTCCACTTTCTGTTTCACCTGTAACAAATTGAAGAGTACTGCCCATATGATGAACTGAAAATAGGACAACACGATACATTATTTCACCACTGACATTTCAATGTGCCCCATCGTCACACTGCAGTAAGTGTTAAGTGAAGTGAGGCAATTTGCGTCAAACACATCATGCTTTTGCTTCTTAATGCAATAAGAAAGTTTACATGGTTTTCTTCTCCATGACATAACTGACTTCAATGTAAGGGTTCTTGGATGTATCGTTATTTTGGTGTTCCACAGTACTGGTGTTTAAAATGCTCCGCTCATTGAAAACAGTCCATGTAGATACAATCACTTGGTAAATATGAAATTAGAAAAACTTATTACACTCTTTTCAACACAATTTTTCATCACTCACCTGCTCCGTAGTGACTGTAGAGACTAGAGGTTTCTCTGTGCACAGCTGTGTAGCTTGCTTCTGCTACAGCAGTGTCATGCAATTGTTGCCACCACATAAGATTACAAGACTAATTTGTTTGGTCATTTAAATCACCACCACAAAGCTCTGTATGAGTGCAAATTCATATCTGAATGTCATCCAAGGCAAAAATAAAATTTATAAATTCTACATGAATCAATGTTAGTATAGTTCTAAATGATCTAAAATCAAAGGGAGTCCTCACTGTAACTTTTCAGCAATTAAAAAAATATTTTAATTTACTTTTCAGAAGTCTTCCACAACTAAATCACCTTGATGTCGTAGAATAGTAGAATATCTGATGAACAATCCTGTATTTTTTTTTATAGTGCACAATATGTCACAGATAAACGAAATATTGCAATGTCAGTTTTTCGTTTCCAATATCATGTAGCCCAAACTAAAAATTGATCATTCATAATTTGCAAAATGTGTGTTTCAATAGGATTCGAACCAATTATAAATGACAGTCCTTACTTTTCTTTCTGGCTGATCCGTAGCTTCTCTTCTAACCGTTTTTCCATTTCCTGGGAGGAAAGGAGTGCAAACAAATGTTCATGTAAGCACACAACATTGTCAGATTGATATGGGAAAGAAGAAGTGCTGCAGGCAGTGCATGGGAGAGTGGATAGAAAGCAGGATTCAGTTACAAGCTATTTATACATGGGTAGGGCAGCTGCCAAGTAATAACAGTGACTCTCAGCTAGCCAACATTAGCCGGCTGATGCTGCCAGAGAAAACTGAATACAAGGTTGGCTGAAGCACTGGCGATCTGCTAGTTCAACCTGATGAGCTGCTGACGTTTGGCTTCTCAGAACCGCGTTCTTAACGTCATCAGCCAAACTACCGTGACGAAAGCTGGCTAATGTCAGCTGAATGTTACCGGCTGACCAGTGTGGCAACATAACTGGTTCGCAACCAACCAACTAGTTGACAACATGGCCGAAATTATTGTCGAACAACAACACGGCCCTGTAAACTACGGAAAACCCAAGCAACTCCACAAAGCCATCATTAAGACTAGTCTAAGCCAAGCTCCGTGAAAACTGAACATCAATGTAGTGATAAACATTTTACAAGCCGTCACTTCACAACAGATACGTTTGCACCTCCTTAAACTAATCCCACAAAATGCTCCGGGCTTTGTCGTGGAGAAGAGTCAATGTTTAGGATGACATTTCTAAAGATAAGTTATTAGCTCCATAAAAATGCACTGAATTCAATACAAGACAAAGACGGGTGGTGAAAGGGGCTTTAGTTGTCATGTACAGCTACGTACATTTAACAACAACCAAAACATCAGAAAAATGACACATTTTCTGTGTGAGCTTGAAGTGAACAGCTAACTTAGCATCGCGTTAGCCAGCCTCACCTAAACCTTAGCATTCGGACTGGAACTCTTATTCCTTGGGTTTAGCTCGCGTCGTGTAGCCATGTTGTTAGCTGCATATCGTTAGCTAAATATTGAGCATATTACCGCTGGTAAATGGGAAATTATTTTCAAACAGCTATCGTGAGTTGGTTACTTAAGTCCATGTTAAACCCGACTCGTTGTCTAGCTAACGCTAGTTGACGATAGCGCGACAAGTTTCTTGAAGCTAACGTTAGCTTTAGCTACATTGATGGCACGAGGAACAGTCGTTAACATGGAGCAGCCTTGTAAGAACTTCTAAAATCAGCCTCGTTCATATAAACAGTCACCCAAAATGATAATCGTCTTCAACTGAAGCTACATGGAGTCTTTCATTATTTACCCCACTATCGGCAGCGTCCTCCCAACTTTCAGCGACCTCCTCATCCATGTTTCATTTTGCTCAGACACGCTGTGGATTTCGCTGGACGGAGCTCCGGGTCCGCCCCTCGGCTGTCTGCACACTGTGACGACACGCTGACGGAATTCCCCAGAGCCTCGCCACTAAGTTCAGCAGGAAATTTAGGGACACGATATAAACCCACAATATATTTACTTAGCTCTAAACCGCAATCAGTATACAGTTGCTCCGGTCAAGTCACTGCAGAGTCCATCCTGATTTATGTGTAACATGGACATAGACATAAATCATAAAATATAAATATACATATGCACTACCGTTCAAAAGTTTGGGGTCACTTAGAAATGTCTTATTTTTGAAAGAAAGGCATTTTTCTCAATGAAAATAACATGAAATGAATCAGAAGTACAGTCTAGACATTGTTAATGTGCTAAATGACTATTCTAGCTGGAAATTGCTGATTTTTAATGGATTATCTCCATAGGGGTACAGAGGAACATTTCCAGCAACCATCACCCCTGTGTTCTAATGCTACATTGTGTTAGCTAATGGTGTTGAAAGGCTAATTGATGATTAGAAAACCCTTGTGCAATTATGTTAGCGCATGAATAAAAAGGGTTTTCATGGAAAACATGAAATTGTCTGGGTGACCCAAAACTTTTGAACAGTAGTGTAAATGTGTGTTGAATTGAAATGTCTCACCCCAGATGTTACTAACACAGAATAAAATACAAAATGAACAACATAAACACTGGTTTTATTTTTTCCCCTGTGTAGACTAACTATGCATTCTTCAGTTGTTTTGTATCAGCAAAGGTTTATATATTTTTCTTAAAATCACGGTCAGCCAGTCGGTGAGATTCCATCCTTACTACTATGAATATAAAGCAGGTCTGGATCCAGATAGACATTAAAACCATCCAAACAATTTGAGAGATTTGAACAATGCTGGAAGAGGTATGCACTCTTTAAGTACTTTCTTTGGATGTTTTTCTTGAACACCATTTATAGATATTCACGTTATGTACCGTCCTTCACATTGTCTGAACTGTCACACAAACTCACATTTACACTGTTGATCCCTGTGCCAAGTCTGAAACGCCTACCTGTTTTTTTTTTCTTCATTTCCATGTAGAGTCATGATGCAGGTATGTAGTTAGACAAAACTGACAGGTTAAAAACTGAGAAAATTCTGCTGTTCAATGGCTTATTTTGCCACCTGGCTATTTTGAAATCACAGGTTTTCTAACTTGTGTGTCAGTGATAACAGGTGTATACACTTCTGTTTCACTAAATTTCTACTTGACAGTAAATTCAATAGTCTTTATAACAGGTTTGTTTCTGAATACTCCACTGTTCAACTGCAATAATAATATTACTGAAAGGTCATGCAGTTTTGAATCATTTCATATTGTAGTGATGTTAACACTGGTTACTATACAGGCAGGGAAACTCACATTTCTGTTGTATACCGTGTTATTTTCTTCATGTATCTTGTGTTCTTTGTACAAATATATAACAGTGTATATGACTGATGGCTTGTATGGTTTATTTTACTAAGGTTGGCATTGTATATATAAATTTAAAAATTTTTTAAATGAAGAAAATCAATGGTGTCTGTGCAGCACATGCTGTCTGCCAACCAAAAGGGAAAGACTTTGTTTTGAATAACTGAAGAATATAGTGAACACGACAAAAAATGCAGCTGATTCCGTAATACTTTGTCATATTAGAGGGATATATATATATGTATATATATATATATATAAAAAATAAAAATTATTATTATTATAATAATTTTTATGTATAGTATTGGAACAGTGAGGCCAGTGCCTCTATTTTGCGGTAGACAGAAAATATTTGGGTTTGACATCAGGAGATGAATATGAGACAAGAGACCAATATTTCAGCTTTTATTTCCAGGTATTTCCATTTGGATCTGATACACAACTTGGAAGACAGCACATTTTGTTTGAACCCACCCATTTTTCATGTGAGCAAAAGTATTGGAATACAAAAAAAAAATGTGGAATGCACTGCTACTGTATATTTTCTATACTACAGTATTGTGTTGAGAAAGAAATGTGTTTCATATGCTGGTTACATGATGTGGGAAGACAGATTGTCATCCAATAAATACAAGAAAAATAATGGACAAAGCAGTTTTCCAGAGTTTAGAAACTGATGTCACTACATTAATTAATTATTCCATTTATCCCGTAGAAAATCTCCTGATTGGAATTCAGATATCAGACGCATATATCTTTCTTGTGTTTGGCTAGAAATATTATAACGCTATTGCTCTTTGAAATTCAGTTGACTCTGTAACCATGCAGGGTTGCAACACTGCAGTTTTAGTAAAATTACAGAGCTTCATCAGACCTTTTACCTAACTTCAATTGTTATGCTCAAAATATTTCAGATTTTTATTAAAATACTGAATTCCACAACATAAACACAGTTAAGTTCCATATCAATCATGGATTTCTCCATCCATCCATTATCTATACCACTTAATCCTCTGTAGGGTCAGAGAGAGACAGACAACCAATCACACTCACATTCACACCTACAGACAACGTAGAATGACCAATGAATCACAGCATGTTTTTGAACTCTGAGAGGAAGCCAGAGAACCCGGAGAAAACCCACAGGGAGAACATGCAAAGTCCACACAGAAAGATCCCAGGCCCAGGCCATGACACAAACCAGGGATCTTCTATGGATTTCTCTATAGAAATGAAAATATTTCTTAAACATAGTTGGATTAAATTACCATTGTCATAAGAAATATAGCCTAGTAATATGGAATTTGTAGTTATTTAAAAATGTCAAAGCTCTTCGATTTCCTGACTGGGCTCCACCATCAGCACCGATGGACGTAGTATCCTGTCACGTATCCAATGACGAAAATGAGCACTGCACCAACTATAGCTGCTGCTGCCTTCACTAGTATTCCAGTGTTGCCAGTACAAGCTCTGTTGTAGATCCTGTGGATGTGACAGAAAGAAAGGCAGAGTCTTGACTGTATTCACATTGTCTGTTTGGTTTGACTATAAAGGTCTTATGATTACTATCGCATTCAAACACTATTCTAGATAAAGGCATGTTTTTAAGACAGCATTAATCTTTCTCAACCCTGTTAATATTCCACTTTAGTCCATACATGCCCCAGTACATGGATTTACTTCCTACACGTCTATGGCTTTACTCCTGTGTAGCAGAAAGAAATATCAATAATATATGCATCGTTATGCAAAACATCATTTCATCTCACCTCGTCATAGTGGACTGCGAAGCCTCTACATTCATGTTGATGTTATCCTCGTTCCAGCGATCATACTGTACACTACCAGTGCCAGTGGGCTCCACGTTGGACATTTTTTGCCCTTTCTGTACTTGATTCACTCACAACAAGTATCTGTAAAGCATATTCAGGCCTTTTGACAGCAGTCAAACACAAAAAAAGCTAATTTAACATAATATTGTTATGCATTGTTAATATGAGAATAAAAACTAACTCACTGTTGTTTGAACACTATTGTTAAAATCATCATGCCCTATATAAGTGCTGTAATAATCTGGATGTAATGCATTACAGTCCTGTTATTGTCCCCTAAAACAGAATTCAGTTCATATTTGTAAACTGAAATAAAACGTGCACTCACCTGTATTGTCTGAAACAGTCTCTAGTCCTCTTTGAAAGCTCTGCTCTCCAACGCTTTTAAATCCTCGACTGAAACAGAGAACTATGCCTCCTACTTAGTTAAACCTTGACCATAGTTCCTGTCATAAATTCACTGGCTGTTATCTAGATCTTGTCTTTTTGCTTATTATATGACTCTTTCTCAGTGATAAAGCCCAGTTCAAGCCCTGTTTAGTTTGCTAGTTTTGCCTCCGGTTTGTTTTTTCTCATAACATCCTGTGCAGATAGTGGAATGCAATGTAATACATGTGCTGAAGATGTTCAGGAGACTCCACTGTGCATGAAAACCCATCCATCCATTATCTAAACACCGCTTAATCCTCATTAGGATCATGGGGGGCTGGAAACTATCTCAGCTGACTTAGGGTGAAGGCAGGGGGAAGGACCAAGGACAGGTCACCAGTCTATCACAGGGATACATATACAGACAAACGATCACACTCGCATTCCTACTTGTGGACAATGTAGAGTTACCAATTAACCTCAGCATGTTGTTGGACTGTGGGAGGAAAAAAACCCACACATGCACAAGGAGAACATGCAAACTCCATGCAGAAAGATCCCAGGAAGGCCTAGATGCGAACCGGGGATCTTCTAGCTACAAGGCGAAAGTGCTAACCACCAAACCACTGTGCAGCCCTGCATTAAAACCTTTGATTAAATTTAACTGGCTCATGTCATAAATTCACTGGTCATAATCTAGCTCTTCAGTTTTCCCTTATTATATGACTCTTTCTCAGTGATAAAGTCCCATCCAAGCCCTGTAAGGTTTGCTAACCTCCGGTTTCATAACATCCTGCGCAGATAGTGGAATGCAATGCAATACACGTGTTGAAGGTGTTCGGGGACTCCACTGTGCATTAAAACCTTTGATAAAATTTAACACCACTTTTATTGTTATTCCTTGACTGTACTCTTGAGGATAAACATTAAGCTCTGGGTGTCCTGTATTAACAGCAACCTCTTTTGTTTGTAGATGTGAGGAAATCCAGCAATCTCAGGGTCCCTCTCATTTTACAATAGTCCTGACCTCTGACCTTCACTCCATGCAGAAAAACTCATATTATTTTTGGTTTCTGTATGTTCAGACCAATTCAATGAGAGCAAAGGATTACATATTTAAATGATGGTTTCACTTGATATTGGCTGATATCAGAAAATGATTTTTGAAACAAATATCATATGTTGTTTTAAAATGTACATATTACCTCCTCTACCAGTACCGGAGGAAGTGGTCAGAACTTGCTCCAGTGACCCATGAGACACCAATGGGTCCGAGGTCTGTCAGGGCTTTTACCCTCAGTGTTGAGTGCTGCTGCCCCCTCATGCACAGGTTGATTTTGAAAATTAAAGACCTTCGTATATAAAATGACCGCTGTAACTATTAATATTGGGAAAAGAATACTAATATCCTGCGAAATACTACAGATCCCTGCACCTACACTGCCATGGAAAAACATCTATCAGTGTGAAATTTTAAAAAAAAAAAAAAAAAAAAAAAGATTGAGGTATTTGCTGTCAATATAGTAAATATTAAGATGAATAATAATTGTAGCCGTGGCAGTAAATAGTTCAAATCAAGGGTTAATTATATTATATTACCTTACATTATACTATGTTTTATTTACAGGAAATGATTGTTTCACACCGGAAGCTTTGTGAACGTTCTCGACGCGTTCCGGTGTGCTACGCATCTTTCAGGTCGGTGGAACGTTTTCATCTGCTCTGTGAAAAATGTCGTCATTCACGGCATGTAGCTTGTTAATTCGAGTTGTAGACACTGCTGTATGTTGGGCTGTTTATAGCTGTAATGACTGTATTCACTGCTGTTTCCAGAGTCGTGTAGCTAGCCGCAGAAGATGTTTAGCAACAATCGCCTGTGCAAATTTTTCCTAGCTAACGCTAGCCTGCTAATGTGTTAGCGTCAACCGCTTTACTCACAACACACAACGGAGTCAGAAATAGCTAACTTTTTAACCATTTCACTCAGCGTGCTATTATATGCTGCTGCCGCCTTAAAATTTGTCACTAAAGTTATATTAGAAGCTGTAAAATTATGGGACTATCTTCGTCTGCTTAACTGGCCTAGCTTAGCTGCACACCCATGTTTTTGTAAGACAACGATGCAGCTCGATGTCAACCTGAGGCTAAACGTTATTGTCAACGCCACTCAGTGTATAGAAACGTCACTCGAGTCCATGTCTGTTATTTTCGAATGAGCTGGGACAGTTGCCTTAAACATGACACTGAGCAACACTTGTCAGGAAGCGTCTGGCGTTATTGAACATAATCACATTGCATTTAGGTGGGAAAGAACTGGGACAAAGAGCGTGTAACTAGTTGTGACAGATATCTCATTGAAATAAGTTCCGCAGCTATAACGTATGCCGTTTAACTGGAAAATACTGGAAAATACTCCACATTTTCAAAGATCATCTCAATTTATGATGGATATTAAACAACAACGTTTCACAGGGCCTCGACATCTGACATTTTGAAAGAAAGACATACCGTTAGGCTTACAGTATACAGCAGAAATGAGCACACCCCTGTCACTTAGATATCAAATGATTGAATCGTCTTGCAGTAAATGCATCACCTCTAAATTGATCAGCCGACTTTTTGTTGTCATGTAAATTAAAAACGGTTTAGATTGACTATGATGAAAATACAGACCTCACAGTTGTATCTCAGTGCATTTTTTCAATATTTTGCCTGTTCAGTTTTATTTTTGATGAAAGAATCAATCCTGTTCAGCAGGAAATACACCAAATTTCCGGAGAGACATTATGTCAGTCATCACGAGACAATGTGTTTCAGCCACACTCTGTTGAAGGGGGTTTGTTCGATGCATTTCTCTGTAAAATACTCCAAAATTGTTCTCTTGGACTTAATTCAGGCAACATACTTGATCAGGTCATATATTGCACTTGTTTCTTCATTGCAAACTCTTGTGTGATTTTTGGCAGTGTGTTTTGGATAATTACCATGCAGGAATATTCCTCTTTGCAAAGGTTTTGCAGACTGGGAGTCATCTTGTCAGCCAATATTTTGATATAACCTCTGCTGCAACTGTGTTTCAACTGATTATAGTTGGTCACTGGTCTTCCAAGGTCCTTTTCCATCTTTATAAAATGTCATTATCAGATTTTTTTTTTTTAATCTCCTCTGGCAATGCTTTTCTAAATGGAGCCATGATGCAGACATGTAGGTAAACATAGACCATAGGTCAAAAATTGAGAAAGTTCCAATACAAAGTATTATTTTTGATTAGAATCAAATATTCTACTGTTTACCATAGACATATAGCAGTTGTTAAGAGGTGATTCAATCTTAAATTATTTGACTTTTAAGCGATCTTCCACAGAGGTGTACTCACTTCAGATGTATGCTGTATTTTGATAGCTTACATCAAAGTAAAATGTGCATCAAATTACACCATTGACCAACAAGTGGAAGACACCTTTTTATCATGGATCTGTTAAATATTTGTGATTCATATGAAGCTGAGCTGAAATGACGTGAACCTTCAGTGTTGTATGTGTGTTTGTGATCTGAAATAGGTGGTGGAGAGTGGATGCTGATGGGGGACGAAAAGGAGACCTGGAAAGTAAAAACTCTTGACGAAATCCTACTAGAGAAAAAGCGTAGAAGAGAATTAGAAGAGAAAACAGATCTTAAGCGTCAGAAAAATGTAAAGTATCTCAAGGCTAATCTAAGACTAGTATCACATATGCATATTGATACAGTGGTGAAAACAAAATGAATGATCATTTCTCTCTTTCTTTAACCATGAGTTCTGCTCTTTCTCTCATGTGTAGTTTACACAAGGCCTTGTTCCACAGGCGGATGATCGGGAAGCCAAACGAGACACTCCGGAGGAAGGAGAACTACGGGATCAAAGGATGGAAATAACAATTCGTAATTCCCCGTACGCACGGGAAGACTCAACAGAGGACAGGTACTTGGAATTGTGCAACACAAAGACAATTATGGAAACTGATAATTCAAGGAACTGTACTTTATGGTGGAAGTTAGTATCCATGTAATGTTTTTGCTGGCTCTTAACAGTCTCACAATGTTTTTGTTGTATTTATACTAGAGGAGAGGAAGATGAATCACTAGCAATCAAGCCTCCACAGCAAATTGCAAGGAAGGACAAATCTCACCACAGAAAGGAAGAGAAGAGAAAAGATAAAAGACGTCATCGCAGTCACTCTGCTGAAGGAGGTACAGGAATTCTGCTTAATTACACAGACACATTGTTTTACACTTAGATGCGACATATTTGGGAATGATTTTATTCCAATCTGCATCCACTCATGGTTTTTACATATACAGCAGGGAAACATGTACGACCCAAAGAGAAAGAAAAAGAGCGAGAGAGCGACCGCAGGAAGCGTCAGTGGGAAGAAGACAAAGCCCGGCGAGACTGGGAGAGGCAGAAACGAAGGGAACAAGCCAGAGCTCATTCACGCAGAGAAAGGTTAGCACCAACTTTGGAAAAAATACATTTTAAATGGTCTTGTCTTAGTTAAATACAGATCTATATTTTTTTGAAGTAGTATATTCCAGCTTCACATTACTGAAGTGTACATTATTTCAGTGCCAGCAGTTGTTTTGTTGAATTGTTTTGTTGAATTGGGATTGTTATTATGTCTCCCTAAGATGTTAAAACCTTTTTAAAATTTTTTTTAGAAAGACATTTCTGTAGGAGTAAATTTGAAGTACTTTTTAAAGGACATTCAGTTACTCAAAACACAGACTGTTAAAAATGTATAAGATGGCAATGTTTTTGGTTTGTCTGCTTGTTTGTTTACTAATTAAATCAAGGCCTCATAAATAATGCAGGATCATGATGACACTAAAACACAAATCTGTTTTAACCAACTAAAGATCACAGTTACAAGATTGACCTTTCGGTTATCTGAACAGACCTCGAGTGGACTTTCCTGGGTTTTTTTTGGACCACAGGGACCGGCTGGAGCAGCTGGAGCGCCAGCGCGAACGGGACAGAAAGCTGCGCGAACAGCAGAAAGAACAACGCGAGCTTAAAGATCGGGAAAGAAGGGCTGAAGAGCGACGCAAAGAAAGAGGGGCTCGACGGGAAGGTTGGTGACTGTAGCAATTAAACAGCAAGGGCATTTTTTCGCTTTGTACAGAGCTTTTCTTTGTTTATTCTTCATGCTTAATGATGCTAAACAGGCTTTGCTGCTAGTTGTGTAAATAAAACACAAAGATAAGAATCACATAGGTTTTTTGTTGTAACTGGAAAAAAGAAGCAAATGAGAATTTTCTAAAATGGAAACTTATTCTTTGAAGCATAAATATGAAAGCATCCAGGGTCA
Source organism: Amphiprion ocellaris (assembly GCF_022539595.1). Taxonomy (NCBI): domain Eukaryota; kingdom Metazoa; phylum Chordata; class Actinopteri; family Pomacentridae; genus Amphiprion; species Amphiprion ocellaris. The sequence continues at coordinate 11,747,219 of NC_072773.1, read as the reverse complement.
CTATCCTACCACCAACCATGGCGACTTTAATTTTTAAACTCTGTGAACTATGAAGCTAACTTTGCTGCAGTGATTAATAAGAGACTTCTTCTTCAAAGTGCCATCTCATCACCGGATGCTACCTGACGAGTATGATGACAAGCCAAAACAAAGTCACCGCAGTCGTAGTCCCACCCGTGTTCCCCGGGACAGGCCTGAGCACAGTGAACCACGGAAAAGTGCAAGTGAGTTCACCATAAAATCTATGATTTCCAAAAACTATCTATCATAGCTTTTAGTCATTTTTTCCTAACTGTATCCTTTCATTATTTGCTGGTTCAGTAATTCCACAAGAGCATAGCTCACACTACTTTTTTTTTCCTGCAGCATCGAAGGAGGAGAAGCCAGAGAGTAAAGACCTGCTCGCCGACCTCCAGGACATAAGTGACAGTGAAAGGAAGACCAGCACCGCAGAATCTTCCTTGGGTAACGGATGACATAACTTACACTTCTAATGATCAGCAGGATGTCACATTCAAAGACCACACTACAGCAAATGCTTAATATTACAAGGGTTGTAATAATGTAAATGGCTGAACGTCTGTAGGTAGCTAGATATCTTCACCTTACTTCAGATGTTAACTGAGGAAAATGAGACAAGGATAATCCATTATGTATGTTAATTTTATTTTTTTTTAATTTTACCAGGACTGATCACTGTCTTTAAAATTTGTCTTTAAAAACTTTTTCATCTCATTTAGCATCAGGATCAGGCTCTGACGAAGAGGAGGATGAGGAGGATGACGAAGAGGAGTCCAGCAGCCAGAGTGAGGGTGAAGAAGAAGAGGAGGAGGAGGAGTCTGTTTCAGGCTCAGGAAGGTCTGAGCAGAGTGCAGGTAAAATCTTTTACTTGGCTTTGTCAAGTCAAGTATCACAAGCTTAAAACTCTGAACTTCAAGCTCCTGTCCCATTTTTACTCACTGTGAGTTTAAGGAGAATTCCGTGGCTTCTGTGCAATGTAACAAAGTCATAATTACATATATAGTAAAATGAGAAAAAAAGTAAATTGAATTTCCTAAATTATTTATTTACAAAAATAAAAAAAAATAGCATCAACATTACAACATTTTTCCAAGGGCTGACAGGTGTAACAGTTGAGTCACTAATGGCTTTGCTGTTGCACAGAGGACTGCAGAATTTTATTTTTTTACAGAATCTGATGCAAATGGTGTATTTTTTTTTATTAAAGTAATGTAGAATAAAGTGATTTTCTTTAAATATTAAAATTTTAAGCATAAATTTGTAAAACAGAACAGCACCTCTCAGGTGACTGATTTTAGGGCTGTTGGAAAGATGAAAACTCAACAATATCTTTTGTTTTTACAGTTTGTAGTCATGATTAATTGTGCAATTGTCCTTTCAAGCCTGCCGGTGGGTTTTGGAGTTAAGACGGTTTTTGGCTTTTTCCCTTACAGAGGACGTGAGTGATGATGAGCAGTCAGAGGAAGACTTTGAAGAGGAGAGGGAAAATGGAAATCATATACCTGCAGGTGTGTAAACAACTCTGTGTTAATAGTGTAGTTCTAATTAGAGGTTTTCTGAAATAAAATCAGACACAGCATGAAAATTAACCGCTTTATATATGGAAGGTTTGTTTCTTTAGCTTTGTCTGCTGTGCATTTTGAAGTTTTATTTATAAATTCTGGGTGAAGCTTGAATGAAATGCCTTGTCAGGACTCCTTGCTACAGGTTTCTTAAAGACACAATGTGTGTTCTAAGTGCTGAGGAACTGGTAGTCCCATTAACAAGAGTTTCTACATAGCAGAGAAAACAGATATCAGACTTTTTCAGTTGTCTTAGTGTGAAAAAAGGCAAAACATGTACCTTAATAGAAAGTCCTCATTGGTTCTTTCTGGAGCGCTCAACGGCATCTTACCATTATCTTGACCACCTGTGAACTGATCTATCTTCATGGTTGTGCATAGACAGATTGATCAAATAATCAGCTGGTTAAATATTTATACAAAAATTCTGATAATTTAGTTATGTGAAACTCAAGCTTAAGTCACTGTTACTCTGTCTCTCAAAAGGAAAGATTTAAACAATAGAGTTTTGTGATTTTCTTAAATAAATTTTGGTGTTATTCTGTAGTTTATACAAAAACAGCAATTTGAATTTATGAACTTGCCCTCTAGGAAATGCACTATATGAAGCTGTTTATGATAATTATAGTGTAGGGCTGGGCGATAAATCGATTTTATCGATTAATTCGACTTTGTACTTAATGTCGATTTGTTTTAATGAAAATCGATTTTCTCATCAACATCCGCCACCAACGCCTTCCCGCTGGGCTCCCGTAGTTCAGAGTGCGCACCCCCCTCCCTCCCGTGCTTGATACACAAACAACATGGTGGCGAGCGGTGCAGATCTAAAGTCACGTGTCCACTAGATGCGATTTTCCCGCACGGCAACGCACCGCATCTGAAAATCACACGGACGGCGGGTGGTCACTAGCGGACCACAACATGGTCACATGACAGCACTGAGCAACAGCAGGCCGCTACGTGGTCACATGACCGAGCTTTCGGCTGGACGGTCCGGCAGACAAGTCGGATAAACACAGCGGCTCGGCCGCAAACTTTCCCTTTTATTTCAAAAACACATCACCGAAAAGTATTTCTGAAAGCATTTGAGGCGAGAAATAATCTGTGCAGCAGCTGAATCTGTCCTTGTTTTAGGTCACTGACGCCTAGTTTAGAAGTTTGAGGACAGTTTAACGATGCGTGGGATCTCCACATGCTGCATCCAATTTGCATAAAGTAGAAGTCAGTCTACTTTATGCAAATGAGCTGCGGCCCTCTCCGGGTAAACATACCGGATCGCAGCAGGAAACGCACCGCAACCGGACCAGCATGCCACATGCGGCGCATTTCCAGCTGCGATCCGGTGTGTTTACCTGGAGAGGGCCGCAGCATAAAGTAGAGTGGACTCCGGCATGCAGAGATTAGGTACGGGGTAAAAAAAATCGGATAAATCGTGAATTGGGATTTTTTGTGAAAAAATCTGAAATTTTTTTTTTTAGGCCATATCGTCCAGCCCTATTACGTATAGTGTTTCACAAAGTGCATAACATACCAATGCTAAACTGACTTCATCCTTCGCCTCATAGTGCCAGAGTCCCGTTTCGACCATGACTCTGAGGAGAGTGGTGAGGACATGGAGGAGGAGGAGGAAGAGGAGGAGGAGGAGGATGAAGAAGCTGGAGAGGGTGACCCCACCCCTCAGTCTCAAACTCATTCTCGCTCCCCTACTCCTGAAGAGAACTACATCCCAGATTCGCCTCCAATTTCACCTGTGGAGCTGAAGAAAGAGCTGCCCAAATATCTGCCTGCTTTACAGGTCAGCGGCAACACGACACCAACACTATGCACATAATCCATGTCAGCCACAAATTACACGTTTTTGTCATTATCTTATACTGTAATGCTATGGTCTTGAATTAAATTTTGTGTTCAGGGTTGCCGAAGTGTTGAAGAATTTCAGTGTCTCAACCGAATAGAGGAGGGAACCTATGGTGTGGTGTACAGAGCCAAGGACAAAAAGACTGGTATGAAAACAAACGCGCAGATGAATTTGTGTTTTGTGTTTAATGAATGAACATTGAACACAACATCATGTTTGCAGATGAGATTGTTGCCCTGAAAAGGCTGAAGATGGAGAAGGAGAAGGAGGGCTTTCCCATCACATCTTTAAGAGAGATCAATACTATTTTGAAAGCTCAACATCCAAACATTGTCACAGTTCGGGTGAGAGAATTTTAAAAATATCTGCTATAAACCAAACAATAAGCTATTTCTGACTAAAAGTGTTCGGTGAATCTGACCTCTTTTTTTCCGTCACTATATCAGGAAATAGTTGTTGGAAGCAATATGGACAAGATCTACATTGTGATGAACTATGTTGAACATGACCTGAAGAGTCTGATGGAAACAATGAAACAGCCCTTCCTGCCAGGTAATACAAAGCATTACTGAGCTTTGGCTCATTTTTCGGAGTATGACAAGTTGAAAAATCATTTTCAGACTTCATTAAAATGTGAGATTTTCTTTGCTTTTTTATTTAGCAGTGAATGTTTCTCCTCCACCTCACAAAAATTTGTAAAGCATGACATCATATCTTTCAGGAGAAGTAAAGACTCTCATGATTCAGCTGCTTCGAGGAGTCCGACATCTCCACGACAACTGGATTCTTCATCGTGACCTGAAGACATCCAATCTGCTGCTGAGCCACAAGGGTATTCTCAAGGTATGGTAGAACTACAGTTCTCACTCATGTCCTGCAAATTAAAGGGCTTAGTTTGCTGTTACCTCATCAACAACTTGTCTCTCTGAGACATGCCTGTGCATTTCATTTAGTCCACAGCATAATTAATTGGAAAGCGCCATTTCATGTAGCTGAAACATGTCCTGAAGAATAAAGTTGGGCTGAACAACTTAAAGAAATGCAATTAGGAAATCACAAAGTCTTCAGTTTAGAATATGAATTCTACACTGTATCTAACCTACTGTCGTGCTTGTGGTTTAATAAATTCATGCCTCCGTGAGTAACAGTGCGCTTTTTATTTCATCACGTTTTCAATTTATTACACGGGAAATACTGAAATTTTCCAGCCCTTATTAATGACATTCTGTTAAATGTTGGAATCACTAATTGAAGCAGATAAGGCAGACTGACAGAAAGCTGGTTTGCCTACCATGCAATCCACGTCAGATTGATGTGTAACAGCTTGTTTTATCCTCCAATGCATTGTTGCAATTGTGGCAATGAGCACTGCCAACACGGACTCTGATTAAGTTTAACCACACTTTTGAATACTTATTTCTGTCTGCCAGCGTCAGTCAGAGCAGACCCACACACACACTCCAACTGTTGATAGAGAAGGTCAGAGGGAGCTGCATTGTGTTTTTGTAGATTCAGAGAAAACATATGACAGGGTGCAGAGAGAGGAACTGTGGTGTTGCGTGAGGAAGTGTGGAGTGTCAGAGAAGTATGTTAGAGTGGTGGAGGACATGTATGAGGGCTGTAAGACAGTGGTGAGGTGTGCTGTTGGTGGTACAGAGGAGTTCAATGTATAGGTGGGACTGCATCAAGGATTAGCTCTGAGCCACTTCTAGTTCGCTATGGTGATGGACAGGCTGACACACGAGGTTAGACAGGAATTTCCATGGACTATGATGTTTGCAGACGACATTGTGATCTGTAGTGAGAGCAGGGAGCAGGTGGCGGAAAATCTAGAGAGGTGGAGATATGCCCTGGAAAGGAGAGGAATGAAGGTTAGCTGCAGCAAGGCAGAATCCATGTGTGTGAATGAGACTTCAACACAAAAGAAAAAGACCTAATTCTAAAATAGAAAAACATTTTTCAAATTTCTCTTTTTACTTTTTTAAATTTAGTTGTCTCTCATCTGTCTTGAACTGTAGATTGGTGACTTTGGTTTGGCCCGTGAATACGGTTCTCCCCTGAAGCCTTACACTCCTGTAGTGGTGACCCTGTGGTACAGATCACCAGAGCTGCTGCTTGGAGCCAAGGTGAGAATTCATGTTGAGACTTGATTGATTGTTTTACCCAAAGATATATTTGCAAGAGGAGACCACATATGTGAAACATTTGGCTTGCAAAATACTAAATACCACTAAATGCAATTTGAGTTTAAGAGTGTATGATTTATGTAGCCAGACGGCAGAGGCCCAGCAACCCATTAGAGCACATCCACTTTAACACACGAGACAAATTCAGACAGAAACGTGCCAAGCAGACTGTCTACATTATGTTTCTGCGGACTGCCACTTTGTTTGTTCTTCTCTCCGCAGGAGTACTCGACAGCTGTGGACATGTGGTCTGTGGGCTGCATATTTGGCGAACTTCTTACCCAGAAACCTCTTTTCCCTGGAAAATCTGAAATTGACCAAATTAACAAGATTTTCAAGGTAAATGCGCTTGTTTGCTCTTATGAAAAGAAGTAAATTGTCGCCATAAAGGATAAAGCTCTTCTGTTTATTGCCCGTAATTCTTTCGTGTATTTGAGCATGCTGTCATGCAGTTTGGCAGTGCACCACAGAGTGGAGCTGTTGCTAGACACCAACCAAGCGGAGGAAGTGGTTAAAAATCTGCAAAGCCCACTATAGCTGGCTGATTAATTTTCAGTAGATGAACTACATAAAGCAGAGCAGCCATATGGACTGATGTCATTCAGGTCCTCCCCAATGATGAGTTGAAGTATTGAAATGTACTTAGGACTGGGTTAATGCCACATGTCTGCGGTTGATGAATACATCAGCTAAAGTGGGAATATCTCATATCCATCTCTGGTTGCAATGGAAGTATGCCTGCTGATGTGTGTGTGTTGACTGCAGGATCTAGGGTCACCCAGTGAAAAGATCTGGCCCGGCTACAGTGAGCTACCCGCTGTGAAGAAGATGACTTTTACAGAGTATCCCTACAACAATCTGCGAAAGCGTTTTGGAGCTCTTCTGTCAGACCAAGGCTTTGACCTCATGAACAAGTAGGATTCTTAAAGACTCTCTTACTCTATACATAAGACATATTACACCTGACACACTGCACTGCAGTCAGTCTGATTACAGTAGTCCTGCTGTTTTTTGGGTCTGCCTGTGACTGTGTGATGAAAAAGAAAAAGAAAAATGATCAAATACTTAGTAGTATTTGTTACCTGACATAATTTGACAGTTTGCAGGATTTTTAGATCTGGTTTCTCAAAGCTCAAAATTATAGGATCAGGCAATAACTCTATAGGTATTGTGTTTAAAATATTTCATGGCAGCCTTTTCAGACAGGATAGAAAACACATTGATAAAATTTATGTATAAATTAAAATCAACATGGATCAAACCATGGCAATTGCTGCACTTGAACAAATTCATTCTTACCCTGTCAAATATTCTTACTCTATCCAGAGCTTTTTTTTTATTCAGTCAGTGTATTTCTGGCAAGCTGACCTAAAACATGACAACAGTAGTGGATTAGTAATACATCAACATGCCCCAGCAGGAGTCCCGTTCCATTCCCTTGTTCCGTTTCACAGACACACTCACCATGGTGATGCTCCACACTAGAGGAAAATGTTCTAGAAAACACAAATTTAATACGGAAAATCATTTTCACACACTGAGTAATAGGTTCATAATTCTTTCTTGCACATTCCAAAGATCAGCATTGTTTAGCAGCTGCAACGAGCAGAGAGGAGCCTCTCAGCTCTCCTCTCAGACCTTTACCCACCCACAGAGCCTTTTTGTCTACACCTGTAAATGACAAAACCATACTACTCAGTTAGCTTGCAGCTGCAGAGGATGGTAACAACATGTCCGCTGTGCTGCTGGAGGGATCACGGTTCAGTGGAAGTTTGGCGCCTGTCCAGCACCACTGAAACCTTCCAGCTGTCTGAAGATTCACAAAGCATTTACCCAGGGACAGATTCCGACCACAGCAGGTCAACACATAGGGAAGGGCTGTTTGAAAAGCTTTAGAACAGAGCAGTGCAGGAGCCGTTTGGAGGTGTAGTTTGGCAAGTAGACATCACAGAACTATTTGGAATATCACACGCCCCCATGTAGGAAAGTGTTTGAAGACATTAAGTGTCCAACCTGAGGAGAGCCTTGGACACACAGTTGATTTTTTTTTAACCTGTTATACTGTTACTACTTCAGAGTGTAAGAGATGAGACATTTTGATTTGCAATTTTCAGCCTAAAGGTCCAGAATACTGCTGGCTCTTTTTCCCTATTTATTAATTTCCATCACTTGGTGTCACAGGTATAAATAGGACTGTATGACTGAAATGAATACCAGCTGGCTCCAGAGGAGGAGGATGCACACAGTTGCAGGAAGAGCTCACATTCTTGAAATTCCAAAACAAAAACAATGATTTTGACACAAGTGGAGGATTGTCCCTTTTACACACATGGTATCAGTCTAATCCCAGTCACTAATCCCTCTCAGGGATTCCTTTCATATTAAAACAGACACAGTTTGCTTAGTAAAATCCTTTTACTCAGGTGTTAATTGAGCACAATGCCCTGGCTCACATGTGGAGGATTCCAATCAGACACAGTTCGTTTGAAAGCCAATTATCACAGCTGAGCAGCTCTCCATTATGCTGTGTTGATCCTGTCATGTGTAATTAGGGCTTCTTGCATAGACTCTCTGACCCCTCATGTCTGGGCTGCGTATTGTGTCCAGATTGTCTGTCCAGAGTTTGCAGTTTAGTTCATACTTTCAACATGAAAATGCCACAACACGGCCTATACGTTCCAACAGTGCTTCTTTTAACTTAACGGGGCACATACCATATATCGTGAGCGTTGACATTGCAATGTGCGGTACTCGCACTGCAGAAAGTGTGATGTGACATATGGTCAGTTAACCCCAAGTACCCATGCTACAACTTTTTATGTTCCTCGATACAAGAAGAAAACTTGCACGATTTTAATTTTCCATGACTAATACTAGATAAATCCGTCTAATAGAACATCTTTTTTAAAAAAAAATTACCTTTAATCCCACAACACTGGGCTTGTTGACATGCAGCCTCTACATGAGTGCCGCAAAATTCCTGAGGAACAGAATGAAAACGCTTAAAGAGAGAATTTGGTTGCAAAAAGAAATGCATCATGAGTTGCATCTAAATATTTCAGCTACAGAAAGGCTCTTTTGGCTATGTGCTGCAGTTATTGCCACTACATGAGGCAACAGCACTAGTTTTTCTATTTCTGCAAAGCTAGATGTGAAAGTCCTCCAAAGCAAAACAGAATTTTGGATGCCTTTGCCAATGTTAGTCCATGTAAGAAAGGATAGAATGATGTTTTTTTCAGCATTACATTGGTAGACTTGACTGCTAGGGGACAGCTTCCTTTTTGAAAGATTTTGCTCTTGTGCCCATATGGTACGTGCCCCAACCTTGGCTATTGGTTCACCCCAGAGGCAGCTTTCTTAGATGAACTGTATTGCTGCGTCAATCTCACCCTCGCTTGCGTCATTTGTTTGCCATTTCTTGTTACTATTTTTCTGGCTCTGGCACAGAGAGTTTACTCCTCCTGAGCCCTGATTGGTTTTCCAACTGGGGAAACAGCTTTCAATGAGCTTAATGCCAGACTTCTATGAATTGCATAAAAAATCAGAGGTAAGTGCAGCCACTCGGCGTTCTGGCAGCCAATCGCCTCTTAACCAAAAAAAACTTTTTCTAGTCATTACTCTAGTCCACAGAGCAACCTGCACTGTCTGGGTTCTTTTGCTTCTTTCTTGAAGCATATCCATATGGTCTTGATTATTGACTGTTTTCCAGATTTCTCACCTACTGCCCCAGTAAGAGGATCTTATCAGACGAGGCTCTCAAACACGAGTACTTCAGAGAGACACCACTCCCCATCGACCCCTCCATGTTCCCCACCTGGCCAGCCAAGAGCGAGCAGCAGAGGGTGAAGAGGGGCACCAGTCCTCGTCCACCCGAGGGAGGCCTGGGCTACAGTCACCTGGTAAGGACATTAGGCTCCCCTTTCTCCATTACATACAGCTACCAGGCTTTCTGAATGCTGTCTGTGTTAAATAGATTACAGACCTACAGGCTTCTGCCTTGTGTGTGCGTATTTCCTCCTTGTGTTTTCCATGATGAGCACCCTTTAGTTCCTCACGTTTTCAGCAATGGTCTTACTCACTCGGAAGCTTAGGACTAATACTAATATTCTTGCACTCTAAGTAAGTGGTAATAAGTACGTGCTACTTTACAAATTAGACAGTGCCAAGTATATTGGTTGTTTCTCTTTAATTGTTGTCATAGTGGAAAGATTTGTGAAACAGGCGATGGGACATAAATACTCTCCATTGAACACCAGAAAGAATAATAGCAAACTATGATTTAATATTTTACATCTTCATGCATACTTTGGTGGAAACACAACCAAATATGTTATTTAATTCAGGTAAGGGATTTTTCCAAAGCTAACCAGTGTAATATTGATCAGTTCTGTAATAAATATGCAAGAAATGAAGCCACACAATATCAGAGGTGTGATGGACTGCAGTGTTGCATTACTATGAGTTAACTTTGTGTCTCTCCAGGGAGATGACGACCTGAAAGACACAGGCTTCCACCTGACAACCAGCAACCAGGGAGCATCTGCAGTTGGCCCGGGATTCAGCCTGAAATTCTGAGCCTCAAACTGTACGACATCTGGCTGTCTAACAGAGAAAGATGGAGCAGTGTTCTGGGACTTGTTTGGAGCCGGACAGTATCACTGGTTTACAACTATAGGCCAGATCAGTATCTGATCAGTTACAACTGTTTCCAAATAGTCAGGACTGTCTAACAGCAAGACTAATGGCTTAAACATGTTGAATTTCAGGTATTTCTCTGTATTTCTAAGCCACTTCACTATTTCAAATGTGACCATTTTAGCTCCAGAGGAAGAGACGCAACAATACATCTACTAGAAGTTTAGCTTTTTATTTGACTTTTGTTTGATTTTTTCCTTTCATATTTTATGAGAGAGGACCAGATTTTTTTTATAAATGGTTGGTAATTCCTGGCTGCCTGAGCTATTGTATAATGATGCAGCATAATGTTAGAAACTAACTTGGGAATGTCAAGTCAGTTGATGACAGGGAGGCAGTGTTTTTCCTAGAAATAAAGTTTGAAACTTTGTTTTGTCTGCCATTTTCCCTATATTTATAAACTCGGTCCAAGCTATGCAAACACAACTGCACACTGCCAGAAGAGAAAAAAAATGCAGGGAAGTCGAGCTGAAAAGAAATCCAGCCTTCAACCCAACTTGGTAGTCAGTGTCCAAAAGTGATGTCATTCTTTGCACTGCACACTTTGTCTCAGTACTTTGTTCTTTCAGGGGAAAAGAGGCCCTGACTTTGCTCGGCTTTTGTTTTTAAATGGCTCTGCAACTTAAGAATTAAACCAATAAATTCTTTGATTTTGAGCCAAAGAAAAATAAACAGTAGAGCTTTGGTCCCTGCAAGACCACTCTCCGCTTTCATTGGAACAGATGCTGAAAAATCCTCTTGCCCTGGGGCTTCCAGAGCCAGCACCAAATGGAAATGTTCATTAATCAGTTTTATCTGTCCCCTGCCCCCACTAGATCCCCTTCTGCAGATTATTACACCTGATGTGTTGAATAAGCTTGGAAGGAGAGCTGCTAGTGGAACTGACTGCTCAGTCTCTGGAGGCAGACTCCTGGCTTCACTGTGAAGCTAGTAAAGTAAGCTAGACGTCTGAGGTGTTCCATATGCGGCTTAAGGTCCAAATAGCTCCAATGACTGTAGACAACATTGCTTATTCTGGCTTTAGCAGCTTAGTTTGGTCAGTGTGCAAATTATACAAGTGGCATGCATCTAAGCAGGAGCTTCTGTAAGTTTCAGGCCATTAAAAAGAAACCCATTGGTGACATGGATATTTTTTTTTGAAATGACGCTTTTTCCATGAGATTGATTTTATATACCCTGAAACTGCAGTCTCTGTTGAAGAACACTGTCCAACTAATTGGACCCCGTTTTCATTTTCAGAGATTCCGTGATGATCTGTGGGTGGCCTTGGACACCACCACTGCCTTAGCAGCAAGAGCTTTGACAAAGTCCAGGCTTGATGAACCCAGAGTAGACGGTATCGTCCCAAACAGCCGGTGTGTGAGTTTTGAACACCAAATAAAATGCAGCATCTACGGTACTATGAACAGCTCTTCACAGTCAGGTCATATTTTCCATAAAAATACTACGTGTCATGGAACATTTATTTTTTGCACATATGAAAATGCATTTACACAGTCACATTCAACAATAGAGAACTGTATGTGGAAGATACAGGGAAGACATTAATAAAAAAAACGTGCCCATAGTGAATGAGGTCTCCAGGGGACTGTATTTGTGAATGTGTCCCGTTCAATGTGCAGAGGAGCTGGCATGACCCTCAGAAGCGCACACGTACCCTCCATGAGTAGTTAGTGAGAACTTTGTCTTTTTTCTTCACAATGCAGGTGTATGTGCCTTCATTGATGGCGTTGGCCACTATAGTGATGTGGTCATCTTTCAAGGAGATGTAGTTCGGGTGAGAGAACTCCAGCAGCTCCCCGTCCTTGTACCAGCTGAAACAGGAGTCAGACTTTAGACAGCGAACTCATACATGCATTAGCACAGCTACAGAAACTGATAATGTGTTAGAAAGGGATACTCACTATACTTTGCCTTTCTTTGAGGCTATTTTCTTCCCACAACGAAAAGTAAGCTTCTTGCCCTCGACCACTAGCTTATGTTTGGTCCTTGGCGGGGCTGGAGTGGGAGCTGCAGTGGGGAAAGGGAATTCTGAAGAGGATTGAAAAGAAACACTTTAGCTTGTGCTCCACAATTAGAAATCAAAACTTTTATTGATCCTACAATGTTCCTGGCCATTCAATAATCATCTAAGTAGCTGCCAGAGATATGAGGTTACAATAAATCTGGAGATGTCACAACCATCTATCACAACCAAATTGCCAAAACTCCAATAACCTTCAAATTTTTGATGCAAACGTTATCACGAGACATTAGTATTCTGACCTGGTGGTGCTGAGTGTCTTATCAATATAGTCTCTCCCATCTGGTGTCTGACAAACACAACAGACCGCCTTGTGATCAACTCAAAGTCTGCTTAAAAACAGTCGTTCTCGTTAATGCCGCAAAAATCCAAATTGACCTTGTGTGTCTCTAACCCTCAAGCCACAGTCTGAAATTCCAGCGGTTTGGAGTCACTCAGGAATTTTCCACAGCCGTACAACGTCTCCCAATCAACAATGAGGAACAGATTACTGTGAGCCAGGAATCGTATCCTCTTGCCTCTCTCCACACTGTCCCTTGTTGCTGACAAAAATCTCAGAAAGCCACAACAATCTATGGGCTGTGATGGTTAAGAGGAGACATTTCCTGTTGTGCAACAGGAGACCTCAGCACCAGAGCATCCTGCAGTAAACCTAAAGAGGCTTAGCCTGTCAGACTGCTGATGTGTCATGCTTGGTGTAAAGCAGCAGTCATTGAGACAGCAATCAGCAGATACTGCTTTGACTCTGTTCTTTGGCTTAAAAGCACTTGGCCTCCCCGAGGACGCTGCTATTCTCCAAAAGTAAAACACAAGCTCCTCCAGTGGCAAGTGTAATCTCCCTTCAAATCAGATTCTTGAAAACCTCCATCGCAGCTCTGCACTGCTGGACCTGTTGGCTCCTGTTGCTCTATTGGCAAACGGTTCACAGCAGCTTCTTGAGCTGCTCAATTGAGAGAAAACTCTCTCTTTTTTTCCCTGGACTGTTGCTATGTCTTACCGTAACAGAAATCACAGCTGGAGGGGCAGTGCTTCTGCATCAGCTTGCGCTTGCTGTCGCAATAGCCTTTTCGAGCCCAGGCCGGACAGATAAATAACCGGTCCAAACATCCTGGAGGAGAGGGGGAGACGGAGTGAGGAGGAGGGGATCAGACAGCAGCTCTCACTCAGCAGCAAAAAGAATTTGGATCCCCAAACTGCTTTTTGTTCCAGTGAAAATGACTCACCATAATACACACTAATGATGACTCATGAGTAGCTTATACAGTATTCATTAATGCCATGCTGGCTTTCAGTGTCAGTTGTTAAAGACAAACACTGTGGTCTACATTCTAGCTGGTTTCAACCAAATGTGCATCACAGGTTCGTGCTGCTGGTTCTGTACAAGTATATCCAGATGTAGTACATCTAATGTTGGGATCAGACTTCAAAATATTTTTACATTTTGATATGGTCACTGTGTCAGATCAAGCCATCACTGTTCTAAATTCTTGCTTTGAGAAGAATTCACCTGCTGGTCTTTCTGTCAGGATGTAAGAGCCTTTCCAGATGCTGCTGAAATTGTCTGCCACTATAAAAGACTACTCAGCACTCAGTCTATGAGATATATCACGTAGTCTGATCCCAGCTGGAGAACTACATGCTGTTTAGGTTCGCTTCGCTCAGGAAGCTTTTGGAGGAATAGCAAACTATCATCAAGAATCTTTTGCAAGAACTTTAGCATTTGTTTTCTGGCAGAAACATACAAAACATTAGGACTGTGAGCTCACCGTACAGACGATGCATACCCCACACCTCATCCTGTGTGATTAGCTTGCGCCCTGTCAATGTTGCGTTAAGGTGCATTATAGCTTTCGGGTCCATGGAGTGCATGAGTCCCAAGACATGGCCAATTTCATGAGCTGCCACATGAACAAGATCCGTCAGCCAAACCCCTGCAACAAAGATACGGTTGATTTTCTTCTCACACTGTTGACACTGACATGCACCCCAGGAGCTCAAATCAGTGTCTGCTGCATCCACCATTTTTGACAAATATGATAAAGACTCATGCCTTTCTTCCAGCTGAAGCGCATGTTTCCCAGAATCCAGTACTCGTCGTCGTCAAAGTGTATCTCGCCTGTTGGCGGGAAGAATGCATGAGCCAATTCTCCTGTAATGCCGTCGAAACAATGGTGCAAGTGGGACTGCCAACAGTCTGTGTGGTTGACGGGGTAGAAGCCTGCCAAAACAGACACGATCAATTACAAAAACCCAGAGCTTTTCGTACAGCCTGCGCCCCACAGGATGACAACCATTCCTCTCACTGCTGAGGACCTTTTATGACACTGTGGTGGCATCCATGATCTTCTATGCAGTGGTGTGCTGGGGAGGAGGATGCTCTGAGCGTGATAAGAACAGACTAAACAGACTGATTAAAAGAGCCAGCTCAGTCTGTGGATGCCCCCTGGACTCCATGGAGGTGGTGGGAGAGAGGAGGGCTCTGGCCAAACTGTCTTCTATCATCAGAAACACCTCCCACCCTCTGCATCAGACTGTGAACTCCTTAAGAAGCACCTTCAGCAACAGACTGGTACACCATAGGTGTAAGAAGGAACGCTTCCGCAGGTCGTTTATTCCAGCATCTGTTAGATTGTACAATGCCGCACTATAAACTCCACCGTATACTGTTTACTGCTGCACTTTTTTTCTTCCCCCATTTTAGACACGCATTCTCCTACTTTTGTGCAATAACTGATACCTCATCAGTGCAATAACTGATACCTCATCCTCTTGTATATAATCTTCTACATGATATTTATAAGAAAAAAAATCATCTGTATATAATGTTTTTTCTGTAATTTTTGCACTGTGTTCCTTTTTCTTATCTATTCTTGCACTGCCTTTATACTTTTTCTTTGGAGCTGCTGTAACGGTGAACTTTCCCCACTGTGGGATCAATAAAGTTTATCCTTATCCTTACTGTCACTGGGATTTATGCAGGACTCTGGAGTTTGCACCCAAAGGGACAGACAAAGCATAATTTAGACTGCTTCTCATGGCCTGATATGTATGGAAGTTGTTAAGCATTTATTTTTTTCATTTCAAATTGTGAATCATGCTGAATATATGCTTGGTAATATAGTCACGGTAGTGTGATTTAATGAGTTTGGAGGCGAAGACATTTGGGCGATGACAGCATGGAGAGAGAAACAGTAACGACAAAGCAGAAGTCTGGAGCTCGGAGCCAAGGAACATCTGTTGGGGACTGATACAGCTACATTCACAGTACCCACCAATCTTAATGTCTGCGTCTTGGTCAGCTGGCACCTCTCTGAAGCTGAACGGCGAGACGTCGCTCCACATGCCAAAAGCCTTGGCAATGCCCCGCCGTGTGTCGCTGGCATTTATCAAGTTTGTGGGAAAGGAGAGCAACCTGCTCAGACACAACAGCATTATGTAGTTAATACTGGTCCCTGTACACATTCCGCTACAGCAGAGCATTCTGCCAAAACACAATGGCTACTGTTCAGACACACCAGAATTCCCAGAAGCACTGCAAGTACAGCTTCATTACTGAGACTTAATATTGGTTTATATGTCAACGACGGTTACATTAACATTGAAACTCTGAAGAAGTAAGGGTTATGTATTAATCAACTGGTAAGATTTAAATTTGGCAAAGTATGTAGATTTTGTCTACTGTTCTCTGAAATTTGTTGGATGACCAAATCCAGTGATGGAATGGCTTGTTCAGTCTAGTCTTCCCATAAAGCACTTTAAGATATAATTTCACAGCTCCAGTCACTGGAACTTCTCCAAACTGTCAGTGCAGCACAGTCCAAATGGTTTAAAGCCAAGCGACTGCAATGTGAGGGTCCGTTCATTTTTCTCTTTGACAAATATAAGCACAGTGTTGTCTGGTGATTACTACTGGATCAGAACTTCGGCTAACATTTGGGGTTTTGACAAACCTTTGGTGGATGAATTTTAGCCCCTTAAGAACCAGACTTTTTTAAATTTCTTCCTTTAAAATACCCAAATTCAGTCAGTAACAGCTCTACAACTGTAAGGCCTAAATAAACAACCTTTGGATCTGCTGATCTGAGATACTAAAAAAACAGGACTCTGTGTCCTCATCACCAAGGCAGAGTGAGATCTAAAATTAGACCAGTCTTCAAAATTCTAAGTATGAGAGTCAACAACAGCCTTACAAGTCAGCGATATGGTGCTAATGAACTTTTTCAAAAGATTTTTAATTGCTACTTTAGCAAATATGATGCAACAGATATGAAGCACAACAAGGCTGCTTCTGCTGACTGTACCGTCTAGAAACGGCAGCAGGTTACGTTCTAATAACTCACAAGCCCTGGATCCCTGTTGCAGAGACAACCAAGTTAGGAAAGGTTAATGCACATCGTGGCTTGAATGATAGTTTTGGTTAAGCTATCCTGTTTATGTGCAGCTGACCCACCTCAACAGAAGTCGGATTACAAGCTCTTCAGAACTGCATTCAATATTTGCTATTGCCTACTTCAACCACAGACTGTAGGATTGTTTTTTAAATTTTCTCATAGACTTCTATACAATTTGATTACTTTTTGCGAGCAATGGAATCTCCCCCTGCTGAAAATTAGAAAAAATTCTGATTTAAGTTACACCCATGCTGGCTTCACCTTTCAGACCTGAAGGCTACGACCATCTTTTATACACAGTCTAGCTGAAAAAAAAGCACTTGTGTTTTCCTGTGAAAACTAAAAATCAGTCCTTCATGTTTGGTCTTTCTAACCCATTCCCAGGGGTATTTCTTCTCCTTTTTTCTATTTACAACAACTGTGCCTGGCTGTTGTCTTGACTAGAGGAGAAACTGCAAATGAATACTTGTACGTCAGCTTGAACTTGTCCCATTTGAGCTGCTCCGGGGTGAGGGTGTAGCGCTTGTTCCTGGAGAGGTGAAGCACTTGTGACCGGGCCTCTTTTCGGATCCCAATGAGCAACACAGTGGTGTGAGCTTCTTCCTTGGACAAAGAAAAACCTTTAATTAATCAACTCACATTTTGAGGTGCAGTTCGACACCGACGGTTGAAGCTTCTCTCATGTAAAGACAATGAGCGGACAATGAGATGATTAGCTTTTCAAAGAAATTTAATACATTTCTGTGTGAATGTTGCATATTTATTTTTCATGCAAGAGCTGCCAATCTCAAGGAAAGGGGCACTGCTCAGCAGTAAAAATGTTTTCCTGACATGAAGTCTGATCCTTTTCACAAATGTGTTCTAAATCTCTTTGGGGATGGGAAACATCAAGTGCATCCCTCGGATTCTGGATTCTGCACTCTTTTTCTAGCTTTGACGGGCTGTCATTTCCTAAGTATGTTCTGACAAATGTGAAGTTGTAGTCTGCATTGATGAACAGCAGTGATCAGAACAGTTGATAATTCTAGAACATTTTTTTATGAAGTTGGGTTTACATAATAAATCTGAAATTCTGATTTCTACCTAAAATGTAACTGAAAGGGTGCCTGAGTAGCTCAAAAGGTTGAGCTGGTGATCCATAAACAGGGGCTATAGTCCCCAATGCAGTGGGTGGCCATGAGTTTGAGTCCAATCCATGACCATTTGCTGCATACTTCTATTTCCTGTCTCTTTCTCTGCTGTCCTCTATAATAACAGATAAAAGGTCCAAAAAATAACTTAAAAAAAGAAATATAGCTGAAGGTACACGCAACTGGCACTCACCAAGACACTCATGCACACTGTACATTTTTGCAGTTGCTTTGCACTAACATAACCAAAAATACCAGCACACTGATATCTTGTTCCCAGTTCTTCTTTTTTCAAAGTTCTGATGCAAATTATTTGTGCTTGAAATGTCCATGCAGAATTAAAGGAGTGTGGACAAGATAGCAGCATGTGGGTATATTTTTAAAATTTTGTTGGTACATACACTACCATTCAAAAGTTTGGGGTCACCCAGACAATTTCATGTTTACTTTTTAAAAGTATACTGAAGCCTTGATTGGGCCTTTTATTCATGTACTAACATAATTGCACAAGGGTTTTCTAATCATCAATTAGCCTTTCAACACCGTTAGCTGACACTAATGTAGATATTCCATTAAAAATCAGCCATTTCCAGCTAGTATAGTCATTTACCACATTAATAATGTCTAGACTGTATTTCTGATAATTTAAGGTTATCTTCATTGAAAAAAATGCTTTTCTTTCAAAAATAAGGACTTTTCTAAGTGACCCCAAACTTTTGAACAGTAATGTACATCTGGCCATGAAGCTCTAATCTTGGTTTCCGTAGAAAGTACCAAAATCTATGTATAAAGACTGTTGAGCATACAGTCCATCAGGTGTAAGATGTGCGACAGAGCCTGCCAGTGAAATACTGGTTCAAAACTAAGTGTTGGTTGTATTGTATTGTCTACAGGGCAATGCATGGTTTCCTTCCCTGTGCGATAACAGAGGCGGACTGTGAATGCTGCAGTAGATGTGTGTGCTGTTCCATTTGTACTGCAATATACACAGTCTAGGTTATGTGTTGGTTGCCTCTTATACTTGTACACTGAAAAACACAGGGCTCCCGTGGCTGTTTCAGACACCAAGTTAGTGATCAAAACTGTTGCACTATGATTATTCCTGAGTAGTTCCAACTGCTATAGAAGAGTAGATTAGAGAGTTTATGGCCTTCCTGTCCCAAGCACAGAGGTTGGATATAGCACAAGATTCTTGGAAAATTTTGAACTTCCCATTGTGTTTGGACTCCACTGGCAGAAAGCATGTACAAATCACACTACTAATTCCGTTACTACTCTGTTAATGATGAAATTTAAAAGTGTGGATGATGGTGAATCTCCTCATACAGTGTCAAGACAAACAGGCAGGATGTGAAAAGCACGAATTAGTCGAAACAGCATCAGAAATATCCTTCGAGATCTAAGACGAACCCAAGAAGGGGCTATTGGTCCAGTTTACAGAACTATTGACCAAGTTTGTTTACATATGAAACTGGCAGGGGTTTGAACTTCTCTTGTGAGCTTTTTGGATTTTTTTTTCACAAGACTACAGTCACCTTTTAAGTAAATAATAGAAAGCAAAACCACCAGTTCTTTCATGGAGAGAATGACCATTTAGTTTAGTTCTTACGCTTCTCTATAACAGTATTCCTCAGACACAAGTGCGACTATTCAGAAAACGAATCAAGACTTTTGCCTCTAATCCAGTTTATGCAAGAAATGAGGCAACCTTACTTTTTAAAAGTATACTGAAGCCTTGATTGTGTATATTTCTTGACAAACTATTCCCTATGCAAGCTTTGCTCTCATAGGGGAAAATACTGAAGATGGAGAGCAAAAATCAAAGCCACTCCCTTCATTCTGTATTCTATACCCTGTCTTCTGGTTCCCGTTTCTGCTTCGCCCAGTCAAGACAAACAGATGCAGAACTTCCTTCATTTCCTTACTAAAACAGTGAAAGAGGGGCAGGCAGTCTGGCAGCACTGCTGTTGAACTTGATGATGTCTCTTGCTCTGATATCGAAAGTAATGTTTTTGGGGTGAATTATATGCACAGGTTTTATACAACATTTGCTTTCCTGACCTCAGCTGACACACTGGAGTCATGTGTTCAGTGACTTATGAGGTGTTTAGTGCACTAATGCCAGCAAAGTTCTCTCGGTGTCACGTCTTGTTATATTCACTTCAAATCTAGTCTCGCACTTTGGCACAAATGATATGTTAAACTTGTCTGTTGAACTTTTCCGCAGCAGGCAAGTTTATTTCACAAGCTGAGAATAAGGCTTCTCAATACAAATTAGATTGTAGATTAATGGAAAATAATTAATTATTCTGTTTAGTTGACATAGAAATGCTTGGTGTGGTGCATATTCTGCTACATCTCAGTCTGATATCATGCAAATAGTGCATTATTTTCATCAAAATCCTCTTTGACCACATTTTCACTTTATTCCCTGATGCATGTATACTCCAATATGTCTTAGCTTTTCAAAATTTTAGTGTGCTATGTTCTGGTAGCCTGCAAGAAGCTTATCTAAGGCAGTTATGTAATCGCTGCCGGCAGTCGTCTTGATTGACACATAATGAGAGTGTGTGGCAAAGGAAATGACATAAAGCGATCCTTCAGGCTGTGTTTCACAGTGGGTGGGTGGCACTGAGTGAAATGTGTGGAGAAACACATTTATCCAATTCACTGAAGACATTACTGTACAGGGATCCGTTCCAAAGCCTAACCTAATTATAGTATTCCTCTTACGTTACCTTAAGGCAACATTAATTGAATCTGATGCCTATTACCATAACTGAGTGATTTCATCTGATGATGCTCAAAGAAACTAGAGTCATCAAACAGACAGTGGAGCCTTATTAAAATACTTGCAGAATAGAAATGGAAGAAAATGATGTGAGTAATGCTCAGTCAGCCTGATATTTCTGCTATTATCCTGGTACTTCTCAGCTCATAGTTCCCTAAAGAATATTATCATTTAGGGTAATTTTTATGACTGTTAAATGCACACCACATGTGCAAGAGACTTTACAAATAATGTTTGAGCTCAACAAGAGAAGTTAAGACTACAGTTTGCGTTAGTCTTTTGAGTGAGGACAACTTTTTATGAAATTATGTTCAACCAACAAGCTCCATGGAGTTCTGGGAATGAACTTCCTCTAGAATCAATTGATAGACACAAGTTTCTAAGTTGATTATTTAATTTAAGTAGTTCAACTAGTATTTCAATGTCATTTAAAATGATTTTTAGGTGTTGTACACTTGTGTTAATAGTTATGAACACAAGCTTTGACACACATTTTATATTTAAAATGACCTGAATAAAATGATGTCAATAGAATGATCTGAATAGATGTGTATGTGAAGGATCTACCAAATATTACTTCATTTCAATTTGAGCTGTCACATTTGCCTTCAGAGCTGCAGGATGAAAACAGTTGAAACATTTACTTCCTAAATCTGTTCAGATGAAATAAGTCTTTCATGAAGATGTTCTAAAAGTCATTTAAAGTCTCCCTGGCATGCAGCTTCACAGAGGCAAATGTTGGAGAAAGAAGCACAATGCTGAATGCAGTTTGTTAGACAGCCAGACAACACAGGGCCCAGCTCTGCATAATCATGGGGTGGTCACAGCATACCTCTAACCTCCAGGAGGGGAACGCGGTGCTCTGGTTCATCCCTACGAACAGGCTGAGCAGCGCAGCGGCCAGCAGAGGAGCGAAGCCCCCGTCGCCACTTCGTAAACTTCTGGGAGTCTGACAGCACATCATGGCTGCGATCACACCTCCAGGAACAACAAATAATCCCTCCGAGAAGACTAGTGTAGCATCGATGCCCGCGGATACTACTTGCTGGCCATTGCAGCGATCAGTCGTGGAGCTTGCGGTGCTGTGTGTCCAGCCTGCGGACCGGGTGAAGCAGAGCAGACTGCATCAGCTCCGCTCGGCTCTCTTCCGCACAGTGCGCCTGCCAGCGTGCTGGTTTCACATTACTGTAGATGGGGCAGGGGGTCAGTGTCGAGACAATCTAATGAAAACCAAACGCTCCACTGTCCGTCAGAGGACTTGTTGC
Source organism: Amphiprion ocellaris (assembly GCF_022539595.1). NCBI lineage: Eukaryota > Metazoa > Chordata > Actinopteri > Pomacentridae > Amphiprion > Amphiprion ocellaris. Next base: position 11,725,297 of record NC_072773.1, on the reverse strand, counting down.
AGCTCCGTTAAAGCGGAGTCAGGCGGGCTATTTTCAGCAGGATTTTCGGAGTTTTATGTAATGCTGCTGAGGAAGGAAGCTGTCTTCTCCTCCTACCTCTGAGGCAACACAACATTTTCAGAACAGAGTAGAAAAAACACGTCTGCTGTGATTTAGGAGTAAAGAAACTATGCGGTTTTGGGTTGTCTTTTGTATTTTTCTGTTCGGCAAGAACAGGAAAACTGCATCCCAGAATTGGAGGACATTTTCAAGTTTCAAATAATTCATGTACACAATACTAAAACATGCAGTTGTGTAAATGTACTTGTCCTGAGACCAAATTTAAAAAAAAACTAGGAGAAAATAATGTTTGAAAATATTTTTTAAGATACCAAATAAGTCTGGAGTTCACCCTAAAATGCCATTTTTCTCGTCTCACCCCCTTGATGACCACATTTTAACTGTATATTTTGAGATTCATCAAATAAAACAGTTCAAATGAAATTTAAATCTCCTTTTTTGGTATTATTTTTCCATTGATGTCTCATGTAATTGTGGGAACATTTTTTAATCAACATAATATTTTAAATACTAATTGTTATGCATGGGCTGCACAGTGGCTTGGTAGTTAGCACTTTAGCCTTGCAGCTAGAAGATCCCCCGTTCGAGTCCCGGCCTTCCTGGGATCTTTCTGCACGGCATTGGCATGTTCTCCCTGTGCATGCTGAGGTTAACTGGTGGTTCCAAATTGTTCATGGGGTGAATGTGATTGTTTGTCTTTATGTGTAATCCTGTGATAGACTGGTGACCTGTTCAGGGTGTCCCCTGCCTTCACCCTATGTCAGCTGGGAAAGACTCCAGCCCCCTACAACCCCAATGAGGATTAAGTGGAGTAGAGATAATAGATGGGTGGATTATTATGCATGGAACGTGTCCACCAACATGCACGCAACCCCGTTAGCATAACCTTTTTAGCTGGTAGAAGAAGAAGAAGACGGTGAATCACATGATACGCTGGAAATAGCATCATCAAACCAAGAGAATAGGTAGAGCAAAGCTGTGTCCTCTCTTCTATTTTTCATATTCTCATAACATTGTCAGCCTTGATTGAATGTCTCACTGTACCTCATGTTATCGGGGTAACACAAATTCTTTTTACTTTTTTCTTTTCTTTCCATCAGTAAGTTTGTCCTCTTGGTCAGCAGTAACAGCTAGCTAAATATCTAGCTTCTGCTGCTGAGAAAAAGCTAACATTAGCATGAATTAGCAACCCTGCTACTGTGATTAGAGTAGGGCCAGCAAACAACAAATAAAACATGCAATAAAAATGGTACTACCAATGTGCAAGCTGAGCCAATCAAGCCTTTGATAGTTTATTACCTATTATTGATGAATATGTGGCAGAAAATTTTAAAAGAGAAGGTTTATTTTTCAAAAATTTTGAAGCTCAAATGTCCTCCAATTCTGGAATAACCCATGCATTGGTTCTGCCACGATCATGCAGAATGATTGCAAAGACATGACAAAGTTGATTGTGGTCTGCAGTGGGTGTGCAAACAGCTTAAATCTGTTGTCGCAACTATCTTGTTGTCCTAGGGCTTTTTGGATATTTTTTTGTGTTGCAAAATGATAGATACAGGCCAGATGATGGAGAGGTAAAACAGCAGTTTTGAGTTGCAGTTTCATGAAAGGAATACTTTAGCGCATGTCATATACTCTCTGTCTTCACATTTGGCCCATTTAGACTGTTCATGGCAGATTCCATAAGATCTGCTGCACAGTTTAACACTGATAACTGGGTACTGAATAGTGCAAACAGGCTGTGTTAAACTTTAAGCTATAAACATTAACTCGTGTAATACTATGTGCTACCTGTGGCGCACCTAGAAATTCATTGGAGTGAGGCCTGCTGCTGAAAATCTTGGGGTGTCACACAAAAACTAAAAGCCATAACTGAATTAAAGGAGTTCTACTATGCTTTTGTAGCACAGAGGCTAACTGGAAACCATACCAATATTAGACTGAAGGAACCACACACTGACATACTGATTTGAGTTTCATATTTTACAGTTCATGTTACTAATTATCTGATGTGCATAGACAAATACAGGCACAGTTAACTTTTTGATTATTCAGATGACCATCCTTCAAAACAGCCCAGGAGAAGAACACTTAACAAAAACTAAAATAATAAAAAATAATTTGACTGTAGGATTAGACCTTTACAATAAAATAGTATAATATCCTGATGTGATAGAACTGAGGATTCAACTAGTGATTTAACAGCAGCTGATAAAGTGTGATACTGTTTGACAGCTTACCTCCGTGAGGCAAAGAAAAGTACAGGATCCTGACTGACGCTGACTGATCCTGTCTCCAGGTCAGGGATCAGTTGTGATTCATGATGTTACTGCTCTGCTTGTGTTTCTGTGGGTGCTGCTGCTGTCTGATGCTGCAGGTATTTATTACACTCACAAGAAAGACTCCCACAAACAGTTGGAAGAAACAAACTACACTTCAGCTCTAGTTTTAAGCTGCTGCTATATGCTGATGAAGAAAATAGCACACCTTTTGCAACAGATGCCTTCTAGTGTCACTCCTTCATTCCATTTCCCAAGTTCATCCACAATTCTTTTCTCTTTTGTTATTTGTTAATGTCTGTCAAATCCCACTCTTACCTTTTGTTGTTGCACCTTAGCTATTTGCAATTGTTTGCTCGACCTCTCATCTCTTATTTTGGCTGCCTACCCAGATTCCTTGATTCAACTACCTTTTGTTCTTTATTGTTTTGCCCTCTGTCACTGATTAGCAACCATACACAAATTAACCACTATTAACCCTTACATACAGCCCCCTCCTTACCCTAAGACACACTCTGACCATCCTATAAAATGTGGACCCTGAAAGTGCTCTGGGTCAGCTCTGTGTTGGTAAGCCCACCATATGCCGGAATACCAATAAACACCCTACAACAGCAAACTTAGAAGGACTAAGAGTGGAAACTTCTTCAACAATGCACAGTTGTGTAATGCCGCTTTCACTTACACCGGGACACTGCAGTTGCATTCAAACATAATAGGTGGACAGTGGAATTTACGTCTGGGGTGGCCACGAGGATGGTCAATGAGATTTCAGAAAAGGCTGTGCAACCCCTGACTGCTACTTGGAAATGTCTCTGTTTGCTACAAAAAACTGCAAAAATGTCTACACTTGATACTGTGTTTCTAGGAAGAAAATAAAAGGATGCTAGTGATTGGTAGTGTTCAAATAAGGTTTAGTTCAGGGGACTCCCAAGGATGTCCCAGGGGTTTAACATTCCTCCAGTAAGACAGAATAACAGCAAAACACAGTAGCCACATCACATCCCACAGCCAGGCCCGAAATTTAAAAAAGAAATCAACACAAAACAAGATCCCGACTCCAAATTAGACCTCCAGTAAAGCAGCAAGCTGGTAATCAGCAGGTACTTTATCGACAAACATTTTGAAATCTAATAACAGGAAAAGCAGAATGTAATTAGTAGCATCGAGTGTGTGTATTATTATGCCAGTTTCTGGATTGTAATATTGTGTATGCCAACTCACTGGCTTGAATAGCTGGACACAGCAATTCAGTTCCGTTCCAATTTATTCATTTAAAAAGGGATAGCATTACATTTAAATATTTCTAAATGCATCTGAGTTAGACACAAACCTACTTTTTATAGCTTGGTGTAGTTACACATCTGAAAATATAAAACATTGTACAATATGTACAATAGTTTAACAAAAACCTACACTGACAAAAATGTATGTACAATAAAAAAGGCATAGACAATTCAGTTATTACAGAACGTATAATACACTTAAAGATACTAGTATTGTATGACTAATCTTGTTAAAGATGAAAAAAAAATATCAGTGTCAACTATCTTGATTCTCAATAAGCCATTTCTTTAACTTATACTCATGTCTGCTGCAAAAACAAGGCATATTAGAAATAATATTTCTGACTGAGGTCTCACATGCCTCGAGGTGTGAATGGTTGGGAAAGTACCATGTGAGAAAATGACTCAAAGTGCTTATGTAGTGAGGAATCTAAGGACTACACTGTAAGGACCCGATAAGTAGCGTCATAGTGCCTCTGCTTTGTTTTGTGATGGCTGCTCCAGTTCAACACACTACCGTTCAAAAGTTTGGGGTCACTTAGAAATGTCCTTATTGTTGAAATAAAAGCAGTTTTTCAATGAAGATAACAATAAATTAATCAGAAATCCAGTCTAGACATTGATTTTGTGGTAAATGACTATTCTAGGTGGAATCAGCTGATTTTTAATGGAATATCTCCATAGGGGTGCAGAGGAACATTTCCAGCAACCATCACTCCTGTGTTCTAATGCTACATTGTGTTAGCTAATGGTGTTGGAAGGCTAATTGATGATTAGAAAACCTTTGTGCAATTATGCTAGCACATGAATAAAAGTATGAGTTTTCATGAAAATATACACTACTTTTGAACGGTAGTGTATATCGGCTCTTTCAGTGCTCTCTTAAACCAGCCCAGATGGGACACTGGTTTTCAGCACTTTTTTCCCATTGACTTGGTAGAAACATTTTCAAACCAGTACTGAAAGATTCTGAACCATATCATGACCATGATTACCATGACCTGAATGACTGGAAATCAGAAACCTGTGACAACCATCTTCATTTTTTGAGATAACCATATTTCCACAAGTGGTTCCTTTTGCAACTGACTTTTTTGAAAAGGGGAACCTATCTATTTTTCCTTTCCAATATTTATTTCGTTTTTGATTTTTTTATTGCTTATGAATGAGCTCTGGATGGATTTAGAACCATTGCTGTAACCCAAACAAAATAATTCTTCAACCTCTGTGAGCACTGTTTTCTGCCTCTTCCTGTGCAGTTCTTTGGGGAGTCATACTTTGTTTTCTTAGGCAGGTTGTAATAGACAGCTGTTTTGTAGTAAACTGGTTAAAAATGGCTCTGTCACTGTATCTCTCCTCATTACCACCAAGATGTATTTCTTCGTCCCATCTCACAATTCTTTTCTTTTAGGAACTGGTGATTATGTATTTAGGTTGGACTATCTGTTGACTTTACATATGCATCTTATTAACAAAATAATTGTGGTGCCTTTTTTTTGCAGCCATCGAATGTTTATTTTGGCGATTTTACAATTTTATTACATTATTTAAAAATATATACACTTTATTGTATGTGGTGAATTATTTCACTTTTCAATTTAATTATTGTTTAATATTGTAATGTATTTTATTGTTGAAGGAAAACATCAAGTGGTCTAACAGTTATTACTAGAGCTGTAACTTCAAAGCTATGCAACTGAATTTTTTTATTGCCTGATCTGTTGTTGTCTGTAATAAACAGAATATGCTGAGCCTTGTTTTGTATCGTGTTGTACCAAATTATAATAAAAACAAGGCGGAACCCGTTAGGACAAGGTGCAGTTTCTTCGACCACTGTGCGACGTGACACTCCTGGCAGAGAAAATGGCGCCTGTCAGGTGCGGCGGAGTTTACAGTGGCCAAACAGTCAAGTACCCTGGACTTTGACACGTAAGCTGTGTAACTGCCTGTCGCCGCACCAGCTTTAGCGTACACACAAATATGTTTTTCAGAGGACAGAAGCGCAGTTTGTGCTGGATGCTGAAGTCATAGCAGGTAAGAGCTGCTGTCAGACATTTCCTCCTCTCTGTCCCCCACACGGAGCCTTAGCTCGGCGGCTAGCCTGTTAGCTTTAATCTCATAATCTCAGTAGTTAGCTCAGGCTGCTTGTCTCTCGCTGCCCCGAGTACGGTGCACTTTGCTCGATAGAAAGTGTATCGAAAGTAACTTCGTCAACATGTGACTTGTGGTAGTATTTAACGAAATGCCACGTGTATGACAAGACGAATAGCTTTTCACTTTTTGTTCAGCTTCGAAACTGTTGACCTAATTTGGCATTTTAGAGTGACTGGCAGTGTTGTTACAGCACTTTGTGTGCAGCAGCAATGTTACACATGCGCAAGTAGTAAAATAATTTAAACACGTTGTCTGCAAGTCCTGCAAAAGTCCTAAATTGTCTTGATTATATAAAAACGAAAGTGAAACCAGTATGTGAAAATGCAATCTATTAGGTGATCAGTATATTTCTGCAAGATACATACAAATGCAATCTCATTGAAGCACAATCCTCGACAAGTTTACATATAGTACAATCAGTTATATTTTATGCACCGTTGGTTAGTTTTTTTCAGTGCAGTATATTTCAGTGCACCTCTTAAGGAGACAGTAAAGCTATGGCTGTAAGTAGGGCAAACTCATAAATGTGTTCTGTGCAATACAACAAGGTTATAATATCGTAATTCACAACAAAGATACATTTCTTTAGTTACATGTTTTACAGAAATGGAAAAAAGAACATCTATGAACATGTAGGACATTTTTCCGAGTGCCCACAGGTGTTTCTGTTTCTGGAAAAGCACCACCTTAACGTTTGTAAGCTGACGATTGTGTTTGTTTTTTCAGTTTATGGCTCTGATAGATCATGTAATTTTGACAATTATGTAAAGACAACTTGCTGTTCAAAACTGCGGGTGGGTTTTTAGGGTTCAGAAGGTTCAAGATTGCCACTCAGACTGATTTTATATGGGAAATTTTGTGCATATAATAGATATATAGATTCTGTGTTATGTTATACACTGTCAGCTGTCCATCTTGTAATTTGGCTGGTGTGTTTTTATTTCTACAGGAACACCAGACCCTTACATTTTGGAACATCACTCATGCTGTAGACCCCTTGTAGAGGAATGGCCAAAGACCAGAAGCAAAGCAGGGCAGAAACATTTGTACTGGCTGGATCAAATGGTCATAATGGCCAGCAGTGGCGGACTGGTATGAATAACTTTGTGCAGAATCATCCTGCACCTACCAACCACACGTCGAGGATGGCCCGTGTTGCCTCACATGTCAGGCAGAAGTGTGCGGCCTATGTGCTCGCTCTGAGACCGTGGAGCTTCAGTGCCTCGCTCACACCTGTGGCCCTTGGCAGTGCCTTGGCATACAAACTGGAGGGCTCTGTGGACTTGGTCATCCTGATGGTGTGTGCAGTAGCCGTCCTTGTAGTCCACGGGGCAGGAAACCTCGTGAACACCTACTATGACTTCTCCAAAGGGATTGACCATAAGAAGAGTGATGATAGGACTCTTGTGGATGAAATCTTGGCTCCACAGGATGTTGTTATGTTTGGTGCATTGCTATACTCGTTGGGGTGCTTGTGTGCCACTCTGCTCTACTTCTTGTCAACTCTTAGACTTGAACATCTAGCCCTTATTTACTTTGGGGGACTCTCCAGCTCTTTTTTATACACCGGAGGTGAGTAAAATACTAACACAAACCTGTGTTTATTTGCCACCATAGCCACTAAAAGCACGCTCGCATTGCATTTAAGTGGCACTAGGCAGCACACCATAGAGATGGCTGTAGTAATAGGAAAAGGTTGGAGTAAGTGAATGAACTGTTACTCAGTGCTCACTGCTTGCTTTCCACCAGTAAATAAAGGATTACAGAGTGATCGTGATGGCAAATGTGAATGTGCTGTGCCCACTGCTTGCTTTCCGGTGGAAAGCAAGCAGTGAGCACTGAGTAACAGTTCATTCACTTACTCCAAGCTGACTGAAATTACTCACTTGTAATTTGTGGTTTGTATCTGTGCAAGTAATTATTTTTTATGTACAAAGTTTTTTGAAATATTTGCTTCTAAAAATGATTTTCACTCTGAAAACTCTCTGCAACAGTGTGTTAGGTAGCAGATATTTTAGAGACAGATAAATGTAAACCTGCATGCAAAATTTCCATCCATATAGTCTCATGTTTTTTGGAATTTGGGTAAACTGGCCCTTCAAAGTAGCACTTCTTTCCCAACATGGCACTGATGTGTCACATTTTTTCATGAGGTGAAATGCAGAGTGCATACCTTCCCATCAGAATTTATACATCCAAACATAAGAGTCTTGCAATGTGTTCTAATGGATGGGTTGCTTCTTTCTGTTTTAGCCTCACTTTTTTGGTGTATTTTTATGATACTGAAAAAAATGCAGTTTTATTAAAGACTGAACTCTAACCTCACCAAATACATTACTTGTAATGCATAGCACCACTAAGCCTTTAAAAATACTTGTGTAGCTGTGGTCCAAACGAGTTTTGTCAAATCTGAGAGCGCCTTGTTGAAATCACAAAGTTAAATGTGGCTTCCTCTTTCCTCTTTTCCCCAGGCATCGGCCTCAAGTATGTCGCCCTGGGAGATGTAGTAATCCTCATTACCTTCGGTCCTCTGGCAGTCATGTTTGCCCACGCAGTGCAGGTTGGCTACCTGTCTGTGCTGCCGCTGGTGTACGCCGTCCCGCTGGCCCTCAACACAGAAGCCATCCTCCACAGCAACAACACAAGAGACATGGACTCTGACAAGCAAGCAGGCATCGTCACCTTGGCCATCCTCATAGGCCCCACACTGTCTTACATCCTCTATAACGTCCTGCTCTTTGTCCCTTACGTGCTCTTTTGCATCCTCGCCACCCGTTACACCATCAGCATGGCGCTGCCTCTGCTCACATTGCCCATGGCCTTTTCCCTGGAGAAGCTGTTCCGGAGCAGATGCTACGCCAAGATCCCCCACAAAACGGCCAAGCTAAACCTCCTCATGGGACTTTTCTATGTGTTCGGCATCATTCTGGCACCTCCTGGCAGCTTGCCATTACTGTGATTCATTAGCTTTGACATTTCAAGTTTTATTGTTTTAATACGGACTAGTTTATATACCTCTTTGTATTTGTATGAAGCTATCTAAAGACTTTTACTGGCTTTAATTTGTTTAATTTATATGTTGAACAGAGGTTTAGTTTAATTCCCCCTCTGTGACACTGAAGACGCTGTCAGTATTAAGCCTGCTGTAACCTGTTGGTTAAGGTAAGAAATGTTGTAGAGGTGGGCAGCATTTTCATTATTTAAGGACACATGATAAAGCAACAGTTGCCAAGACACAATGCTTAACACTGGTACCCCGAAGACATCATTTAATCCATAATTCTCAACACTGTAATGTCTGTATGATACATTCTGTTAATTTGCTCATTATACTATTCTTTTTGAAGAGCCAAATAGTATTCCATTTAATTGTAATAAAACTCACTATACTGATGTGATATGTCTTTATTTTGGATCAAAGCTAAAAAAAGTTTCCTCTTTAAACCACACAAATGGGATAATACAATTAAACATGTAGCAGGGATAATAATGTTTAATTTCTGCTTCATGTGAAATTGAACAGGGATACAAAATATCTTTACCAGTAAGAAAAGTTTCAAGTTATGAAAATATATTGACAGAGAGGTTATATATGTGGTCTGTAATAATGAAGCAACATCTTCACCTCAGGCTAGATAGAATATGCATTGCAAATGTTATCAAACTTGAACCTGCACATGTGGACATTTGCACTGAAAGAGCAGCATACATTCCATTACACAAATGTATTTCTTTGTGTTGGTGTAGAGATACAAAGTTGACATTAAGCTGTAGCACATTCTGGCACATTATTGCTACAGAAAAGGCTCCAAGGCTATTTATTCTGGTCATTCATTCCAGTCATTCTGCAGAAGTTGCAGTCTTAAAGGTTCCATATGGTGAAAATCTGTTTTTATTGTGTTTTATGGTAGTTATGAAGTTAGAAGAGTAAAATAAAAGGTGTTAGGATATCTATAAGCATTTACTGCTGCTAATCCTCAAGACCCCCAACAACTAGTGAGCCTCCCAGCTTTACAATCAACTAAGAATTCAACCCAGGTGCTTTGTAACACCTAAATAACCAATAGGTGTCCAGCTTAAGCTGTGGTTTTTAATCACAAATGCAAAGTGTTCTTCCTGAAGGGGGCAAGAACATCCATACATCCATTATCTATACACCGCTTAATCCTCATGAGAGTCACCAGTCTGTCACAGGGCTTCATATAGAGACAAACTATCACACTCACCGACAATTTAGAGTCACTAATTAACCTGAGCATGTTTTTGGACTGTGGTAGGAAGTCCGTGCATGCACAGGGAGAACATGCAAACTCCATGCAGAAAGATTTAATTTGTGTAGTTTGTCAGCAGGGGGCAGTATTGAACAACTGTTACAATAACTGGCCCAGGCAGCTGTAACACGTAGAGGCCAATATATTAGTTAAAGTAGCGAAACTATTTATTTGTACGTTACATGTCTTTAAAGGTCAAAATCTCCATAGGTAGCACTGTCTTTTTTCTGGTTAAAGAACATTCATAAGCTCATATTATTGTTTTATCTACTTCAATCCACCCAATGAAGAAAATTCTATTTGTTTTTAACAGGAGAGATGAGATGAGTAGCAACAGATATAGTGCAAAACACTTTCTGTTTGCATGAAATAGAAGCAGTGTGCCCTCATCTTTGGTTTCAGCATACCACGTTTTTTAGGAAGTGTTTTCTGATCCTTTTGCTTTTTCACAGTAGTTATAGTGACTAAGTGCATTTAGACACTGGTGCTTTAATTGAGTTGAATTAATAGCGTCATCCCAGGTTTCATGTTAATAATTACCTTGCTTCCCTCTGCATCTCTGTGGGTTGTCTGTGCTCTGATATCCTCCCATCGTGCAAAGACATGTCTAACAAATAAATTGGAAGCTTAAAATTGCCACTCTCATCTTGTAAATAATATAAACAGCTATTAAAACTTGAAATAAAAAGCTCATAGATTATAATATTAATATGGTCATTCTGTCAGATGAAATACAGCCATGCTTATTATAATGTACAGTCATTGCAGATCTCTTTTAGTATCCATCATTTAGCACCAATTATTGTAATAATCTACAGGGAGGTCTTACATTTAATTTGTGCGTAAACAGACCCGGGCTGTCAATGAATATTCCTTTATGATTCTAAATGTCAAATAATTCAAAATTGTATCACCTTACAGTAATTGCACTACTTCTAATTTGAACAATTGGGCGTTTGCTCCTATGTAAAATTAGAAATGAACATTTTAGATTTACCATTTATAAAATACAGACCAAAAAGTAGGAATTTAATGCAACAAAATCAGTACAACTTTAACAAATTAATTCAAAATATTTAACTTTTTCAATTCTTTATATGTCCACTTTTATTTTTGATGATCGTCTCAATCCTCGTTACCATAGAGGATAACAAATTTCTGTTTTGTCGTTCTGCAGAGACTATTTTTTCAGCTGCTCTTTGCTGGATGGGTTGTGTTGCTCTATCTTTTTCTTTAAAATGCCACAAAGGTGTTCTGCTGGATTCAAGTCAGGTGGCATCCTCGCCAGGTCATGATTTTCATTTTTTCCTTTGTCAGTGTGCTTTGGGTCATTATCATGCTGGAATATTCCTCTTCTGTCAAGCATCTGCTGACTGAGAGCCATCTTGTCAGCCAATGTTTTGGTATACCCACTTAGATGGATATACCAAGCGGATAAATTTATTGATTGGTGTGACACCAACAAACTGCATATTAACACAGAAAAAAACTGTTGAGACGCTGTTAGATCCCAAATCAGTAGGTGACTGTAGTTCAGTGGCCATACATGGTAACAATATTAAACAGATCACCTCTTTTAAATCCCTAGGTGTGCACATTGATAGTACCGTCGCCTTGCAGCTAGAAGATCCTGGGTCCCGTCCCAGCTTTCTTTCTGCATGGAGTTTGCATGTTGCTCCCTGTGCACCGGATTCTCCAACTTCCTATTCCTTTTGTTGTATGAAGCCTCTTGGCCAGGTCGTTATTGCAAATGAGAACCAGTGCTCAACTAACTTACCTGGTGAAATAAAGGTTAAATAAAAAAATAAAAATTCCTCCCACCATCCAAAAATATGCTGAGGTTAATTGGTGATTCTAAATTGTCCACAGGTGTGAATGTGAGTGTGATTGATTGTCACTGTATGTAGCCCTGTGATAGACTGGTGACCTGTCCAGAGTTTCCCGTCTTCACCCTAAGTCAGCTGGGATAGACTCCTGCCTTCCACGACATTAATGACAAGGGGAGGCTATAAATGCCTTTTGGAGGAAAAACATCCGGTAATGAGTTTAAATCAATCTTCATTGTAGAAAAAGAAGATATCCTGACTTTATTTTTCTGTGTGATTTTTCTCCTTGTGGCTACTGGTATTTTATGAAATACCACAGTTATACTCAAAATTGTTCAATATGCATCCTTGCCTGCCTGGCACACGAAAGGCTATGCTCGTTCAGCCAAGACCTAATGTAAGGGGAGTTGCATCATGGTCAAACAAAAGTCTCTCAGTGTCATTGTAGACCTGTCCTTGGTCCTGCCTAATAGAAAAAACTTTTCAGCCAGAGGAAAAATTTCTGAAATAACAGTATCATAGACATTGCCTCTGCTCCTCGGGGCTTTGCTGGTGCTCTTGCTCTCCATGGCATTCAAATGACCTGAAAATAAAGCAAAAATCAACTTGCAAGGTGTCCAAGAATGTATGAAATGAAATACTTCAACTCACCTTTAGAAAAAAATTAATAAAGAGCACAGATTTGAGGTTGAATGCTCTAAACTACTACTTGTTTTTGTCTGTCAATGCCAATGTCAGTGCCAATCATGCTGCAAAGCTAGTATGATGTTGTGTGACCTGCCTACAAAATACAAAATACAAAAATACATATACAAAAATATAGTAGCTTGTTTATGGTATTGACAAAATGTTTAGAAAATGCTGGTTAAACACAACCACATTTGACTGACAACAATGCAAGCAACATAATACATTGAGAACAATAAATGCACTCAGAGAGCATAGTACTGGGCCAAGGCTGCTCAGTCGTATCATTTTCGACGGATGAAATCTTTAATAAAAAATTACCTTAAGTTGAACACAGGTGTGTGTTATGCACCTGTATGTTATATATGGATACCGCATCATTTGACCTAAATATATAGCAGAATTGATGGGACTCGGAAATGTAATGTTGCGCACAGACAGACAAAGTACACAGATCGTCACATCCCTTGGTGGAGTAATTTTGGAGTTTTGTGAGTGGTCATCTGGTAACTTATTAGTGTTTATGGCAAGTCGGTTGTTTATGGTTTAAGTGGCAAGTTTTCCTTAAAATCTCATAGACATTCACCAATCAAATGAGTAATTTATTGCGTGTATTCAGTTTGGCCACATCATGGCCTACATGATTTTTATGATAAATTCTCAGTGTGTTATTTAGGCAAAAATGCACAGATCTGAGGTTTTCACATATATGCCAGTAGCCATGAGAAGCCAACTCTGATTACAAAATGAAAGTGAAAAAAATGTTTTTTATGGATATGTGGTTAATTTGAACTCATCACCTTCATTTTCTAGAATTATCGCCCTTCCCCTACTAATTAGGATTAAGCGGTGTATAGCTAATGGATGGATGTTCATAAGAGGAAATACTTGTCAATTAGATGGTATCGCACATCTGAACTACATTTATTATGGTTTCAAAGTAAATGCATATTTGCGTCATTTGTGACGATGTGGTTTGGTGTTTATATTGCCATGAAAAGGCACCTTCTTCCAGCATATAGCAGTGAGACCTGGCTGTGATGTGAAACCAGCTGACCCGTTGTGTTTATTACGAGGAGCGCGTGAAGGCAGCCTCAGTAGTGACGCAATGCCTGGGCGTGTTGTCATGACTGTGAGCAGCAGATCCTCTCACTATACCAAATACTCGTTCCCAAATAAGCCATGTCAGCGTTGGTAGTAGACAGCAACATGGAATTATATTTGACCACAAAGTAAACAGTCCCGACAAAGAGCCGGTAAGTAGCTACAGAATGAAAGAAGCTGTTTCTGTACCAGTACAGGCTGCCAAACATGAGTTAGCTAGCTAGCGTTGGACAAGCTAGTCCTACGCACAATCCCACCATCCTTAAAAAGCCACGCACAATTCTGCTCAGTGTTTGCCAAGTGAGTGTCGGTTTATGTTACTGCATGTTGCTGACTAAATATGGATTTGCATGCGGTCCACCCAGCCGCGCTTCACTCCCATAAATATGACAGGAAATAATTTCCCCCTCAGAATTATCTCCTTATCACAGTAGCGGTGCAGTATATTACGGTGGTCGACAGGAAGACCTGATTGGGAACGTCAGCTGGTCATTTTAGAAGCGTTAAAAAAGAAGTTATTTTCAGCGTTTATATATTTACCTCTTTATTCAATTATTTCGTCTAACCAGTCATTTAAAGTATTTTTATATCGTCAAAGTAATTCAAATGGTATAATGTGAAGGACATATTGTGTTAAAGTGTCATCACATCAGGAGGCTGGCTTGTTCCTTATGTTTCTGCATTATTTTACCTACCCTGTACCCTGTGCCCCAGACTATAACAAGTCCAGTGGTTTTTACCAGTTGAAATAACTTTAACGGCCATTCAGCTCCTATGATGCAGTTTTTCACCTGCCACCGACTGACTGCAGCTTGTGAATGAAATGTTGAAATGACTTGATGTCATTCATGAGTTATTTTTAGAGATCTTAACTCACAGGATAATTGCAAAAGAGATAATTTATTGATTTCAAGAGTGTAACCCATTCACAAATGATGTTAATTAATGTCTAGACATGGATATTAGGAATACCAACACCAAAGTATTGTCTATAATCATTCTAAATGTCATGACTTATTACACTGTAAACGGCAAGAATTTTTTTGGTCACATTTATGTTGTGAATTATGCAAATACAAAGTGCACCAGTTTTTGGCAGACAATCACTTTTTGACACAGTACTGTTTTGTAGGAGAGCTTTTACTTCACTTGCATGTAAGGTGACTAGCAGGGAGTCATGATTGTATTACTATATCTTCACTTGACATTAGAGATGACAGGAACATTCATTGCCTAGACTTGATCTCAAAACAAACAGAAGTGTAAGACTACAAGATGCAGAAATTCATTACATCAGTGATGGGAAGATTATATAAAGAATTGCCTGCACTGTCATGAGCTGCACTGACGTGTGAGAAGTTTGACATTATTATGTGAGACCTAAGCCTTTACAGCTGTCATCTTTCTGGTCAGTTGGTAGTGATGGAGCAGAGCCCAGCTGCAGCTGCCATACGCTGAAGCTGCAAGTGGTCATAGTCAGGATTGCTCCCAGCCACACCCACTGGGAGCAAAGTTTCCTTCATCTGCCGTGTCTGTAGGCATGAGACGGTGGCTCAGTTGTTTTCACTGTTGCCACACAGTAAGAAAGTTCTGTGTTCAGACCTCTTCCAGCTGCCTCCCACAGTCCAAAGACATGCATGGTAGGTTATTTGGTGATTCTTATTTGGTTGCAGGTGTAAACATTAGTGTGCATGGTTGTCTGTCTTTTTCGTCTCTCTTGCCTTGCAGTGAACTTACAGTTCTTTTCCAATGTCAGCTGAGATAGGCTCCAGATAATCGATGGACGCTGTGTCTGTGTTTTGTCCCTTTTTGGCTCCACAAAACTGCATTGTAACATTTGAAATGCTTAACGTCTGGAAAGGATTTAAGACAGCCTGTGTAAAACCTACCCTCTGTAGTGATGATTTTGTTGTAATTATTTGCTGTTATTTGGGCCCATATATTGTTGTGTCTCCATCTTAGTGTTTTTTTTATGTCTGGATCGACTTTTCCCCAAAAATTACTGATATACATATACATTTGAGGTTATAGCATCTAATGGCAGTATTTCCACATCACTTTTCAAGCATGAATAGTCTTTATCAAGTGAACTGTCTGACTACACTAAGCTTTGAAAGAAAATACTCTCCTGGTGACAGCCTGGTTTGATATGTAAATGTGGAACTTGACAATAGATTCCATCAGACCAACAGTCATTATTTTAGTAGCTTGACACACACCAAAAGCACTGTTATTTAATTGAGGTTGTAGAAACCAGAATTTGTGCCAAAAAACACATCTCAAACTAAAGCACTTCTCTGAAACTGCTACCCAACTTGCATTGCACTGGACCCCCCTAATCTGGGATATTTCGGACCCATAAGATAAAACCTTAGTGAATCGAAAGGAAATTCGTACCCTTTCTTTAGGGTTTCTGAATCACTCCTCATCTAACTTTTCCTTTGGGATCAGTTTTCCTTGGGACACCCTACCAGAAATGCAAAAATCCCTCCTCTGCCAAAACAATGATGAATTGCTCTGTGTAGATTAGGAATTAGTCAGGAAAGAATTTCTGTTTCAAGTGAAGGAGTTTCTCTTAGTTTGGATCAGAACTGAACAATTAATTGATTTCAAATTGAAATTGTATTTTGAAAACATGCAATGAGCAAACTGTATGTACATATACGTGTGTATACGTAAAGCTTGACTTAAAATTATATTGTGATTTCATATGCAATATCTGTCAGAAAAATTACCTTTTAAAATTCCCCAAATTGTTCAGTCCTACTCTGGATCTTGTTTAAAGTAGTTTAAAGTAGAGTGTGGGATCGATGGGTGGATTGGTGTATTGACACAGCAGCACCAAACCTGTGGTCATGAACTTTGGATAGTTAATGAAAGAGTGAGATTGCTATTATAATATATTCAACTATTATATATTGGATAATAATATAATTATTATAATTAGTAATTAGTAGAGGCGGGACCAACTTCTACAGTATAGGGTTAACAAGTATGATAAAATATATGAGGAGAGTGGAAGGTGTAATGTTGATCATAATAAGGTAATTGGAATCAGTGTTCAGCAGTTCCTGTAGATGAGTAAACATGAAGAATGGTTGGATCCAGGATGATAGAGTAATTGTCTTTCTTTGTTATAATGTAAGTTCAGTTTTCCTTATGGCATTGTCTGTAAAGTCAAATGATGAATTTGATGTTATTGTCAGATTCTGACCCCACTTCCTGCAGGGTCAGAAGTCAGTCAGTGTTGCTGGCAGCCATTTCCTCCTTTATATGCTTGATAGAGACTGGAGGTTTAAGCCAGTCTCTTGGCTAAGCTGGGCCCAATGTACATCCTGGATGTCTGGAGGTGTGTGTTGTGAAATCTGCTGAAGGTCTGCTTTCTTGTGGCCTTCTCTGGATAACACAAACTTCACACCATCATGACAGATTTTTACTTTTCCACATCTGGTGTGGTGCTTTGGTGTCTCTGCTCCACTGATCACAGAGGACCCTGTCTCCAGTCTGTGACAGAAAATGGATGAAAACTTACTGTTTCTCTGTTTTTAGGTTGATTATGGCTGGTTGATCCTACAACAGACAGGGTCAGGGCTCAGACACCTGCAGAGAGCTGAGAGTTTGAGCTTCTGCTCAGCCAGTTAGGTGGTTTGGACATCTGATCAGGATGGTCCCTGGTGCCTTCCATTTGAGGTTTTTTGGGGCGTGTCCTACAGGTCGAAGATCCTATGGTAGACCCACAACACATTGAGAGATTATGTCTCCTCTAGCCTGGGAGCACCTCCAATTGTTTAGTAGAAGCTGAAAAATGTTGCTGGACAGGGGGATGTTTGGACTACTTGTCTTGCTTGCTGCCACTGTGAGTCGTCACAAAATTTGATGGATGACACTAGAAATGGATGGATGTTTTGATTTCGACTGTGGTATCTGTTTTGTTCTAAATTTGATTGTATTAGACCTTTGTGGAAAATGACAAAACTAGATTTACGGCCTATTTAGGCCAATGTGATATCAATTATATTGAATTGTCATATGTTGAATTCTCCCAGTTCCCATTGTTAAATTTTCAAGAAAAATTCAATATTTTGACATGCATCAGTTTCACAAAATAAAATTATGGGAATGTTTTATGATAAGAATATTTTACCCATAGCAGTCAATCGTTTCCTAAATGGCCTGCTAAAACAATTGAGAACACTATATCTTCACTATTTGCCCACCAGGATCTTCCCAGCCAAAACAGGGGCTTAGACCAAGAGGCTCCTGCCCACAAGCCAGTCCTGTGATAGTTACAAAGATAACAGTTTGAGCAGCTGTCATGAGAGAGTCAGCACCTTGGAGTCATCTAGTTTGACATAGTCTGAATAAATGTCACTGATCATTGTGAGAATATTTGGTGCTCGTGGCAGCAGTTTGTGGCCGGACTCACAGGACAGGAGTTTTAAAATCCTAGCAGATTTTGAAATCAAGTTGCATCACGCACATAAATAGAAACTTGACAGATATTCTTCTCACACACTACAAGATTTAAAAATAATGGTGCATCACACTAAAGGATTATATTAGCATTATGGAAGGGGCAGAACGCCACCTCACCTGATCTCATGGGGAAGCACAGATGTAAACTGGAGGTGTTCCCAAAATGGAGACTGTGATACAGGAACTTGTAACCCCGATAATACTTTGCAATGAGAACAGAGAACACAGCAAAATGAGCAAGGAACAGGAACACTCAAAAAAGGAAGAGTTTATAAAAAGAAATGCTACGTCAGATATATAGAAATACTTCAGAGAGAATGATGAAGGTGATGCAATAGAGATAGTCAAGTCAAAATTCCTGTGTTTTTTCATATAGTGGAAAATCAAAATAATATGTTGTATCTTTCCTGAAATCCATTTTAGATGAGAAAATGTTTGGTATGAAATGTGCGGTCAACATGGGTTGTTTTTTCTTCTGTCAGAACTGGAGGTGGGATTTTAGTGATCAGTTTTAATATCTGTAACTAAAGTTAGTCTCAAGGGTGGCCCCGATGAGTCTGCGAAGAGTTAACGACTTTTTAAGGACTTTTAAAACTACATCTGTGAACACCTCACATTGATTCAGACCAAAATACCAAACCAGATTATTCCTCCACTTGTCATCAGGAGTGAAATGGAGATAAAATGGCCGGAAACTCCTGTAGTGTGAGACTGGCTTAATAATACAACAGTATTATTACAAGAAGTAGTTAGTAATTAGGGAGTTTTGCTTTCTTACTTAAAAATATTTTCTTCTTTTCCCATAAATTCTTTGGAGTGATGGGTATGTTGGTTATACACCGATCAGATATGTCGATGTATAGCTGTCACTTATACACTGACAGCTAATATTGTGCTGGTCCTCTTTATGCTGCTAAAACTCCTCTTATGATGTCTTGTGGCACCGGGGTGGTGGCAGTGAATTCTGTGGGTCCTGTGGGTTGCAGGGTGGGACCTACCTAGATCAGGCTTGTCCTGTTACATCACACAGATGCTCAATAAGATTTGGATCTGGGGAGTGTGGAACCCAGGTGAACATCTTAGCTCTGTCGTGTTCCCCGGGCCACTCCTGAGCAGTTTTTGCAGTGTGTCGGGATGCATTGTCCTGCTGAGGGTGGGAACTGGCATCAAGGAGTGCTGTTGCCATGGAGGGTGAGGGGTTGGGAGGTTGTTTGATCTGCAGTGTATAGGTGGGTGGTACATGTCAAACAGCCACATGAATGTCAGGACTCAAGGTTTCCCAGCAGACCATTGCATTATAACAAGATGTTCAATGTTATTCACTTCAGCTGTGAGTCATCATAATGTTGTGGCTGATGGGTGTATATTGAAGCGAGGGAAATGGTAGAATGTCATTATGACGAGAGATAACTATTCACAATATATACATGGCATGGGTTCACCTTGAGAAGTATTGACTCTTGCTCACATAGTCCAAGCAGAACAGACAAGACACAAATAGAATGAAGTGTTTGATTTTGTCATTCTATATATGTTTGCTGTTCCCGCTTTTGTTTTGTAATATAATAAAAGTTCTAAATAAAGCTTTGTTACCTGCCAGAATGGTTGTTTGATCAGGCACACCTTGCAGCTCTATCCCAACCTCGAAACCATTTTAGACGTTGTAACAAGCCTGTTGTTCAACAGTCCTCCCGGTCTGATGAGTGACTTTGTGAGTGTGTCAGTGTGTATTTGAAGAGGAGCTGCATTTATATGTTCTAGATCAGCATGTCTCTTACATGGACAGCAGCTTTGTTTACAAGATAGGAGAGTGGTGTAGTAAACTTCATTGTAAGCCTGTGTCTCAACCACTTCCTAAGCCCCCATTCATTCATTGGCTATTCATGCCCTGGCAGCACCAGCTGTACATTCATGTGTGTATGCCAGCATGAACAGTATGCCGTTTTGGCTGTTTTTAGGAACCATGTTGTTGATGTCTCCCACAGCTGTGGCCACATTAAAAAGAATGGTTCGAGGCTGGGAAAGCATTGGGAAACATGCACACAATCTCCCTCATCTGTCCTTACAGTGTCTCTGTGAGCCTGGAGGAGATGGTGGGCTGGTGTTGCTACCTACCCAGCAACACTTCCAACAACCAGTTTGCGACGGAAAATTGGGACTGTTGCAGGTGCCCATTCATCAAAATCATCTTTCAATGTCACCCCTTTTCTTTTCTCTAACCAACCCCCAGCCCCCTAAAAAACAAACACACACACACACACACACACACACAAAAAAAAATCATATCCGGACCGACCTCCTGAAATGTACGCCCCTCCCCCCTCCCCTCTGTCCTCTGCTTGTCTGCTCATTGGCGGTAGAGCGAATGGTGTCCCCACGGGCTGTGAAAGAGAGGGCTGTACATCCTTATGCAGAGCCTGATACGCATGTCTTAGTACATATTGGTCTGTAAACACAGTGTGTGACGCCTTCACATGCTGATGCTCACATCCCCCAGTGATGGAATATAGCAGCAGAGGGAGCCTATACAGAACAAAACCCATTGGCCTATTTTTATGCGAGAGCAACGGAACGTCAAGCTGAATGCAATGCTGGTCGGGCAGCCGCTCTCCCTGGCTCTCTTCCTCCCTCTCCTCTCCTCTCCTCCTCCTCCATGGTGGTAATCCTTGCTGACACAACGCACAAAGGACTAAATGCATCCTCCAGCAGCACGGCTCTCGTCTCTTCCTCCTTCGGCTCTGATCCTCTACAGTCAGCCTGTTTGTCTGTACAGCAGGATGTTGTTTCTGTAAGACCGCTTGCAACTGTATATCACATCTCTGGAATACCGGCCTGGCTGTCCCACTCCTCCACCCCCTGGATCCCCTTCTCCTTCTTAGCCGGTTCATTCAGGGAGCACATCAGAACAAGGCTTCATCCCTGAAGAGTTTTTTTTTTTTTTTTTAAATCTTGCTGGAAGCTGGTGGGACCACTGGTAGCTTATTTTTTTCATCACCTCATGCATTTATATAGCAGGACATAGGAGCTGTTTCTCTTCTTCCTGTTTTTGACTGACTCTCCATTCACTCTGCTACACATCACCATACCAACAGGTAAATCAGCTAAACTGGACATGCTTTATTCATCAGCTGATGCAGTGTCAGCCTTGTCTATTTGGCTTCTGTTAGCATGTCTTTCCTGTGATATGGTGAAATCCATGTGACGATGCTGTTTGTTTCTTTTGAGAATAAGGGAATTGGAATTTGAGAAAGATGATTAGATTGCTTACATTTTCATCAGACTGCCATGGTGGCCAAATTGCTGATTTTGCAGTTTACTTCCCAGAAAGGTAAAATGGTCATGAGCAACGTCAACACACATGCAGTGAGTGTGCATCCATGATCGTGCTACTACAATTGTGCCACATGTCATTGCAGTGTGTAGTGAAGCTAGCAGACGTGCTAAGCAAGCAGACATCTGGCTGGCTGGGCTGCTGCCGTCACTGTTTGTGTAACAGACTGGTGATGATCAAACGGGCATAAAATGTTTGTCCTGACATTGCATCGCAGTAGTCTTAGTATGTCAACTGATGCAGGTAGTTTTGAATTTTATTGTGTGGATTATTGATTGTAGGTAGCCAAATTATGGTAAGTTTCATACCCAGGTTTGAGGTATGAGAATTTATTAGAAGTAGCCATCACAACATTAGACAATGGCCTGGATAAGACTAAAATATTTGTTTGTTTCAGGTACAGTTAAATTGGAAATTTAATGCACAAGTAGCAGCATGGGATTCAACATTGACTTTTAAATGATTTTTACTCGAGGTCTGAGGCTGTGCAAACGAGGCTAAGATTGGACTTAGTTGTATGAATCTAGTTCACTTTACATTAGACTAGCCTTAGCAAACACAAGAAATGATCAAAGCTTCCTCACACCACTGATGTGACAAGGCTATTATTATGCAAAATAGTGTATTAACCTTAAACACTGTCCTCTTGCAGAATCAGCACAACTCATTTGGAAGTCTTTTTTTCTGACAGTATGCTTTTTTCCCTAGATAAGGAATCTGGATTGTCCAGTCCCCAAAAGACTACAGATGATGAAACAAACAAAAAATGTTTTCCTGCACTTGCAGGCATTGCATTGTAATAATCTTAGTAGTGATGAATACTGCATTGATTTTTGGGTACAGCCTAGATAAGACTGAATTGACTTGATTTGCTTGTTTCAGGTGAGGTTCATGCAAACTAGAAGCTTAATGCCTAAGTAGCAACATATAACTCAACATAACTTTTACAATTCCATTTTACTTGAGGCCTAAGCCTCTGAGATTATACTTAGCTAAGTGAATTCAGCTTAGTTTTACAAGTGACTATCTCTAGCAAACACAAGAAATAATCAAAGCTTCCCTACTCTCCTGACACAACAATGACCATTATTACACAATGTAATGTATTTACCTGAAACCAGTCATCTGATAGGATCAGCACTGCTCATTTGGGAGTTATTTCTTTACTTTTATTTACACTACCATTCGAAAGTTTGGGGTCACCCAAGCAATTTCATGTTTTCCATGAAAACTCACACTTTTATTCACGTGCTAACGCAATGGCACAAGAGTTTTCTAATCATTAATTAGGCTTTCAACACCATTAGCCAACACAATGTAGCATTAGAACACAGGAGTGATGGTCGCTGGAAATGTTCCTCTGTACCCCTGTGTAGATATTCCATTAAAAATCAGCCATTTCCAGCTAGAATAGTCATTTATCACATTAACAATGTCTAGACTGTATTTCTGATTCTGATTCAATGTTACCTTCATTGAAAAAAAATGATTTTCTTTCCAAAATAAGGACATTTCTAAGTGACCAGAAACTTTTGAACGGTAGTGCATGTGATTTAGTGTAGGGGAGTGCATCTGCATGTAAAATAAAAAAGTTCAAAAAGATTTTTTACTGTGGAAACTTTTTCTAAGTGGAAACTGCCAAGGGCATCTGAAACAGTTTTTTGTTTTGAATTGCAACTCATTTTATCAGGATGATTGTGTTGTCAAGAATATGCTATTGATTTTCAAGGAAGGCATAACCGAGATGAGACTTAAAGATTTGTTTGTTTCGGGTGACATCAGTGTGAACTGGAAGGTTAATACACAGGTAGCAGCATGCGACTCAATCATGACATTTCGAATGAAGTTTTACTTGAGGTCTAAATCTGTTGATAGACTAAGATAGAGTCTAAGATTGGACTTGAAGTTGTGTGAATCTAGCTAATTTTACAAGAGCCTAGCCTCAACAATCACAAGAAATGATGAAAGCTTCTCCACACCTTTGGGTTGACAATGGTCATTATCCCAGAGTGATGCGTTTACCTGAACCACTTCTCTTATTGGATCAGCACTGCTCATTTGGGAGTTTTTGCATTAAGCCACTCAACCAGTATGTTGTTCCCCCAGATAAGGCATCAGGCTTGTCCAGTCCTTGAGCAACAACTGTCAGACAAAAAAAAAAAAAAAAAAAAAACAGAGAAAAAACTGCATGTTCCAAAGCAAAGATCAAAGTTCATAGCAAACCAAATACAAAGGTTGTGCCAGAAAGGGTTCACTCCCCTGTTAGTGGGGTGACTGCTTCACAGAACTAGAGATTTCAGATGGTCCTGCTGGTAGACCTGGAATAGTAGCAGTACAAAGATTGTGGTGTCTTGACAAACTGGAATCATACAAGAGCAGCCATGTTCAAAAGTGGACTGAAGATCATGGGGAGTGAGTATAATATTACACAATAATCTGATCATCAGCACAGTTTATTCAAATTTACACTGTTATTTTTAGTTCAAGGTTCTTGGGATAATTTTACTTGTGTGAAATGTTTTGTTAGTTCAGTTTTAGGAGGATTTTTTCCGACCACGATGACAAGACAGATATTTAAAGTTGACAGTAAAGTACATTGCAGATTATTTTCAGTAGTTGTGATCATTCCAAACTCCAAACTGTCTCATGGATACATCTCTTTATGAACTGATGTCCACAGCGCTCATTTGACTTGAATTCAAGGAATAAAGAGATGTGAAATAGAGAACAGAGAGTTTTCTTTTCAGACTGATACACTGAAGAAATCTTTGCACGCCTATTATTTACTCGGGGTCCTTATTGATTTTACTGGAAGTCCTCTGACCACCAGATGTTTCTGACATGAACCAGTTACAGCAGGCTTTTGGTCATTTCTGGTATTAGGGCTGATGTTGCTAAACTCCTTTGTGGAGAGTACACTTTGCTAAGCATTTTGGTCCAGTTACCGTAAAGTGACAATAGAACGACACGAGCAAACGAACTCTTGTTATTAGAAATTCGAGTGAGGGTACCAGCCTGTTAGACCATGTGTCACAGGACAAACAGCCCAAGCAGAACTTTAAGGCCTCACACAGCAGGTCATACCTAATGGTATGAGCTGCCAATAATTATACTCCCGACTCACTTTCCATTTTGAAGCTGCTCTGTGATAATTATCAGGAGTCAGAGCTATGTATTCTTACTGTTTGTGTAAAGAACTTTTGAAATGCTGTGAAACCATCCAGTTCTATAGATGGTCATATCACTGGCCTACAGTTCTTAATCTTATGTAGCACCACCCAGTTAAACTTTAGTGTGGACATATGTACCATTAATATACAACATTCACTACCTTACTTCTACTTGATTCTGTTGAGATGTTGATCATGTGAGATGGTGTGATCTTTATCCCATTGCAGCACTTCATTTGGCAGTTCCTGGTCTACCAGTGCAGCCATACATTTCACACTGAGCGCCCTTGGGTCACATTTTCACAGAAAGTGCTGATCTGCCTTACAGCAGGAAGATAGATTGCTGTACATGGTACAGTCCCACATTCACAAATGAAGCCTCACACAGTGTGTTTTGTGCTCACTGTACTGTAGCTGTAGTGTTTTGAATATATACCACATTCATAACTGGAACAAATACAAAATCACATGTAGTTACGACTTCCTCAATTTGAAATTTTGCATTTTTAAAAAAATATCGTTTAATATATTGTTTTAACACTACAGGTTGGTACAAAATGCAAAAATTTAAAATGTTTTGAATACTATCATGTTTTTTTAATACACCAAGGAGTAGTTATGAATTTAGTCTCCTGATACTAATGTAATTCTGGAATACATTGTTTTATTTTGATCAATTTTGTATTTATTTCGATATTGCAGTTAAATTGTAAATTATGTATTCATGTTGAATAGGTTAAACACCAAGTGTAGCTGTTTGAAACTTGAGCCTTTAGTACACTTTCTTCATAGAAATTACATAATATTACTGAGCATTTCTTTAGTGTGAAGCGTGGATGTGTGTCATGGTCAAAACACTGTCTGGTTGTTTGTGTGTGAAGGAGGCTGACGTTGCCCTCACAGATTGGCCCTCAGCAGTGTGTATGACGGAAGCCAACCCATCTGTTATTGCAGGCAGAGAGCTGTAATCCTGCTTGTCTTAGCCCTCTGTCACAGATTGGCAGTGACATTTCAGCAACACAGGTGGCCTGGTCAGGACTGCCTTCAATCCCACTTCAACACACACCTCCCCGCCTCACAGAGAGCTGTAGGGGAAATGAGAGAATACCTCTGGAACAACAGAACTCATGGTACAGCTACAGCTGTTGATCTAAATAGGTATAATGTAGGGATACTGTCAAATTAGAGATCAGGGAACTTTGATCCATAATAAGTCATATTTTTATGGTTTTAACTTCTTGAAATGTTGGTGGCAAAATTTGTCTGTGTTGCACAATATAAGTTTCTTACTTTTATATAGCTGGACTGTACATGTAAAGGTTCCATATTATGCCGTTTTATAAAAAGCCCCCTGAATGTGTCTTTGAAATTTTCAGCTCAAAATACTGCAAAGATTGTTAATTTCTCCGTGACTGTATAGCCCCTGGTGTTAGCCCTGCTCCACACAGGTAGACAGCTGAAGGCTTTCTGCATCTGTGATTGACAGGAGGAAAACAGTTGACCGAATTGTAGCTGACACGTGTTAATGAGTGTGAGAACAGGACTTCCTATTGTTTTTAACTCTACTCTGCAAGTGATAGTTTTACACGAAATATCTCAGAATTCACAGCATAGCCATTGTTTTTTGCTCATGTATTCTGAGTTTGTCTTATGACATTGCAGTGATTAAATCACTGTTCTAGTGATGCAGAACAGCAGCTGGTAATGGCTCTAAAGTGACTGCTGGTTAATATGTACTACTAATCGGCTGTGATTTAGTCACTATTTTATGCTTGTTCTGTTGTCAGACGACAGAAACAGAAAAAGATGTGAATGAGAACAGCTTCATTGGGAATTTGATTGTATTGAAATACAATATATGTGAGAGCAGGAGCGAAGCAACCGGATGTAAACACCGGCTGTGTTTAGATTAAACCGAAGCAAAACAGGCAACATGAAAACACATTAACCTCCCCAACAATTGTTAATTAGTGTTGGCCTTAAAGTTTTCACCATCCCTGAATGTTCTGCAGTTTTACAGTTTCCACAGAGCTCAAACATGTAGACTTACATCATATCTAGCTGTAATGCTAGTCATATTAACCGCACAACATGCTAACATGGAAGATTTACCTATTATGTTTTCAAGTCATACAAAACACAAAATAAAACTGGACCTTTGGAGCACAAAATGAGTCATCATTATACTCACCTCCATTTGGTTACGTATATTTCTGTCCTGCACTGTATGCGAACTCATAAAATTACACAATGTTGTTTTTTTTTTGTTAGCTTAATTATTTACTGCACTATAGTTTATAAATTAAGAATGAACAGCATCTGATTAGAATCGAACAAAATTGAAAGGGGAATGGTTCCACACCTGGCTCTATCTCTGACATAAAAATTAATGGCTACAAAGTGTCTTTATCAGTCACAGTGTTGGTAATACCAGTAATAGCTGTTGTCTTCTCCTACGCAGTATCATGGTTACAGAAGATTTCGAAGATTGTTAGTTCAGCATTTCACCTCCTGTAGTAGTCATTCAAGTAGTCATTCACAGTCATGTTTTTGTCCTGCTGACAGCTGCAGATGACATTATACACAAGATGTGGACGTGCATTATAAACATGGTAGAGTAAATCACAAAAACAAACAAAAAAAGAGTGCACACAGTCATCATTGTAGAGCACGCTGAGTTTTTATTTACATCTGCATGTTTCTTTTTTTTTTTTTTGTTTCTGCAACTTTGCTCCAAAGCAGCAGCACTGTGCACCTTAAACCTCAACCGTTCCATGTGGCAAACCATACGTGTTTCAGCAAGAAGTTGTTTTATATACAATTTTGGGCTTAACTCCCATTTTCTCCTGTGTTGCTTTGCGCAGAAAGTTTTCTAGCAGTAACCATCTGTCATCAAAGAAATGCACTGAGATTAAAAGAGATTGCCACATTTTACGAAATAGGGTTTCCCAATGCAGCTGGAACAATGCATTTGCTCTTTTTCTGAAGTGTGCATTTGTGAATGAGATATTTTGTAGAGGCAATTGAGACATCTCTCTCAGTACTAAATGATGATGTGGGAAAAGACCTTGCTGTGTGTGTTAAGTCATTGACTGTTTCCCCGATGTTGTGTCGAGTTGTCTGTACTGGTGTGTTTAATAATGATAAGATATCAGTGTTAGCACTGAGTTCTCCCTGGAAAAAGTATGGAAGGGGCTGCAGAGTGGGTGGTGTTGGAGAGGGAGGGTAAGTGTGGGTTTTAAATGTAGGTAGTAGGTTAGGTTTTGCTGTCTGTACCAGCAAAACAGTTTCACAACTCTGTTAGATTTTACACAGCTGATTGCTTTTCATTAACTCTGCTATTTTGAAAATTGAAGTATTTTTCAGTTAATGAATAAAAATTCTTATCTGTAGATCTAAGTGTAGAGTGTTTGACTCAGATATAGATTCATCATGATTGAATTGTCAGCCATTTACATGGAAAATGCAAGGAGCTCCATGAAAGCTGTCCCCTCCCCATGACAACTCTGTGTACATTCTGCATTTTTAGATGACTGGGATATTATTTCAGTGCATAAAAGAGGTTAAGCTGTCATTTTTACAGATAATTTAGTGTAGAAAGCCTACCTTCTCTTCTTTGATCCCCTACATTCCATATGTTTTAATGCCTAAGCAGATGCCATTAATGTCAAAATGACACTGTAATCTTGATAAGCGTGCAAATGTAATCTCAGCTGCTTACAGACATCTGTCCACCCTATCATGGAAAGATTATTTTTTTTTTAAAGTAAACACTGTAGTTGAACTATTAGGCTATTTACTAAAAAGCACATTGGATATAAATTACAAGATGATGGAAGATATTTGGATTTGTGTGGTTAAAGTTTAAAACTGCATTTACACGTCATTTATGAATTACTTCCCAAGTTTTGTCTGTCCACGGAAAAAGCCACTTCACTGTACTTTGGTTTAAGTTAATGGTTCTTGCACACAGGGTAGTGATGGAGTAGCACTACCATCTGCTTAGGATTGCACTTAGATATATTGACTTTTATGTCAGACATGTCATCTGACTTAAATGCTGCTACTTGACTTGACACTGTGTTGCTACTTGTTTTGAGTTACCAATCACACAGTACAGTTGCTGCTACTGGTATATATCTCCTTGTCTCTGTCATGATTCTGTACGTTTACAGTTGTAACTTAATAAGGTTAGATTAATGATAAGACTATTGGCAATTTCTGGGTTGTTGGTTTATTCATTTTGCTGGAGAGTCAGTGTGAATATTTCAGAGAGGTTTATCAAATTCCAATTATATGTCAGCAGGCTAAAAAGTCCCGTCCAACACTTGAGGCCTCTTACATAATATTGTTCAGCAGGATGTGTTTGTCAGGCTGATTTTCAAGATGAAAAGTGCCAACAAAAAGTGTTTTCCACTGTCGTGAAGGACTGGGCATTGTTTGCCTTCCTTATGTGCCATATCTGATAAAAACTGACTAAATGTTCTTCTTTTTTTTCTTCTGTGTTTTAGGAAGGGAGCTTAAATGCAGACAGTCATGATGTACATTCTGTGTTTTTTAAAAACTTTTTTAAAAAGTTATGGTTATGTTGTTGGCAATACGTATGGAGAAAGTTATACTGTCCCTCTGATTTACACAGCTACATGTTTCCATTAATGCAACGTTTTTGTTGTATTATTAGATATCAAAATAGCACTACATTAAGAAACTAAAAGTACTTTTTAAAGTTTTTGTAAAACACTGCAAAAGTGTATGAAGGATTATTTCTGAGATGTCATATGTGATTAATGGATGCAGTTAGATGTCTGCTGATATCGTGCTCTCCACCTAAAGTTTCTTTCTGTGATACTTTCACATACTAAAGTTGCTGTTTTGTTTTAGTGTTAGTTCTTGTCTGTAGCCCAAAGCAACATTATTTTTTATCCACTAGTGCCATCACTCAAGGGTGTGAATTGTTTAAGTTATTGGAATTATAGTGAGATTCAGACAAATTACCACAAAGAGACTAAGAATTTTTTATTTTTGAGAAAGTTTTTGCTGCTAAGTTTGGCCCAACTTGGATGAATATTTTTGCTATCAGTGAGTCCATCTCTGGTTGGTTTCATGAGTGGTGACTTGTTTTTATAGTTGATTTAATGTCTGAGAGTTCAACCCAGGAAAAACATAACCTGTAAAATGTGTACTTACACTAACTGGCAGTTGGAGCTGAGACCATATTATGCTTGTTCCTGATCCTGTTGCTCTCATTTCCATATTTCACAAAACAAGGCAGTGAAATATTGACAAGTTGTCTTTAGTGGTTGCTGTCTACTCGACAGTCTACTAGCTGAAAAGCAACATCAATTCATAATTCCTATTTGAGAACTAGATCTAATTATCAAGAGGTAGTTAATTTTCTGGATTCAACCACTTGAAAAACAACATAATCCAAGATAGGTGATCTTGTATTCTTTTTGAATTAATTCTTCCATGATTGCAGTACTTGAGAAAGGTGTGTGGGGAGTGGAGACAAACTTTCCACTCCATCAAAACTATAGTCACCTAAAAAACACCAACTAAAATTCAATGTTTGATCAGTTAGTTTTTATTGTGTGAAATTATTTATGTTTTGTTTGCTTTAGAATGCTCTTCTTTGTGTTTACAACATGCACCCTATAACTGCTAGAGTAGTTTGATCATTAAGGTTTAGGGCTGGAATGGGACCAATCACCTGTCCTGTTAAGGATGTAAGTACAAGTATGTGTGCGTGTGTGTTTTTGTCAGGTCAGGGCTTGATTAGCACAGCAGGGCATAGCAGTCTCTCCAGAAGTGTGCCATGACACACAGCAAGGGCTCCAGTGAATGATCCACCAGCAAAAAGGAAAACACCGCTCTGAAATTAATGAGACATATGGTGTGTTGCTTTATGAGTCCCTGAACAGTCACTGACAGATGCATAGTGAAACAACACATAGGTTGTGTGATTTACATTTTAAAAGTAGTGTAATAGATCCAGAAGGATCGGCTGTTTGTCCAGTTAAAGTCACATGAAGATTCCAGTTTTTAGTACATTATACCATTTATTAACATAATTTGTACATGCAGTATTCTACTGTGAATGCTGTATTGTTCAGCTTTCAATGAACTTTTGTCTTCTCTTCCAGTCACTCCAGATCTTTTCCCAGAGACACCCCTGGTGCCATCGCTGCAGGCAATATCGTCGGTGCGCGCCGGCTCTGCACCTCAGAAGCCTCGGAGGCGCAGCAGCTGCAGCGGAAGTGACAGCGTTGCCAGGCCACGGCCGTTGCCCTCTGCCTGTAGGCCAGGCCCCGAAAGAGGCAGCATGGAGGTGGGCATGCGTGTGGTGCGTGGCCTGGACTGGAAATGGGGAAACCAGGATGATGGCGAGGGTCACGTGGGCACAGTGGTGGAGATTGGGCGGCAGGGTAGTACTACGACACCAGACAAAACAGTGGTGGTGCAGTGGGACAGCGGCACACGGACCAACTACCGTACTGGCTACCAGGGAGCCTATGACCTGCTGCTTTATGATAACGCTCAAATTGGTAAGCACTCCAGACTAGGGTCAAATTGCAACTTGAAGTAAGTTAGCACTGAGTCTTGAAATTTGCCTGCACCAATGTTATGTAGTTTCTGTACCATATTTCATCAAACAGTCAGGATAAAAATGTTTGTTGTCCATTTTTTAAGCTCAACAAAATAATCCAAATACTATATTGTTCAGTAACTCTTTTCAAAATGAAATTGTGTCCAAAGATTTTGGTACTTCACAGTAATTTATACTGAAAACAGATATTGTTTGCTACCCAAACAAGTATTTAATGATCAAAAATTTCTTTCTGCAAATGTTTTATTATCACTGATAATTATTAGATTTTTAATGAAAACAGTTCAATCTGCATATCTGTTCAGTCACTTTGCAGCTGCTTACATTCACTTGAAAAAAGAGAGCGTAAACATATGGCATATTCACACTGACTTTTGTTGTTGGAGTATTATGATTTTGGAACCTACAATGGTTCTCATTGTCTTGCAGTGCAAAATGACATATGCCCTTTATAAGGCCCATTTTAAGTAAGCATGGTACAGCAAGGACCATCTCTCATTGTTAGCCATCCAGCTCTATTTTGGACTTGAATGGCACACACATTAATGCAGGACTCATTAGCATTTTGCTCCATTTCAAGCGACATTTTTCTGCCTCAGAAGCTTGCCCTTCAATTAATGAAGCAAAAGAGGAGGAGGAGAAGTGATGAGGAGCCAAGGGGGTGGGGGTATTTTTGTCATACTGTTTGTGCTTCAGTTCTTCCATATCTCATGATATTACCCCTGTGACAAGTAACATCAGTAATGAAATGACATATGCCCTGAATGCTATTGGAGAGAACAGTATAGTACTATATAGGTCATGACAAGTTTTATGGAAAAACTTACTGCTTTCAAACAGAAACTTCTGCAATGCTATGACCCCATCTACTTTTCTTTAACCACTTCTTCTTTCCCTCCAGGGGTACGTCACTCCAATATTATCTGTGACAGCTGCAAGAAGCATGGTATCATGGGAATGCGATGGAAGTGCAAGGTGTGCTTCGACTATGACCTGTGCACCCAGTGTTACATGAACAACAAACACGACCTGAGCCACGCTTTTGAACGTTACGAGACGGCACACTCCCAGCCGTGAGTACTACGCTGCCAGCTTCCCAATGTGTGCTCATTTGAATTCTAATTATGATGTCGTCAGTTACAGTGTCTTGCTGTGTTCAAATTCAGTTGGCCAAGGATCAGAAGTGTTGTTGTTTCCTCCGATTAGCTTTTATTAGTCAGGTGTCTATTGAACACACAGACTAGATACAAATGCAGGTTACTCTTCTTTTCAATCATCTGTCATTCTGAAAGAAGTTGTTCATGTGTGCCTGCTTTTGTGCATTTGAGTTTATATTCGTTAAACTAAAATACTGCTTGGCTGTCACCTGGATTTCAGAGACAGGGTGTATAGAATTGATAATAGCTGTAACATTGCTGGAAGTTGCCATATTAAGATGTAAATATTAAAGCCCAAAGTTTTGCTCCTCAGCATGATCACAGACTTGGGTCAAATATCCTTTGTTGACTCTTTTGTACCAACAGTAGATGCAGATTTTTCATGGGTCATTGCTTTGTTTTAAAAGCCTTAGAGGAGAGAGGAGGAGATGTCCTGATTTGCCTATTTCCTTTCCTATCCTTTCAAGAGTCAGTCATTTCAGCCTTTCTTTTAATCAATAGCCAGTGTTCTCCATGGTTGCGTCAAGATACAATTTATCTGTCTGCCAGTCCATTCTAGCCAACAGACAAATATAATGATATAATCTATACAGTTAGATAGTAAATTGGGCTGCGTGGTGGCTCAGTTGTTAGCACCATTGACTCACAGCTAGAAGATGCCTGGGCTTGGGAACTTTCTGTGTGGAATTTGCACATTCTCGCTGTGCAGTGTAGGTTCTCACTGGGTTCTTTGGCTTCCTCCAGTCCAAAGCCTGCTGACGTTAATTGGTAGTTCTAAATTGTCTGTAGGTGTGAATGCGTGTGTGTTTGGCCGTCGTCCAGCTGGGATAGGCTCTCAGCTGCAAGAAACTGTTAATTTACATTGTCATTATAATATTAGCACCATGCTTAAATATCACATGTAGCAGATTTTTTTGTTGGTCATTCTGTAATTAAATAATGCTGTTTTTTCTATGCGAACCACAGTTGGCCTAGCTGCGGATAAATGTCTAGTGAGCTGATTCCAAGTGTCCCATGTATCTAGATTTACTGGAGTGAGTTCTCCCTTCAGAATCCACTCTTCTGCATCAGTTCACAGTAAAGCTCCAAACTGCTCCAGGCACTGTCTGAATGTCAGCTGGATGGCCTGTTCTCATTTTAACGAGGTGATATATATGACCCAGATTTTTTTCTGTAGTTTAGCCTGGTCCAGGTCCAACACAGTTCTATTTGTTTTCTTTAGCCTGCTGTCCATTGAATGCTGCATGGGTATTAGAACCATAACTCGTTACTCTTTTCAATTTGTTTAAAATGTCAGGTTGAGATTTTTCCCCAAGAGTTTAAAAAACATTATTTCATTCAGTTAAGTGAGCCAAAAGTGTCTATTAGATTTGTTAATGTCTGACAAAAAAACACAGACACCACTATATTCTAATATTTTGAGTGAATTGCTTTAACTTATACAGCAATTCAACAAATTTATTGTCACCACTAAAGCTCCAAATGTAGCCCAGCTCTTGACTTGAATCTCTTTTCCTTTGCATTACTATGAATTTTTTTGTTCTCACCTGTTTTGGTTTTAAGCAATCTCATTATCATTAAATATGAGAGGATGTTATTAAAGTCTGATTTTCGATTTAGGTGGGATCCTTCTTTGTTTGTAGATCATGGATGATTGGGATGGTGATGGAGCAGCACACTGAGTGTAGATTTGAGCTTTAAGTGAAACTTGACCTTTGCAGTGATAATTTAGCATTCTAATGCTCGATGAGAACAGATTCAGTGGATTATAGAAAGTTGCCTTTGCTGATGTGTCAAAGTGTTCCTGTTTAAAGTTGTTTGTCTCACTCAGATTTATTCACTGCATTTATGTGGGATCACTGAGACAAACTTGGAAAACTAAAAATGAGTGAATAGAGATCCTCTACTTTTTGGGATGAGGCACCTTTTTATCAGTGCTGCCGTTTAAATATTTTACCAAATGTTAAGTGGTATGCTAATCCCACAGTCCAAAGACTGCCTCATGTAAGAAGTTGCTGTAGGTTGTTAGTCTTTCTGCTATAGGCTTTCTCTAGTTTTTGTGGAGATCACAATAGAAGCATAAATTAATTGCAGCTCTGTAGCACATAATATGATTTTGCTAAGCACAAGATAATTTGAAAATAATCATCTAAATTACCAATTTAAAATAATTTTTGCCATGTTAAGGTTTTAATAGAATAGAGAGAAACTTTCCAGATTGAGATTTCAAAGACTAATGTAGCATACCTTGACATTCAGTGCAGTGTTTCAAAAATACTGCAATCGCTTTAATTAGTTTCTCTAATCATATTGAAAATGGTTTAGAAAATAGGGCTCTGTTCAAGAGGTTTGTGCACAGTAGTTCTGAATGGATTGATGTCACTGACAACACAGTGGGCTGCTCTCCATTATGGCTCTCAGGGAGATGATTTTTATGGAGCCAGAAACATGAATGGTATACTGATGTCCACAAATGGCATAAAGGATGGTGACTCAGCCAGTTCAGTCAGCCAGCCATGATGTGAATTAAATCTCGAAACATCACTGGTCCAAGTCTTTGTAGAGAGCATGTGTTTATTTATTTTTCAAAGTGCGTAGGATATGGGTTTGGTATTCACCATTGGCAACTCTTAAAGTAATTATCCAGTGTTCCATATTTGGTTTCTGACAGTCATTAACTTCAGTATGACTGACCATATCTTCAGGTGTTTCACTACAGCTTTGCTTGTTCTGATCCACTTAGTATTCCAACCATTACTTTAACTTCTCCAAAACCTTGTCTTGTTTGCAATTGTACACCACCTGGGGGTGAAATTAAAGTGAAATTTCAGCTATTAGAAAAACATGTTATGCTCAGGTATTGCACATTGGTGAGCAAAATAAGCCTTTTCACTGTGATTTAAATTGAATTGAAATTTCACTTACAGGGTCAACCTCATCTTGAAAGTGCAGGTTTGGATGAAACTAAATCTTAAGTGCCCATACAATATTAATTTATAATGAACCTTTATCCATAGCTTAGCTATTTCCAAATTTTCAAACTGTTTTTATTTTATTAGCTTTTGTTTAATTTGCTGCTCTGTAGAAAATACTCCTGTATGAATGAATTTTTGATCAAATATTAGCTTTTACAAAGGAATTTCATAGTTATTGGATACTTCTATGTAGTGTCACCACATAGTCGGTGTTGAGTGTGGTTATGATAAAAATTGTGTAAAACAATGAACATAAAATAAATCAAAAGATAGATTTTGGTCATTATTATCCACATTTTGCTTCTATTCATATTCACATCATGTTATTATTAATAATAATAACATTCAGTCTTTGCCCTTTCTGTTTTGCCCTACATCCTTTTATCAAAGACGTTGTTGTATAATCTGATTGAAAATGGAGTTGCGATTGTCCTGCACTACAACAGAGTGTACACTGGGGAGAAGATCACATGAAAATCACCCTACTTTCTAATCAGATAAAGGAAATAGTGGAGCAGTCTGCAGTGTTTGTAGCTAGACACACAGTGCTTCTTTATTTCCTGACCACATTGACCCATATTTTACTGTCAGCATTTCAATAGACTAATTTATAATCTGGCAGTCATGGGACACTTTGATATTTGCCTGGAAAGTCAAATTTAGCTTGGTTTCATAATGTACTGTAGAGCCAGCAGTGATTTAAGCCTGAAGTTTGGGCTTAGTGTAGTTAAGAGGGACTCCTTTCATGTGGGCCAAACATGTGTGAGCCTTTAAAGGGAACTCAAGTAGGGTTGAGCTATTTGTAGTTGGTGGCTTTACTGCTGACAGAAACTTTACCGGTGTCCTGAGGGGACAATAGGAAGTGGTCAACACTGTACACAGCTGCTGCACACTGACACTTGAGTAGTAGCAACACAGACATGGTGTGAGACCTGAGCCGGATGTACTGTACATGAATGTTCCATTGTAATTACAGCAGATTTAACTGGATTAGCGTGCTACCATTCTCGGATGTTATTGATTAGTATCTTAACATATTCAACTTCCTAGAAGACATGTATTAGATAACAGATGATGGATACGGAGGAAATCAAGGTGCAATAATATGTGCTAAAGGTCTCTATGTAGCACTATTAACAAATTTAACTCTGTTGTCAAGGGTAGAATTAAGAGAATATACCTTCAAATTTTACTGTGTAATTTGTGTTCTGAATTGCTCACAGAGTCCTGCATTTTGTTAAAATTTGCATGTTAAACAGTGCATTGAGACGTTTGTACATGCTGACACACTCACATGCTCACGGCAGCATATGTGTGTGCCATATGTTTACAAGGAGAGGGTTTGTATGCAGTTGCTTAATCGGCTCTTCAACACACAAACACACACGCAGTTTCAAGGAACCTGTAAGTTCAAGTCACTGTCTAATCCTTCCTGAGCACATCAAGCTACACTGTTCCACCTGACCTCCTCAATTCTCCTTTCTACTCTCTTCATAAAACTGCTTAAAACTCCTAAATGTATTGGAGCAGGAGCTTTAGTCAGTGAAGTGACGACTAAAGCAAAGTTTATGGTTTAGAGATGATGGCAATAGACTGATTTCTAAAAATGTGTCAAAATATATGAATGCTTAATTGATATAATGTCAAACTTGAGAATTTTAAACAATGAAATTAGAAAATCACAAAAGCTGCAGTTTAAGATGCTTAAGAGGGTTTAAACTGTCGTGTCAATGATTTTGGAGATTCACACCATCCTCCATTTGCAACAGTGATGGTTTTTATGACATCTCATGTGGTAAACACATGTTTTAAATCCATAACACTGTGAATAATAAACTGAAACTTGATTTTTAAAAATGATAGCCCAAATCAAATTGGTGTCACAGTATCTGTCTGAAAAATTGCAATTGAATCTTTCAGCCCCTCTAAATGCAGAGAAGGCAGATATTTTAAACAAGGACAGTCTTTCTTTTAGGTGAAAACTCTGAGCCATCACAACATTCACACCTGTTATTCTTACTAAGAGTATTAGTGTCACTGTGTTTTCTGACAGTTGCCACTTTTCAGTTCTTTTCAGTTTGTTAGATCATGTTATGCATTCAACTGCTTTTATGTTAAAGGTTAAAATTATAACTTGGCTGACTGTTGATCCATTCTATGTGTCAGTAGGTGTGCAGGGGCGACATTTGGTCAAGCAGGATTAGAAATCTTGATCCCTTGAAAGAGTAGCTGCTCTGAGAAACAAACACTGAGGTCATGATCATGTGTCATGAAGCAAGGACATATGTCGGTCAATATCCTCTCTACTCTTGAAATTATCTCGTGTTGAGTTTTCGGAATAGGCTTTTCTCTTAATGAACTAGCTTTACTATCATGAGCAGTTCACATTGTCTGAACTAAGTCTAATTTGTTCAATCAAGAAATTGATAGGGATTTTTACACGTCCCTAATACTCTGAACTGATGCCATACATATGTGTACAGAAATATTTAGATACAAACATTATGTGCTAGCATGTGCATGCTCTGTGATTTGCCCTGAGGTGACCTGCTTTCTGATGCTGTCTAGGATTAGGCTCAAAGCTCTGTCTTCAGACACACCATTCTCAGCACAGACCTTCCGAGCTCAGTCCCACTCTGAGATTTACCTTTAGTCGGTGTTAACAGCCAAATGTAGAGCACTGCGTGCCTAGAAACCTGGAAAACTGGCTAGTAATTGGAATGAAGTTAGTCAAGACTTACCTTAAGCAAGACCCCACCACGAGAGAGACATGAGGACAGCAACTCTTTTTTTTCTTATTATAGTGGATTTTATATGATTTTTATATGAGTTTATTTAAAAGGCTGGTTGGTTGAAATGGAAGCTAGGGTTTGATCTTGTCAAGAAATATGGGAATAGGCAGCTCCTTTGCACCAAGATCTGATCAAATCTTTACCATAAGGTATGTATGACTTTGAAGACACGACTGTCTCCCCTGTGTCTGACTCTGTGTTTGCAGTAAATGGTGTTGTTAGTGTGATAACAGTGTGACTGATGTAGTTTCCAGTGTGTTTTCTGAGTTTAGCTGTTCACAGTTCCTGAATTCATTTGACAACAGAAGTCAGTGTTTTAAGTAAGATATCTTACTCATTTCTCAACTATACTGCATACTGTACGAAACCAAGATCATTAGATCAATTTCAGTGGGTCACTGTATTGTTTGTCATGTTCTAAATCTATAGCCAGAAGGATGCATATATGCGGTATATCATGTGCACATAATGATGTGAGTGTCATAAACTGCTTGCATTGCCTTAATAAACAAGAAAAAGAAAAGGACTGATATGGACAATTCAGATTTTAAACTCAAATATTCCTAAACATGACTAATGTATATTGTAGCACATTTTTTTAAAATTGAATTTATAATTAAGGCGAGGGTGCTTTTTGGGGGCATTCTTGGAGATGGCCATGTGTGAAACATTGCAAAGCATAGCTTAGCATTGTTTTCGATAGTTCATGGAGCAGTTTGTTCAGCTACGTCTCCGTGCTCTTACCACAGAGTGAGCTTGGCACCAAGGCAGAACCTCCCACGGATCATCCTCAAAGGAATCTTCCAGGGAGTTAAAGTGGTTCGTGGACCAGACTGGGACTGGGGCAACCAAGACGGTGAGTGGTGTGTGTGGGGAGGACTGTTCATACCACTAACCTGGCACTGCCAGCTCAGCAGGCCCCCTGCCCTCTTAAACATGGAGCTGTACATTGTCAAAGTGTTTCACCATCCTCAACCTCACATCTCATTAACCTGCAAAATGTTGTGTTAGTGCGTGTCTGTGTGCACTTTTATTGCCAGTGACTCATCTGAGTCTGTCCCACAGATGTGTCTGGCTGTTTGTGCCTGTGTGTTGTGTGTGTGTCTTTATTGAGTCCTTGTTTTGTAACAAGTATGTTCCTTGCATTTCTTTTTCCACCCCTGTATAGTGGCATAAACTGAGAAGCTCCTTCACTAGTAGTCTGTGGCGCTGGTTGGAGAAATTTCTTGCAGTGATGATTTCCACGAATATCTACAGTTACATTTTATGACTATGACTTTCCTCTGATTTGAAAAATATTCTTTCTTCCAGATACCAACAGCCTGCACAGGTTGATGTTAGAATTTATTTTCATCTTAATTGAAAACAGTCTTTCACATCAATGGGTTAAATTCTAGCCCATGAATGTGCCTTTTGGAGAGAGAGGGGGGTGTTAGGATGTCTTTACGTTTGCTGGTGTTGGGTCACTGTTGTGAGACTAGCAATGCTCCCTTTTCTTGTCTAGAGCGAATGAGTCAAAATGTCCTTTTGGTGTCTTTGAAATCAGCGCCCTGGGGTTTGGTTAGGTCACTCATCAGGCTTAAATTGTGTATGCGGTAGGTGCAAACAGGATCATTTGAGCATGCTCAGAATCCTCCAGCCCACTATGTATTCTTACGGGTCACTGGTTCAGTTGGTGTGGTTAGTCACTAAAGCAGCTTATTGACTTGAATGGCTTAATGATGTTGTTTTTGTACATCTAACAACCTGATGTATTGACCTGAAATCTTGTTGTGATACAGAATTTGTGCTAACAATGTGACCAGGAAATGTTTACTGTTTATTGGAGATTCTTATTTTGCCCTTTAATGTTACTAATATCAACAGGGGGAAATTGTGTTTTGTCAGGTGTTTGATTCTCAGAGAAACTACGACTGTAGAAAAACGAAGTGAATGATTCTGACACTTGGCAGCTTATGTCCCTACAGGGAAAATGCTTCTGTCACACCTCTGTCTGTCACCTTATTTGTTACACAACTTCTCAGATTTTTTTTTACACATTTTCTGATCATCAGAACACATCACCATCATCTGTCTAATTTTTTCTTGTTTTTAAATGGCTGATTATCCCTTCATTACCTTTGTCTTGCCACAAACTGATGCATTATTGTTTGTTGCATATTTTGTTTGCGTGCATTTATGTGTGTGTAGGTGGGGAAGGTAAGGTTGGAAAGGTAGTGGACATTCGTGGTTGGGACACAGAGTCTGGTCGCAGCGTGGCTAGTGTCACCTGGTCTAATGGCACAACCAATGTCTATCGAATGGGCCACAAGGGCAAGGTAGACCTCAAATATGTGTCAGACGGCCAAGGAGGCTTCTATTACAAAGATCACCTACCAAAACTTGGTAAGTCAGACATATTACTGTTTTAAAGTATACGTTTCTTAGACAGACTCTACGTTACTTATTTGCCGGTTCTTCAGTGGAGCACAAAAATGCAGTCTTAGGTGTATGTATGAATAATTTTGGTGTGATCTAGGAATAGACTAAAACCCTCTGAACTCCAAACAGTATCTGGGGGTTTGTGTTACTCCTGTGACATTTTCTCCACTATGGGCTAATTTTTCACTGCAACATAAAGTTTGTATCTCTATGGAAACAAGCACAACCATGGATAGAAGTAAGAGTTGCTCATGGCTTCTCAGTTGTGCTAAATTTTTAGTTCTCTTTTGGATCTGGTGCAAGTAGTTTGTTTTTGGCAAACTTGTAAGTAAAATGATTTTGATAAAATATCACAAATCTAAGCTTAAATTTGACCATTTTTTTTAATTTAAAAAAAAGTCACACATGATAAGTGTAAGGCCTGGCGAAAAATTGAAAATCCAAACATTCTTCTTGTTTTTAAAGTTTCTTGCTCTTACAAATGGTGTAATTTTAGCAATTTTTAAAGACAACAGGATTTTCAAAACCTGCCGACAAGTTTTGGGATTCAGAGGGTTAATCAGAAACCTCTTTAATACAGAAACCTATCATTGGTTTTTATTATTATGAGGCTTAGAAGTATTCTGCATGCAATTTTAGACATTCTATTGATATGATTGTGAATAGAAAATGTAGGCGTGCAGCCTTTAAACCCAGACTAGTGTTGACAACTGTTTTGATAAAACTGGCATTAGTTGGTGCCTGTTTGGTGATGCTGATGCCTGCTCATCCAGGAGAGCATGCAGAGTTGCAGCGCCAGGAGAGTGCTGACGGCCACTCCTTCCAGCAGGGCGACAAGGTCAAATGTCTCTTGGAGGTGGACATCCTGCGACAGATGCAGGAGGGCCACGGAGGGTGGAACCCCAAAATGGCAGAGGTATGAATACCTTTCCCTCTGCCAAAAAGAAGAATAACACAACTCCAGTTAACAATAGACAGCTTTACGTAACTCCCCACTGAGTTCTTTTAGAATGTGAAAGTACAAAGTGTACTTCCTTAGTGTTTTCCAGCGAGTTTGTGCGGTACGCATATGTACTCTTCATGTTTTAGAGAAACATGGCCTCACAGTCAAAACACATTTGCCTCTATAAAACCTGGCATACAGAATATTTATATCAGTGGCTCAGATGGATGTTGCAACAGAGTGAAAGTAAATAGAACATCCAACTCTCAAATCACAGCTGCTAAAGGGAACATTAAGGTCATAGCCATGCAGCAGGAGACCCAGGGTGAACCAGTCTATTTGTGTTTGCAGTACATTTGCCGGATCGGGACTGTGCATAGAATTACTGACCGAGGAGATGTCAGGGTCCAGTACAGCAACAACATCCGCTGGACTTTCCATCCTGGCGCTCTCACCAAGGTACTGAGGTTTCTGACAGAGGATTTTACATAGGGCTCATCCATGTAAGACCCGCCAATCTGACACCAATTCAGACATGATCCACTCAGTTTTTAATAAGGCCATGCAAAATTCATCTTCATATTATGAATATTTCCGAGTTACATGGGGATGTACAAAGGAGTTAAAATTAAAAGCTTTTAATTGTATTGCTTTTTCCACCGTTTTTGAGCCCTTTTAACTGAATTAACACAGGAAATAGACACATGACATTTTCAAGTCTGAAAAACTTTACAGCCACTTTAGGTGCCACAATGTAAGGCCAGAATCTTGTTTTTGTTCAGCACTAGTTTTTCTATACTCATTTTGAGCATCAGTATCATCATAGTTTTAACAACAGAACTGCACCCGTTGAACGTCTTTGACATAGACTAATAGAAACTAGCTTTTGTTCTGTGGATGTGTCAGCTGTTTTCTGGTTATTTACCAGAGAAAAGCTTAAAAAGTACATTTTGGGTGAACTGGCAAGGATTGTATCACCATGTGGGATGGGTGGCTTGCCAAAACAAGTTAGAACATATGAAAGGTCTGTTTTTATTTACCTACATTTTGATACAAGGCTCATCTTATAGTCATGATTCCTTCTCTCAAAACTATGCATTAGTCATATTTTAACCTTGGGAATGTAGCTTATAGCTATGAAATGGAGAAACAGCATTGGTGTCCACATGTTTATTATAATAACATGGACAAATCACTTTGATAAAAATGTACTCAAGGAATATAAAGCCATTTTAATCCCTCCTCAATCATTTTCTCATCTCTGTAGAAATGACAAGTGTTGGATATTAAGATTCATAATGCTGGAAGAAGTAACCTGAATTAAAAGCACAAAATTTCAACCCATCTCTACGTACTGCAAGAACTTGTATCTTGTAAAATATTTTTAGTATGAACCTAAAATTTTGCATGGCTTCATTAAATATACTATAGTTATTATACAACCCCTCCCCCAGCTGATTCAGCTAGTTGTTTTTGTTTTTTTTTTAATCAGTGTCATTTTAGCAGAGTTTATGCTGTAACT
Source organism: Amphiprion ocellaris (assembly GCF_022539595.1). Taxonomy (NCBI): domain Eukaryota; kingdom Metazoa; phylum Chordata; class Actinopteri; family Pomacentridae; genus Amphiprion; species Amphiprion ocellaris. The sequence continues at coordinate 11,682,236 of NC_072773.1, read as the reverse complement.
CTACAACTCTGTTCATCATTTGTCATTTGCCCTAATTTGCCCTAGGTGAACACTTTTGGAGTTGGCGAACTAGTAAGAGTACTGGAGGACATGGAGAGTGTGAAGAGACTGCAGGCTGGCCATGGAGAGTGGACAGACAGCATGACTCCTGTATGTTCATTTAACCTGTTGATTTTTGGCAGCCTGATAATGCTAACTCAGACTCTACAGGGTATTTTAGCAGTAGTTATGAATGCTCACTTCATGGGCATGTCTAGGATAACTTTGTAAGTTGACTATAACTTGACACCAGACTGAACCTGGAATTTAGACTTAACTTTGAATGACCATTGCTTAAATGTGTACCAGACAAACTGTTAGACGACAGAAACAACATTTTAAATTAAGCAATGTTAACTTGGGTCAAGGATACATGATGACTTCTTTTAAAAGAAAAAAATGAAAGCACAAAATTTTGTACTTGTCATTTATAAGACTTGATGCTGGACTCAATGTGACACTTCACTCAGGATTTCATCACTAGAACTTGAGGCTTACTCACTTATTTTGTCCCACTTCCATATTCTTGCTGACTTCCTGTCTGTGTACGCGATGTTAACTGTGTCACTCGCTAAAAGTAAAGCCTTGATTTGGCAGACATCCTTCTAAATTAAGATCAACCTACTTTGCAAAGATTTAGTGTACATCAGGAGCTAATCAAGTTTAGGGACTTTACCTTGAATGTAGCCTGGTTATTTACCAAACATTAGGTCCTGGAAAATCTGTGAATAGTTCCTGGTTGATTTGTTAATTTCTTGCTTCTTTCTGTAGGTGCTCGGCCAGGCTGGGAAGGTGTTGAAAGTATATGCGGATGGTGACCTACGGGTGGCATTTGGAGGTCAGACATGGACATTCAACCCAGCGTGCCTCTCAGCCCAGCCTGTAGAGGTGGATGCTAACCTCATGACAGCAGAGAACCCCAGCGAATCTGGAAGTAAGGCCTCTGCCGGGACGAAGGGGCTCATCTCTAACGCTGCAGCTCCAACTTTACCTTCTGCTTACATGCAATCTTCTCCCCCTGCCCTCATTCCGGCTCTGTCTCTGCTATGCATGCGTTCCTGTACAGGCTGCAACTATGGCATCAATGACCTCTCTTTTTTCAGCAGTATATGGGCGGCGTTTACTTTTCTCAAAGTGTTTTTCTTTGTAGCATGTCATGATCCTGCATGTTGACAGCACAGTAGATGGTTGTTGTCATGTCAGAAGCTCTCAGCAGTCTCCTAATCATGACGAAATCTACTCTGTTTGTGTTCACCTCAGTGGGTTGACAACAGAGGTGCCTGTGTGTGTGTGTGTGTGTGTGTGTGTGTGTCTGTGTGTGAGACATCAGGTTTCACTGCATGCAGGGACATTTTGACTCATTCCTGAGGTTTTGTTCAGTTCAGCTCTGACAAAGTCATTACCCAGTCTGACTTTAAAATGCTTTTTGGTCACTCGGCAAGGCTTATGTGGTGTTACCATTAGACTGAAAAAGCTAATTCAATTCTTACCTGTTCCCTTTTCACAACTTGACATCACCAACACCTTCTCCATCTGACTCTGTCTCTGTTCAGGTACCGTCATCTCAGTATTGGAGAAGCTGCTGTCTCAGTCCACAGAACAGGACAATCCCAGCCGGCTAGTCATTGAGGCAGCACACGGCAGTGCCAACAAAGTGCGGGAGTTGGTGCAGAAGTATCCTGACAAGGTTAGTGCAGCACTTCTTCTCTTTGCTGCAGTCCTCTGTCTGTTCCAAAAGCTCCTTCCACCAGGGCCTTAAGACCGGGGGTAGGGATTTTAAGGGCGAAATTGATTTACTAAGCCAGAAAAGGTAATGCTATACCCTGTCACTTGCCAGTGTGTCTGATGAAGTTATTAACTCAGTGCTGTTATGCCACAGCACAGCACAAAACAAAGGATAGTTTCTCTTATTGTGTTTATATAATAGTTTTCCAAAAATAAACCAATTACATTAATAGATTCTGTGAAAAACAAACAAAAAAAAACCATCTGAACTCCTTGGTGCAACTAAGAAACCATCAGTGCTGTGACCAACAGTCTTATGAGAAAAAATAAGAAACGCTTCAATTGAACTGCAGTTTATGATTACCCCACAAATATGGAAATAAATTAAAATGTAAGTAGTAAAATATCTGTTGTAGTTGACCAATCATTTTTTCCAGTATCGGTAGCTCTTGTGAATACTTAAAAAATTGCTGCAAATGTTAATTATAAGTTTTTGCAAAACAAACAAAGAAATTCAACTTTTTTTTTTTTTTTTTTTAACATGATGTGTGGTATTATAACTTTCTGTCATACTAAAAGTTATAATATCAACTGCCATACTGCACAAAACACAATTCAGAATTCTTTCTGTGCCCAGCTATGGTTGGGCTGTTGCCATAGCGGTGCAGCATTTTATTGATAAATGAATCCACAATGAGGAAAAATGTGACAGAAGCAAAAAAGACCCAGAAACTACTTAGGGTTGAAAGGGTAAACTATCTGTACTATCTTTACCTTTAAACTGCTCCTATTAAACTGAGATTAGTATATGCCCTATAATGTGGTAGTATATAATGTGTAATATTTTTGTAATGTATTAGAATGAAAATTGATATCTTGTCAACTTGTAAATTTAGTATTTAGTATTGACTTGTTTTGCTGACAACAGTTTTACTCTGCAGTGACGACACTGCTTATTGGGATTATGTGTGCTAAGTGTGAGCTGTACGTGGGTGCTGTCCATGTGCAGATTATTTCCATCCAGTGTACGTTCAGCTCCATTAGTGTCCAGGCTACCATCACATCTGATGAATCTTCAACGTTTGTGTTCCTGGCAGGTGGATATCAAGAACCAGGGCAAGACTGCACTGCAGGTTGCTGCTCACCAAGGCCACATGGAGGTGGTGAAGGCCCTGCTGCAGGCCAACAGCTCAATCGAGGTTAAGGATGAAGACGGCGACACAGCGTTACACTACACTGCCTTTGGGTGAGGACAGACACATACAAAGTTCTCCTGCTCACATATTTATAGGCATCTTAGCGTACATACAAAGGATAAAAGGGTAACACACATAGGGTATGAGTCCACAACCAGTGTAGCTTTACGCTTGTTGGAAAATCTTGTAACTGACAGCTGTACAGTACAGCTTTGGCTCGTGCCTTTCTACGTAATGTGATAATCCTGTTCGCAGAAGTGATTGCATTAAAGTGTTGCTTAATGAGGCAGCTATGTCCTCTCCCCTCATCACATTCACATGTGCTCAGGATGTCTGAATCTGATAAAATCTCTTTAAAGATGAAAATTTGTTATAAATCACTGTTTCACTTCATAACTGCTGCTTGGAATTAGTGGCTTCATGTGTAAACAGAATGACAGTGTTTGAAAAGAATATTTGTGTAAGATGACACGCAGCCCTCTAGCTTTGTGAAGCTCTTAGTAAGTTTGAAGTGTTTTATGTGATGATTTGAATTGATACAATTCACAACAGTTTGGACAATTTTAATTGAAGAAACATTGAGGATTGATTAATTGGTATGCCCTTTTCTGTTTCTTTTTTCTGATCTAGTAATCAGGCAGAGATTGCACGGCTGCTGTTGAGCAAGGGGGCAAATGTTAACCTCCTAAACAACTCCATGTGCACGGCACTCCACATTGCCGTTAACAAAGGGTTCACTGATGTGGTGCGGGTGCTGACCGAACATTCGGCTGATGTCAATCTCCAGGTGAGCATGTGTAGTATGCTTAATCCTACACCCTGAATATTGATTCAAATTTGTTGCCATACAAATCTCAACCCAAGATTTTGCTGTGCCTTCTTTGTGATAATTTTTCCAATAGCTCTCATCAATCCTTAGATTTTATTTTAACTCTATCAACTGGACTAATTGGTTTTCCACTAAAAAATCTAGTGAAATCCAACAACTGCATATACACATTTTTTGAACTGCTTGTGCAACATTACCCATGTAGCGGGTTTTCACACGTTACTGTTTTGTTCTAAATATATGTTCTTTTTTCAATGAAGTAAATGGCTTCAAACCCTTTTCATACGCCCCTGGCATGGTCAGTCAGGAGTGTTTACAAGTTGAGTTTATGACTAAGCATCTAGCCAATGAAAAAGGATCGACTACTGAGTGAGCAGCTGTATAGCCAATGAGTGACAGTTCACTGTCAGTCATTTGCTATATGCATCATAAGCAACTCACACATTGCCCTTTCAAGCAGCTGTGCACAGGCACAAATTCAAACAATTATGGTATTTGACTGTGTCCTTGCTTCATGTCAGCCCTCAGCCTCATTAAGGCAATTTAGTATTTCTTTTAGGGGATTTTTCAGATGATCTAACATGCCTGCAACCGGCCCAGAATTCACTAACTAACGCATTTCTTCTGCTTGAATAGTGTGGTTACTCAGCTAAAAACATGCCAGCCTGGAGTTTGTTTGTGTTTGGCAAATGTGCATTTAGTCTGTTTGTGTGTCTACTGTTTTTCCTTTACCTAAAGAGGCAAAATGATTGAGACCATGTACAAGAAGAAAAGCACTCAGCGAGCGCAGTACTCCGCCAAGGCTGCTCAGTTGTTGTATGACTTCTGACGAATAAGTCCAGATAAGTCACAGCGTTGAATTTGTAGTAGGATCGCAATGTGATCATGTGTGTCAGCATGCAGCTGACGTAGTGTTCACTTGTCATAGTAACAGTGACGCTGTACCGCTATCTTGCAATGATACAAAAATCTTTAACAAATCCGTGGATCCAGACTGTAAGCCACCTCACTGCCACAATCTAATCAATTGGTCCTTGTGTCATTTCTGACCTTCCCTGATAATTTCATCCAAATTTGTTTGTCCGTTTTTGAGTAATGTTGCGAACAGACAGACAGACGGACAAACGTATGCAGATCGTCACGAAACTCCGCCGCGTTCATCGGCAGAGTAATAAGTTTTAGTGACAATGTCATGTTGGGTTTACAGACAAGATGTTTACAAGATGTTGTCTGGAGGATATTAATAGATATTCAGCGGTTAATGATGCTCTTTTTGTAAACAATGTTGCTCTCTACTAAATCACGATACTACTCATTTTGCTGCATGTCCGTTTTTCCACCCTCTCTTTATCAGGATTCATATGGGGACACACCGCTCCATGATGCCATTGCTAAAGACTTCCGAAATATCATTGAGATCCTGGTTGTGGTGCCCAACATTGACTTCACTCAGCAGAACCATAGAGGCTTCAACCTGCTGCACCACGCTGCCCTCAAAGGAAACAAACTGTGAGTAGACATGATAGAAACATATTCAAAGCTTGAATATTGGTTCATGGGCCACATAAAGAAGTGACATCAGGATTCAGGAAGATACTCCTGAACTTAGTGGTAACAAATGTGTTGATAGTATCTTTTTTGAGAGGAAGTAGGCATTTTTTGAGCACCTAATGCAGCTGCGGGTTTCTATCTGTGAATATTTTGTGGAATTTGAAGACTTGCATGTTACGATATTCTTGACCAGCCAGTGACTCAGCTAGTCAGCCATGCAGCTATCACTTTTGAGGTTCCACGTGTGACTTAACAAGATTAGTATTAGTTAATGATAATATTGACAAATTGAGTTTAAAAGGATAATAAAACCAATCTGCACTTGTTTTTAGGGTTTTTTTGGACATAGGTGAAATGGGCTATAGTTTGTGGGGTTCACTTCCCAAATTTAGGTTGCCATCAAGCATGTGTACACCAGTGAAATCCAACTACACAATAGTATATACTTCTAAAAATGTCTAAATAGCAGTCTATGTCATTATTGTCACTTTACTCCTTTTACTCTGCTCATTTGTTTTTAAATGCGCAAATTTAATGTGAGCAGTAGAAATGATGGTAATGGGTGTGTATGTGTGTGGGAATCTTTCCTGTGGGTTCAAATGAGGATTCAGAGGTCAACTCTCAACAGTATCTGTTACAGATAGAGAGCTCATCTCCCACACAGCTTCTGCTGCTGTCAGCAGGCTGGCAGTCAATATGAGACAGTAATGCAACATTTACTTTTACATCCCATCTCCCTATATATACAGATGTGTTTTCCAAATTTTCACAGATTGCATTCAATGTCGTCACTTTTCAGCAATGCAGTTTTGGGATCTATGAGTTGATGAAAAGGACAATCAGTTTGTCTTTCCAGGGAAAGACCAGCATAACACAACACAGCTATGTATTAATTCTTTCCAAAAAAGGCTCCAGCTATTGTATTCCTTACTGAAACCAAGTGTCTACGTGACACCAATAGGAAGCTAGTGAAAGTTCAACTCAGCCATTTTTCTCCACAGCTTGAGGCCAAATATCACAGCTGCCTCACTGACACCTGTCACAAAGGCTCCATTGTCTTCTGTATCGGTTTTAGGCTGGTTGACACTGAAAGTTCTTAATCACAAGCTAAGACTTGACGTGGCACTGACCAGGCAGGGAGTAATGTAGTAGATAGCTGAATGTTCTCGCAGTGATATGGTTTCATCCATGTCTAGCTCCGTTTTTTGTGTGCCAGTGTCCTCCTCTGTCCATGTTGCATCATCAGCTCCCACGCACAATAAGTAGCCTAGAAATATAGAGAAAGTGCAGAAAAAGTGAATGGTCCTGTTTTTTCCTAAGTACTCTGCAATTGTACGTGTTATTCTAGATATCAGTGTAAAATCTGAATGATGTGTGTAAGTGCTATATAGATTAATTTGAATTCATATTTATTGTACCATGACTCGGCTACCCACTACTTAAAATCAATTTTTACAGTTTGTCCATAGATATGATATTCAAACACTGTTTACATTGTTCAACATCAGGGTGTAATGTAATGTTAAATGTATTGTATGCATCACTGCAAGTGACCAGCTTTAATGCCATATATAATATTTTTACGATTATTTTCCACTGCACAGTTGATTCATTGCAGGAAAATGAGTCATAAACCACTTGTAGCAGATGATTCATTGCAATTATTTATGCATAAATCCTTATTTTATTAGGTGAAAATCTACACTGCTTTGTCTCCAGTGCAGTCAAATTCTTGAAACAAGCCAGACTAAGGTGGCTCACTGTGTCAAAATATGAGCAAAATATGAGTGAGATAGAAAGTTTCCTTATATATCTAACTCACCTCTGATGAGTAAATGTTTCCCTCAGTGCACCACGTTCATTTCTTTGCTTTGGGGATTTTACATCCTCATATGAACTTTCCTTCCCAAGTTATATCACAACCATGTCATGGAAACTTGTCCTTAGCTCTTTTTATAGAGGTGCTATGAAAGAAAGGAAGGAAGAATGAAAAACACCATGATCACAGTAAATTTCCTCCCTTAAGCAATGATGCTTCTTTAAATGTGTATCTTATGTAATGTCATGGATAGTATCCTGGAAATGTATATTCGAAGACTGTGACCCCTGTTACTGTCATCAGTAAGGCTTTTATAAGCATACTATAGTGTACTACTATAGTTGGATCTTCTGTGTGCCAAATTCTGATCTCCAAATTTCACCTCCCTGTCACCCACATTTCCTTACCGCTTCAAATCTAGGCCCCTCCCAACTCATTTCATGCAGACCTTGAAAATAAACAAAAAATATATAATCTCCCCACAGCTCCGTACATGAATAAGTGAATAAATGTCATTGAAACAGAGAAAGAAAAAAATTCCTGAACAGCAATAGCTGGGAGAGGAAAAAGAATGGGAGTGTAAGCCACAGTAGACAGTCACTGAACGAATGTCCGATCTGTTCTGGCAAGTGTCATATGTGCAGTTGCAGGAGTTTAGGCTGCCCTCCATTCATTTAGTCTGACATCAGCGGCTGCACCAAAAGTGGAGACACAGGATTTACAGTGTTCAGGATCTACTCGGTTCACCAGTTCATTCATATATCATCAGCAGGTCCACACCACATTCACACACTCCAGTTTCTGTTTGCTTCTTGCTGGAATGCAAATTGTAAGTTACAGTTTGAAGGTACCCAGGCATTAGATCAAGGTGACTATTTAAAAGGGTTTTCTATTTAGTTAAAAAAAGACACACTACCATTCAAAAGTGTGGGGTCACTTAGAAATGTCCTTATTTTGGAAAGAAAAGTATTTTTTTCCAATGAAGATACCATTAAATGAATCAGAAATACAATCTAGACATTGTTAATGTGTTAAATGACTATTCAAGCTGGAAACGGCTGATTTTTAATGGAATATCTCCATAGAGGTACAGAGGAACATTTCCAGCAACCATCACTCCTGTGTTCTAATGCTACATTATGTTAGCTAATGATGTTGAAAGGCTAACTGATGATTAGAAAACCCTTGTGTGATTATGTTAGCACATGAATAAAAGTGTGAGTTTTCATGGAAAACATGAAGTTGTCTGGGTGACCTCAAACTTTTGAACGGTACAGCATGTGGTCAATGTTGTGGTAGTTGACTTTCATTTATAGTTTACTCACCATTTTATCTGCAATTACCACAAGTTAGTGCCGTCGGATTTTTCCCTTCATATGATAAGTTGATGATTGTTTTACATTCTTCAAAACTAAAGACTATCCTTAAGAAATTCCTTTGAGCAACTGTTACCCTCTGTTTTTTTTGTGACAGAAATACAAGAATGTTTTGTTTATTAGACTATTTATTTATTTATTGTGAGCAAATGGGGAAAAGGGGGTAAAGGCCAAGTTCACAAAAAGCCCTGGGAAAGAAAAGAAACAAGGCATATTGCCAGATTTCTTCTAGCGTTTGCTGCTTGATAGAAGAGCTCAATGGCTATGCAGGATGTTTAATGTGTTTACTCTATTTATTAGAAAGGAAAGGCTCCTTGACTTGATTAGTTCTTTTTTCCTGCAGTTCTGCCTCTTTTTTGCTTTTCCCCACACTTTCACTAGATTCCATTTGTTCCTCAGCAGTCCTTTATTTTCTTCAAGCCCTCCTATTTTGCATGCATTTAGACAGTACAGTATAAATTGTCTGGCATAGCAAGATTTCACTCTCAGAGCTAATTGCACATGGAATCAAAATCTTTTATTTTAATTAAGAATGTAAGAACTCGTATATTGTAAATTTCTCCTGCTACTATCATGCTTTGATCAAAAAGCATGTCACAAATAAGTATGGGATGCAGACTCCCAAAAATAACCAAATGATGACTTTAGTCCACAGGAAAGTCATTACCAGAGTGCTTGGAATGCCCTTTGGCTATTGGGTTTGAAGGCATGTTTGTACAAAACTGCCTAAAAACATCAGCTCAAATCTGAATATTCATGAACACACGGGAGTAACGATTATGGAAATAATGTAGACAGTTGGAGGCACAAAGGTGACACAAGTAACACGGCTGCTATCCAGACTGCTTCAGAACTGCGAGGGTGAGCTCGTTAAGCTAGCAAAGGTGGACTGGAGCCAACTTAAATGCAGCAGCTGTACGACCTTCAATAAGTACCTCAACCACACACATGCAGACACACACATTCAGAGCTGCATTGCAGGTACAAATGACCTCTAACATAATGTCTGTCTAACAGCCTTCACGCTTTAAAATACAGAGGCGATCCCAGCCAAATGTGACCGTATATGTACCCAAGAAGCCTGCCTGTGCTCTAACAGGCCAGACCTCAGTAATGCTTTCAAAATGTATTAGACATCTGCTGCTAATGAGCTTGTGAATGTTTTAATGTGTTAGTTATCATAATTAAAGCGGCAGTAAAACTGTCCCCATTACTCTGATACAAAAATAATTGTGAATCAGCCACCAGTATGCAACAGCAATGTTAAATGTCAAAGGAAGCAGGATTTTAAAGCCAGGCATTTGTGTTGGAACATTTTGAAGTTTGAAGAGTTTACAATTTATTTTAAGAGGATGGATTTTTTAAAGTAGCTTATTATTATACATACAGTATACCCATAATATAACCTCTGCAATATGCAATTTGCTATCTAACGGTTTGTTTAAATGCTGTGCAGGGAAGTAGTAACAGCAAAAAGTGAAATGCACATCAACACAAAAGTTAAAAAAAAAAATTGAAACACTAATACTGAAACTAAACACAAAATACTAGTTGCTGGGAGAAGGAGGGATCCACATCAGTGCCATAGATGTTCTTGCTAGGGAGCAGATTTCATAATGAAATAGTCATTTTTTTTCAGTAAATTTTTCCGTCAGTGATTTACTCAAGTGCTCCTTATCACATGAACTGCTTAATTATTGGCTCTGTTTTGTTGCATAATAATTAGCTTTTTGCTGCTCAGTAGGTTATGACTTGTAATCTGGTCGTGCTTTATAAGCTATAAATGTCCCCTTGCCGTGCAGTGCCCAGTCTGCTTCATTGTGGTGGTTTGCTCTTTGCAAAACAGAAACCAGCATCATCTGCCTACATGTGCAGCTCCAGTAGAGGTAGCATTAACATGGGCCTAACATCCATAGAAAGTTTGGTTGACATCACAGTGAAGCCTCCATGGTGACATGCCAGCTTCCTGGGTGCTCACTAAGGCTGTCAGCTTCAATTTCACACGTCATAAAGCAGACTCAGCTACAGAGCAGAGGGCGACTCTACAGTGCTGCCCAGCCTTGTACCGCAGCATCAGCCAGCAGCATGAAACACAGAGAAGTTCTAATAGCCTTACCTCACTGACTGTGGCCCAAATGCAGCTAAATAGTTCTCTTTTGTCAACCTTCCCATTCAAGGAAACATTCTCTAATCTTGCCAAAGTAAATTGCCTGGGAGGATGGTTAAAATCTGTGACCTTGAGAAAACTGAGCACTGATGTCCTATTGAGCTGTGAGGTGCTGATTGTGGCGCTTGTGATACTCTGACAAGGCTTCTTGTCAGAATGGCTTGTTGACAGCTCTACAACAGCTGCCTCACTGTCTCCGTTCAGGTCACAGTCTATACTTGTGCATGGTATCCAGTCTGCAGTGGTGTTGTGGAGTCTCTATCACAGTTTGGTCTGGTTCATGTATGTAGCAACAGGTTTAACCAAGATACAGTTATGAAGTTACCCTTTTTAATACTAAAAATTGGCCAAAAATAAAGATTATTTAGAATTACAAGACGTGGAAGTTTTTTTTTCTGATACTATCCATGTTCAGCAGCAGCCTGTCATTTTTTAAAATGTTTGATATGGTTACAAAATTCTGGGCCAACTGTTACAGATGTAACTTTTCTTCATTTAAGCTATGAGCCATAAGGAGTGCTGTAGCTAATAGAATCTTGTGTTGTTTGTCCTGGTGGCAGGGCCACAGAAAAGATCCTTGCCCGAGCACGGCAGCTCGTGGATGTGAAAAAAGAGGATGGCTTCTCCGCATTGCATCTGGCTGCTCTTAACAACCACAGAGATGTTGCTGAGATCCTCATTAAGGAGGTGAGCTAAGAAAAGAAGCAAATCAGAATCCTTTAAAATGATTTTCATTTGTCTTTTCTTTACTTCCGCAGCATAGGATGCGAGCACCATTTTGTGCATTTAAATAAACATTTACTTGTAGCTTTGAATTTTCTGTGCCGCTTTCTCAAAAGCGAAATATATTGTTTCCCTACCTTCCCTACTACAGGGGCGCTGCGATATCAACATCCGCAACAACCGCAACCAGACACCGTTGCAGCTGGCTGTGACACAGGGCCACACTGATCTGGTGCAGCTGCTGGTGGCCGAGGGGGCCGATGTCAACATGGAAGATGAGGACGGTGACACAGCCATGCATGTGGCTCTCCTCCGCCCACAGCTGGCCAACGTTGTGCTCAACCCCTCTGTGGGAACCAGCAGCACCGAGGAAAGCAGTGAAGGATGTTCTTCCACATCGCTCTACTGCAGGGTGAGAACTGTCAGCGAGGCTGATAGGGAGGTGGTGGGATGTTAAACTTGTCACACAGTTTTCAATTTAAATCAATTGTTTTTACTTTTAAGGAGAAGCCATTCGTTAGATGACATATAGTTGGTGTGTCAGTACTAACTTTTCTTTTTTGAGAGTTGTTACCTGGCATGATTTCTGCTCCACTCATACTGGCAGGAGGTTGGGGTTATAATAGGACTGAAGCTGTTTGGATTACTGTTGAATTCTTGGAATTGTTGGGACTGAATGCACTGAAAAGATAGACAACTCAAATGACAAAAGACATGATGAAATAATGGCTAAATGAAAACTAGCTAGAGGATTAATAAGGCCTGAAGAGAGATTTTAACAAAGACTGAAAAACATTCTAAGAAAAGTAAATATGGTAAATGGATACCCAAACATAGTAAATTTACTCTGAAGCTGGGCAGACAGATAGGGTCTTTAGGAGGTAAATACAGGCTCACAGTAAATAAAGACTGACCAAGAACATAGTAAGGACTAAAGACAGAATGGTAAACAACACGTGAAGCAGTGAATGTGAGGGTATTTGCTCATAGTCTTTAGAGTTCATTTAGGGTAAGGGAATTAATTGACTTTACCGGGTGAACTCCAGGATGAAAGGTAAGAGTAGGTGAAAGGAGTGAGTGAGGTGTCACAGCTTTAATGAGAGTGTCTACTGAGGACAAAGGACTTCAGTTTATCATGTAAACGGGGCCAAAGATCAGGGTGAACTAAGGAAAGTAATTTTTAGATTTTTAGTTTTAGAGCAGTGCAGTGACACTGAGTGTGTATAAAGCAGGGGTTATGTCTGCAGTGTACAGCTTTTCTGAGAAAAATATAAAGATTAAAAAACAAATTGTATACAGTTGAAGTGCTGCTCGACTTTGAACAGTTACTCTCAACATTTAGGATTTATTTCCTTGAAAATGAATGTCAGACAGCTTTAAAAGAAAGTACTGGCAAGAGACTGAAGTAATGGTCCAATGAAGGGAGAGAGGACATGCTGAAGAGCAGGGATGTGAAGATGGCCCACTTAGTGTAGCAATATATATTTGGCAAAGATGGAGCTCTTGTTAGGATGTCTGTGATAAATTTAGGAGTATGGTGTAAACACGCCACGTCATTTTTCCCCAGAGGATGTCTTAATCATGGTGTTGAAAGCCTGAATAAGACTACGCTCTGTTAATCCAAGGAATCTGAAAGAAGTCATGTGGTATTATTCATTCTCAGAAGGGATAATAGGGGGATTTAAAGATAACTGTAAATGGTGTAAGTTAAGATATTTTTTCTCAACTGACCCACTTCACTCTTAAAGCAGCCACTTAGTTCTAATGTGACAGATATATATGTGAGCTCTGGAACATTCACCTTTATTCCTTTAAACATGGTACTCAATAAGTCCATTTTGGTTCTATAATGCAAGGTTCGTGGAAACGTTGGCCAAATCAGAGTGAAATTAATGCTATTTATTGAATTTTCTCTGTGATAAATACCAATAAAACTATTGACTATTCATTGTATAGTCTGTGTTCTATTAGCTACAATAACAGCTAATAGAACAAGACAGTGTAAAACCATCTTGGCAGCAAGGCAAGATCAAGCAAAAAAACATATCAATACACTTTCTGCATCACTAGCTGTATGAATGTAGGTTTTTGTGGCAACACAACACATACAGTTTACCTTCTGTAACTGCACAGCTTTATTCCATGGCATAACTGAAAGGGTAGTGCTTTTTACAGCCAATGTAAATCCCTAACCCTGAACTGAACCTCGTTCGGAGAAAGTTAACTGCAGAATAAATTACCATGGAGATCTAGCGGGTTAAAAGAAATCCACTTTTGTGACATTGGAATCTCTGGCTTTAAGCTTAGCAGACATAGCTGACCCATTAATCTAGCTTTGTATTACACCGCTGAGGTGACTGTAGTCCAGCTTTTCGCTCTTGTTTTATCACTGTTTTTGGTTTTCACCTGCTGTTGTGACCTGCTTCACTACGTTCACCAGGTAGTTGCTACCTTTTTCTATTCTAGCATTTTATCAGAGCTGAAAATATCTGCCTCCTGGTGCTGAACAATGCTGAAGACCACAGGATGACACTATTTGAAACAAGTCACAGTGCAAGTCAACCAAAACAATGATCTCAAAGACTTCATGTCTTCCAGCTCTGTAAACCTAGGAGGAAATATAGAGATTGACAGTGGATTCATCCCAACAAGTAACACCTCTACCATTGTCATCTACTTCATTATCAAAGAACATACTGACTGAAGCAGCTTTAAACACCCACTGAAGGAATTGCTCACCTGGTGTTAATGCTGTAATTGTACCCACCTGGTGATGAGGTTGAGAACATTACTGTCACAATGTGTCATTGAATGTCCTTTTTGCTTTTTGGAGAGCCTTTCCAGTGCAAGTACTGCTTTTAGTATTTCTCATTAAGTGACCTTGACTCATTTCCTTGTGCAGCGTTTTTTTTTTAACAAGCCCTTTAAAAACTGTTCCATCACCTGGTGTTGATATCATTAGACCAATGAAGAATGTCCTTTCCAGTCTGCATAACCACAAACACTGCAGCTCCGCTCAGCATCCTGGACACCTGCCAAAACACACACACGCGCGCGCACGCACACACACACACACACACACACACACACACACACACACACACACACACACACACACACACACACACACACACACACACACACACACACACACACACACAGAGCCATGAAGGTGGCTAGACTTAAGTGCTCAGGGCCGTTTTGGTCACTGTCAGCAGATGAGTTATTCGGGGAGTTTCTCCGTGCTGATTAGATGTAGGTTGATGTATCAGCCTTAGCTGAATTGCACTGGATTTACTTCAATTACCTTTGCATTGCTCAAATTCAACTGTGTCCGTCACTCAGTCTGTAAAGCATTCTTAGCTTCCAACACCTGAGTGTTATTGAGAATATGTTAGTAGATTAGCTAAAGAATCATGTTTGTTTTAACTAAGGTTACTCCTCTGTTTTTCCATGTTCTGCATCCCCTCCTTATGTGTACCCACAGCTGAACTCTTCGGGTCTTCTGGGGAGTACCGAACTGAATGTTGGCACAGCTATTGCCTGTTTTCTAGCACACGAAGGGGCTGACATCAACTACGCCAACCACAAGGGCAAGAGTCCTCTGGACTTGGTGGCAGACAGCACCATGGTGCAGCTCATCAAAAGCTTTTCAGAGAAGCACAGGTAGTTGTCTATGACAATAGGCTTAAAATTTATAAAGCCGTTGGACAAAATTGTTAAGCCTGTTACACTAATGAACCAAAAAGAAAACAGGTGAAACCATGCTTACACTGTTTTGTTTAAAAGTGCCAGTGCCTTTTGTGTAAATGAACTGGGAGTTAAAAGATGAACAGAAATCATTTGTTAAGGAAAAAGTTTTGGTGTGTGTGAGACGTATCCAATTTTTGGTATTGTGTGTTTGTCTTGTCAGGTTGCAGCGTCTGCAGGCCATCACATGTGGTCAGGGCCTGAGCAGTGCCAACCTGCGGCGAGTCCACACGACGCCCAACACCATGACCAACCTGGTTCTTCCCACACCACCCGGGCCCAGCGAATGCCTCATCTGCTCCGAGCTAGCTCTGCTGGTTCTCTTCTGCCCCTGCCAGCACAGCGTGGCCTGTGAAGGTGGGTGGAGATGAGATGGGGTTGTGATTGTTTGAAGGGAGGGTGGAGTCATGGAGATGTTGGCAGCAAAGGACCCCACTGTTGGGAACTGATAGGCTGATAATTGATCTGTAAGAAAATCTGTGATCTGTGCAATAGAAAAACTTGTAAAGAAAGTGTAAATACAGACTATTCAGATGCACACAGTGGTTTTAGGGTGACTGCTGGCCATATTTCAGAAATCATGAAATATTTATTTTTAAGTTAGTCTAAGGCAGCTTAGCCTTACTCAATAGACATATAAATGTTTAAACTTTTGTCACTAGGCTATACATGATTTTATTAAAAACTCTCCACAATTAAACTGTTCAATTTTCTGGAATGTCCCATAAGGTTAGGCACACATTGTAGATCGGACCCAAAAAAAATGTTTTGAGTCATGTTTGAAGTGATCCGTTTGTGTCAAGCACATTTTCAGAAGGTTGAAGATATCTTTCAGAATAAATCTCATACAGGCAGTTTTTTTTTTTTTTTTTTAAATGTTTATTTCGAATAAGTAAAACAATACAAAGGTCCACAACAAAAAGAAACAACAACAAAAATAATAATAGTAATAAAAAAACAGAACAAAGCAAAACAATATAAACAAAAGAACATTGACATAACTGTCTTATTCGAAAAGGAGTAGGAGAAGCCGTGGCTTGTCAAGTCCCACCCCTTTCAACAAAATAGCAAAGTCCAAAAAAGAAAAAAAAATAGGATTCTTGAGGAAAATACATGTCTGAGTCCCACTAAAGTGCTGAACAGAATATGAATAATGCAAAGAAACAAGATCTTTTAGCACTGTTTGACATTCATCTTTTCTTTAATTAAATAAGGTGTGAAGGGAGAAAAAAGAAAAAAAAATCATATTTCCTCATTTATGTACTTTTCAATGATATATTTTTTGTACTTTTTTTAAAATTAGTATATGTTCCTACATTGCTTGTTTGACTTTACAGTTCATCAGTTAAAAGCTTTTCCATTTGAGGTTGCCAATTATGTGGAAATTCCAGATAAAAGAGTTGGTGTGAACCCTCTGAACAAGCCGTTTTTGGGTGCTTTTTGCCCCTGTCGCATTTTTACTCACTGTGGCCTTATTTTTCAATTCAATTCAGTTTTATTTATATAGCTCAAATTCACAACATATGTCATCTCACAGCGCTTAGCATAGTGAGGAACAGACCATGCGAATTATAAACACTGCAATATAAAGTCCTGCACCTCTCCGTTAACAGCACAACCATAGATAGAAGCAGAGGGAACTTGTCACATGTATAGTTTGACCCAGATGTGATGCTATAAATGCTAAAAAAAAAAAAAGTTTTTGAATTTGTTTCTTTAAAAAAGGCTTGTAATTGACATGCAGACCATTTTCCCAAGTGCCCATTGGTCTTACCAGTACTCCAAAAAATGAGCGTAGTCCATCTCTCAGTTCCTCAGTCATGTGACTGTTGGTCACAGCAGATTTTTAAATTTTTTATGGTTTTATTTTTGGCAATTTTTTAAATGGAAATGTACAATGAAGTGATTTTGATGAAATATCACGATTTTAAACTTATATTTGATTAAGTTTTCTGACAGAATGACACATCACCAATGACTCAAACACTGTTGAGCATCAGACAAGTTTAAAGTCTGTAAAATCTGTTGCTTTGATAAAGGGCTAAATTTTGGTGATCTTTAAGATAACATGCCAGCTGGCAGGCTTTTGGGTTCAGGAAGAAATAGTTACAGTTACATGGAATTTGTTCTATAGGTATATTTTTTGTGTGTTTGTTTTGTCCTTGTATATCTTGGCTAATGTGAACTGATCTTGTCTAAATAGAATGTGCCCATCGCATGAAGAAATGCATCAAATGCCAGGTCACAATCACCAAGAAAATTAGGCAAGGTAAGAAGAATCCTCTTATTCCTGTTGTCTGGGATGTGTTCATAAAGTAAGGATATAATGGACCATTTTCAGACAAAACACAACTGGAAACAAAAACACTACTTCTCTCTATATATTTCTGTTGGAGCCATCAGGTTTCTTGTGTGCTGCTTTTATTCAGTGCTAAAGATGGGCATGAAAGTGACTTAAGCTTTTATGTTCTGGTTTGTTTGTTTTTAAATAGAGAAAACAGTTTTGTCTTTATTATTTGCATGTACTGTTTTAATTGTTTACTGTATGCATCTTTTTCAGCCATTTTTAAAATAAGAAATCTGTCCCACAATTTAATCAGTTGTTCCTTGTATCATTTCCGATGGATAAGTCCCGATAAGTCTGAAGTGGTTGTTTTCTAGTAGGTTCACAATCATGTGATTGTCAGCAGGCAGCTGACATAGTGTTCCCTTGCTGTCATAGTTACAGTGACGCCGTGCCGCTGTCTCGCAATGATACAGAAATATTAAGCAAATCTGTCTATCCAGACTATAAGCCACATCAATGCCAAAATCTAATGAAGTGGTTCCTTGTGTCATTTCTGACCTTCTCTAAAAATTTCATCCAAATCCGTTTTTCTGTTTTTGAGTAATATTGTGCACAGACGGATTCACGTATGCCGATCGTCGCATAACTCCGCTACGTTACTTCGCGGAGTAATTAGGATTTCAGTCTGTCAGGACGAGCTGTTGCCTTAATGTTTATTTTTGAGATGTGTTGGTGAAATAGTCAGAAATCTTGACTCATGCTATATCCATATTCAGCTGCTATAGTGTACAGCCTTATCATCTTAGCAGCACAGTGAAACAGCAGTGCAGTCTCGTGTTGCACGAGGTTGCACAGCTTGCGTATAACTGACTTGACTAAAACTGACTTGTGCTGATCACCTCTCTCCACAGACCAAACGGAGGTGGACTGCAGCCCTGGCACTGAGAACTCAGAACAGCACAACCTGCTGGAGCAGCTGCAGTCTCGCTACCGCCAGATGGAGGAGCGAATCACCTGCCCCATCTGCATCGACAACCACATCAAGCTGGTCTTCCAGTGTGGACACGCCTCCTGCATCGACTGCAGCGCTGCACTCAAGACCTGCCCGATCTGCCGGCAGACCATCCGCGAGCGGATCCAGCTATTTGTCTGAGCTCCTCTCAGCTCTAAACCACCCAAAGAGAATAGTGGAGGGAGCTGAAGAGAACCTGGCATGGGCACAGGAGAGGAGCAGCTGTTCTATTGTACCCCAGTGACCTATATCAGGCAGTCACATTGTCTTACACCCACCACCTGTGATTGAATAGTCACTCAGCCCATAGGTTGCTTTACTAGAAGATGCTGTGTTACATCACTGAGAGTTCACTATTTGTTACATTTTAGGTAGTTTTCCTCTCAAGGAGTGCAGGCAGGAACATGTCAATCACTTTAATTTTATTTTCAGCACCAGAACTGACGCTTAGCTGAACCTGACAGTAATCAGACAGGGCTAAGTTGTGAGATGATGCTACCACTTGGTATGCTACTCTAATTGGTAAGCTGGGAGTAAAAGGTCCCCACCTTCACTCTCCCACCTCTTGTAATCTGTCCAGTCTTTGCTGCTTTAAGTGGATGTCTGTTACCCATCATCCTCTCTGGCTTTCTGGCCTCTTCTGTTTACAAGGCTGCACAGAAATCAGTTCTCTTCTTGCTCTTCAGCCTGTGCTGTGAATTATGTTTGCTCTCATTTGTATCAATCTCTTAATAATCAGTGTTAGTCTTTGCAGAGGGAGTTGGTATAACTAAAGGCTCTCTATATAGTCCCCAACCACCTGTCTGTATGCAAGGAGAAATACACACTATATATGCATGAATATATGCATATTGTAAAGCTGAAAATGACTGTGTTGTCATGGGTGATTTGTTGTTGTTGTTTTATTTCTCTCTGGTTACATTTGTGGTTTTTGATGTACCTCAGAGTACAGCTTTTTATTTATGTGTGAAAGGTGGTATTACTTATTAATGTCTTTTTTAATTTGGTGTTTGTTTGGCAAAAAAAAATATTTTGTTTCTACTGACGTTCACCCCAAGCCTATGTCCTCTACTCAGGGTATCAAATCATTGGAAGCACTTGGGATATCCATAAAGGGTTTAAGAGCCCCCCAGACATGCACACACCATTATAGAGCAACAAATAGTTTTATTGGAGGGTCACTGAAAGAAAAGGTTATTAATAACCAGTCATAAAGTTGCAGTGGAAATACTCATTTCACTTTATTGACCTTCAAAATGTCCTTCTCATTAGTGAAATGAATGTTTGCAGAGGAGGTTCTGCAAAAAAAAGTCATCAACTTCCAAAATACACAAAGTTCTCAAAGCCTCCCAGAAGCATCAGAATGCTTCATTTCTGTGTTTCATTTTTAAACAGATAGAATCAATTTGGTCCACCTGTTTGTGTTTTTCATCTGACTGGTGTAAAAACCCCAGTGAGCTATTCCCACTTCAAAGGTGGATATTCATGTTGTGTTACCTACCCACCAGCTGTATTGTAAGATATAGAATTCAGAAAGGCAAAAACATGACATTGCTGTGTTGCGTCTGTAGTTCCACATCTGCTGTCCTAGTCTAGTCATTTCAGAAGAAACTCCTCCCTTTCTCCTCTGGAGTTCTGGATTGTACATCATCTTCATTCTTTCTTATGTTTTGGTGTGTTTTCTTGAAGGGCTTATGCATATGAAAAAAAATTGTATCTATTTTATTCTTAATTTAATTTTTATTTTCTATACTAAACTTCCAGAGACAGGAGTGTTTTTTTGTCTTCATTAGATCCCAAAGTTTGGGAGAGCCAATGTTAAAGATGTACATTTGAATGTTGAATGTTGGGAGGGGGGGAATGTATCCTGTCTCCCTCTGCCTTTTTTTATGTGTAAAGAAAAAAAGATGTAAGTGAAGGAGCTGGAGAAACCCACCACGAGGTTTACTTCAAGGAAAGAACTTTTTCGTCAGTGCCAAATCGCATGAGGCTGTGCATGGGCATGCACGCCCAAAATTACCTAGACGCACTATGCTAAACCCCTCCAAGCTCAAGTGAGGGTTCAATTATTCCAGCAGTGTGAAGTAAACTAAAAGCAAACTTTATATTTTGTTTAGTTCAGAATCAGAAGTATTATCTCAGCACACTCAGTTACTGGTATTAGCAATTGAGCTAATGGTGTTAGCTGTCTAGCTTTAGCAGTAGTGCTTTGAAACTCCTCATATTCTCAATGAAAGGTGGTTGCACACTTCCAAAATATTGTCAGTCCCATATGATTTGGAGCTTTTTACAGGTGTATATATGTATATATACATACATATATATGCATAGTGAGACATTATCAACCAAGGGACAAGTTTCTTACAGAAATTTCAGCATTTTAAGGTTTGTCCACCGGTGTTCTCAGTGGACGCCTTCATAGGCAAAGGCAATAATATTTTAGAAAAATGGGGAAGATATTTTAGTTTAGATTTTTGTTTTTTTTCTACCCCGTTAAGGAGGTGACTGTGAGGGTGGGAAACAATTTATGTATAATACTATTAGAGCAGAAAATGTTACTATTGGTGTTTGTACAGTTCAGCTCTTGGAGTTCTGATGATGTTGGCCTTACTGTCCATTCCTCCTCTGTTGATGTTTTTTCAGTTGTATTCTGTACAAAAATATTTTGCAATAAATATGGAACTGTTTTCTAAGGACTAGGTGGAGCTATTTTGTGCTTTAATTTTTTTTCTCACAATGTTCTGGGGTTGTTTTAAAAATTCCCTCAAGAAATGTCTGTAAATATTTTTCATCTAAGAAATGATTTTTGACTGTTTTACTGGACACAAGTTTTTAAAAAAATCACAAAATTTGCTACCGTAGCCAACATTATGTGTTAGCTAACGTTAGCCACTAAAGGCTGCTGGTCATGGAGACATGTCTACGAGATACCGTTTTAGTGTACTTTTACAAAATTTTGTGTTCAACAGAAGTGAGTACGGCCCTGTACAATATGATTTAAATGTCAGATTAATCGAGGTTTTAACAATTTCCAATAATGACACCACTTAAAAGTTGAACAGTAGAGTATTTTCTTTTATGTAAAATTAAAAGTTTGTAGTTACTATATCAGAATACAGGGACCACAGTAGGAACTCTGCAGCTGAAGTCAGCACACCTGTTTATGACATTCGTCTTTTTTTTCAATACTATATATGTTCACCTTTATTTTTTTAGGACAATCAATCCTTCTCAGCATTGAAGGTAACACATTTTAGCAGAGATATTCTGTTGTTCTTCTGCAGAGACTATTTTTTGTCAGCTGCTCTTTGCTGTGGAGGGATTGTGCTGTTGAAGCTTTCTCTTTAAAATGCCCCAAAGGAGTTCCATTGCATTCAATTCATGCAACATACTCGGTCAGGTCATAGTTTCCACTTCGGACGTTCTTGTCTGAGCCAAACAAATTTATCTTGAGCATCATCTGACCAAATAATGTGTTCTCAGCATTCATAAGGCTTCTTTTCATGTTTTTTCATGCTCAATCTCGCAGTTTTGTCATGAACAGCAGGCAGATGTTTGTCTTGAAAAGCCTCCATAGAAGTTGATGTTATGAACGGTCCTCACTGTCTGAGCTGTCACAGATAATATAATTTTCACTGATAACCCCTATGCCAAATCTGAAGAACAAATACCACTCTGTCCATAGCATCATATTAGGAGGACGACCATGCAGCTCTGATTAGTGGTACTATGGCTGCTTCTATACCTCTTGGTTACTGCTGCGATTGTGTTTTGACTGACATTTATTTCATTGCAAGCTCATCTTACTATGCCCTTTTCAACACTTTTGAAGTCCCACAATCATATTTTTCAGTTCCTCTGGGAATTGTTTTACATGTGCTAGAATCCACAGGTCACAGGTGTTTATAGATCATTTAATAACCATGTTCATGCAGTTAGGCTGATTGAAAATCACAGATGTACCGAGTTTAATTTTAGTGATCACAGGATTTCTAAGTTCTGTGTCAGTAATCACAGGTGTATTCACATCTGTTGCACTGAGTTTCTACTTTGGGGCTTGTATTTTCAGTGTAGTCTTCCTAAGATATTTGTTTTTGATTGTTCATAAGAGGAAATACTTGACTTTGAAAATATGCATTCATAGAGAGGTGCTACAATTTTGAATCATTTGATATTTTAGTGATATTGCACAGGGATGGACTCACTTCTGTTACAAACCCATAACTAATTAAGTCTAACAGTTAATACTGTGATTATTACTGCTAGATGTTGATGTAATTCAAACTCTTTTAGTCCCTTTTTTGTGACTGCAGTTTAGGAGAAAAAAGAAAATGATAAATTAATGAAGAGCACTGACAGCTGGATCGAAATCATTTTAAATATTTGAAGATTTTATTCAATGTTGGACATTTCTTGACCTGACCCTCACAGATGCATACCCCACTTGAAATCCTTCTCAGTTCCAGCAAACAGCAGGTGAGCAGGTTGAGTTTGCTGTAGCCTATTTAGTTACACTGTATCTGAGCAGCATCTTCAGTTAAACGCTGCCGTGTGCTACATCTTAGTCCTAATTGTCTTACGGCTCAGATGTCGCTGGCACATGACACAGCACTTTAGCAGCGATGTCCTCTCTGAAGACATACACTTACTTACACATTATATCTGTTGGCTGAAATTAGATTGAAAGCCTGCTGTCACAGTCATATAGTAATCTGGATGCAAGGACAAGTGGTGGTAAAATAGAATGGACCAATATTGTCTTCTATGTTCACATTTATTCAATTTGTAGATAAAGCATTAGGGTGGGTCCTTTGAATGACAGATGACGTACATGAAAGGCTCCTTAGTGGGTATAAATTCTCCAGCAGAGAATAAATATATAGTGAAAAATTAAGACTTGCCATTACAAAATGCTACAGCAATGATGAAAGATGACATCATAGAAATAGAAATCACATTAGATATTCTAGATAATGAATACATTAAAATAAGTTTAGAATATCTTTGATCTGTTTTTACCTGATTTTCAACATTTGCAGCTAGATGTTCATATGATTTTGTTCACCCCTTGTGAGTTCTACGAGCTGAGCTACTGTGGACAGGACAGGGTGAGAGCACCATCTAGTGGCACATGCAGCTTCCTCCTATTGTGGGCTATGCTGATTATTAGACCAGTAAACCACATTCTGTCACAATACACAAGTAATTGATGGAGCTCATCGCGTTGGATAAAACACACACAAACACAGACCCACACAATATGATTGATATCTACTTCATTTTCTTTAGTGGACTGTATGTGGAGCTGAAAGTCAGATGTAAATGATAATTGCCTCCTTGTTTACCCCCATGTGAGCTGAGGCTGCCTCTTCCTGTCAAGCCTTCTTTTTCCTCAGTACTCTCCCTGTATCTGGGTATCAGCGTTTACCTTCTCTCCTGTTAATTTTTCAGTTTGTGCCTCTTATTTTCCAGTACTGTACATTTCTGTTCCAGTGGAAAGTCATTGTGTGGTGAACCCCAGTAGGAAAGCTGACCCGCAATGGAAGCACAGAACCCCCCCGTTATGATGGTAGTGATTCAGGTAGCTTGAAGCAGGATCCACTGACTGACACGTCTCATGCTGCCTCAGATTCCAGCCTCAGGTTGTCAGCAGGTTTTACTGGTTGGCTGACGCACTCACTATGTTTACACTATTGCCTAATTACTGTGAAAAAAAAAAAAAACAGGTTATGCTGCAGTAAGTTTGCATGTGAATGCTGCTTGTTGACGTCTGGAAGACATCCACTACCGTTCAATAGTTTGGGGTCACCCAGACAATTTCATGTTTTCCAGGAAAACTCACACTTTTACTCATGTGTTAACATAACTGCACAAGGGTTTTCTAATCATCAATTAGCCTTTCAACACCATTAGCTAACACAATGTAGCATTAGAACACAGAAGTGATGGTTGCTGGAAATGTTCCTCTGTACCTCTATGTAGATATTCCATTATAAATCAGACATTTCCAGCTAGAATAGTCATTTACCACATTAACAATGTCTAGACTGTATTTCTGATTCATTTAATGTTATCTTCATTGAAAGAAATGCTGGGGACAAGTGACCCCAATCTTTTGAACGGTAGTGTACTTGAGGGGTGAAAACTCGGTAAATGAAAAATGTGAAGGCAGGAGTTCTATCGAATTTCTTTTGCATTGTTTACACTAACCAAAGGTCACAAATAATTGCCTTTCGTTTGCTGGCAAAAAAAAGAAAACAAACCAAAAAAAACCCCCATGTGTTTGCACGTTATGGTGGAGAGCAGGGGTTTGATAAATATTACAAAGAGAATTCTTCAGCTTTCTTTTTCAGTTTAAAGAAAATGTGGTAGAGAATACTGTAGAAAATCATTTTTAAAAAAATCAATGACTGGTTACATATACAGCAAAATGTCCTAATTTAAATAAAGTGCAAAAACAATATTTACAGACATTCTTTTTAAATGTTTTGCAGAGAAATAGGATAGAATAGAATAGAATAGAACAGATCTTTTTTGTCACTGTTAAAGAATACAATGAAAATCGGTTTGATACTCTCTGAATAGCAGCATTGAAAATAGACTATATAACACACCCTAAAATATATACAACATAAGAGCAAATATACAGTATGGAAACGGACCTGCTTTACACATGATTATTGGACATGAAATATGGATTGCACGGACATAAATATTGCACTTGTAGGTGTGTGGTATTGTCATTCAGGTGGGAGGGAGCAGACATTTGACAGTTTGGGGATTGAAGCTGTTTTTGAGTCTGTTGGTTTTGACTCTGTGTCCTGTAGCGTCTACCTGAAAGACTGTTGTTTAACAGACTTTTCTAAATTCTTACAATCACATACCTTCAAAAAGGTATTAGCACATGCGTGAGATTGGTAAATAACCTTTACAATGTTATTTTGGAAGACAAAGTACCATCCACGGCTGATTCCAAAACTACTTTTGTTTAATTCATTCAGATGAAACTTTACATCAACCAATCATTCAAAGATAATTCTGCCATTCTAAATACTTTATCATCTAGAGCCTCATCTGGACCCTTAATCTGATTCATACATGTAAATGCACTGACTGTGGAAGCCTGACTTTCACAAAGCTGCTGCCAGGTCCATGATTCAGCTGTTTGTTACAAGGTGTGGCTCCCTGAGTCAGGAGGGCCTCATTTGATCCCTGAGTTTTATCACTGGAGTGTAAGACAAACTCTAATACATATTTGTAAAAACATGAAGCTCAAAGCCAGTTCTCCTACTAAGCTATTCAGGCTGTTCTATTGTCACATGCCGTAATAATGTCTTATCAGTCTTTGGGCCTTTTTGCTCTCTGAACTCTTTATGCTGATCAGGTTTAAATGCTTTGGTGGAAAATACCATAAAATGTGGTAAACTTTATGTAGCTTGGGGTTTAGTGAGTAAACTCTGATGCTGGTGGAAGAAACAAGCAATTCAAGAGGGCTTTGTTTACACTGTCACTAAACACCTGTTGTCCCATCAACAAGTTGCACTGCATCGGTTGCTTCTCTTTCCACATACAAACAAAAAATCCACAGCAGCTGAACAGTTTGCTGAGGATCTGCTGATGTAGTTTGTGCCAGTAAAATGTCCTGTTTTGCTGGAGGGAGTTGCTGCTATTGTTTTGTGAGCGCAGAAAAGCAGTGTTCCCAACGGGAAACCCGAGTTTCATCTTACATTTTTAACATATCAGGGGAATAAGAGCAGATGCTGTTTATAGGAGATGCAAGTTCTTTGTGCTGGGCTGCAGAATTTTAAAAAGTCAGATCTGCCAGGTCAGACTTGTAAACTAAGACGATGAGGGAGATTAACAAGGAAAGAAGGATGTGACAAGAGTTTTCTCTTCTAATCATCCAACATTCCACAGACACAATCAACAGCTCCAGTCTAACTTTTAACCATTTCAGGTTTTGCTCAGAGTTTGTTATTGTTTGCACACTTCTTTTGAGATGCTGAGCTATTTGGCAACAATTAACCAACATTATGTTTGGAGGAGAGAAAGTGAGGCCCTTAACACCAAGAATACCAAACCTACCATCAAGCATGGTGGTGACAGTGCTATGCTCCAGAGATGTTTTGCTGGAGCTGTACACAAAGTAAATGAAATGATAAAGAAGGAGAATTATCTCACATTCTGAAGGAAAATCTAAAATCATCAGCAGAAGGTTGATCTTTGACACAGTTGGATGTTTCAGTAAGACAATGACCCCAAACACACATCAAAAGTGGTAAAGAAATGGTTAAACCCCATCAAGCACCTATGGACTGTGACGAAGAAACTAATCTGTGTCAGAAAACCAACAAATTTAGTTACACTGCACAAATTCTGTCAAGAGGAGTGAAAGATTCAACCAGAAGCTTGTGGACGGCTACTAGAAGCAGCTGGTTGAGGTGAGAATGGACAAGTGACATTTGGCAAAATATTACTATGTCTGCATGTATATTTTTTACCCTGCAGATTTTGTCATATTTCCAGAAGACCTTTAATAAGTTTATGAAAGAATTAAAATGCATGATTGTTTTTTGTGACAAATGCGACTCAATCTCAATGATTCCATCATAGACAATTAGGAGTTACAGAAGTCACTGGAAACTAGTGTTTATTCCTCAGTGGCGTTATGTGTTTCACTTATTTGCAGAAAGAAAATTCTCAAAAGCTATTTTAATATCTCTGTTGGTCTTTATATCAAGCTTGTATTGTCTTCACCTCCTCATAGTAGCTGGAGCTGGGATGTGACAGAACTTGTACTATTGGCACTAACAGATATCAGACTGAGGACAGGTAGTGACTGGATTCCCCACTGACAGGAATGAGGAGGAACAGAATGTAAAGGTGAAGTTCATGTACCCAAGTGGACCAGCTGCATCTCTGGAACTCTGCTGGAGGGTTGAGCACCACACCCCCAAATGATATTCCTTCATTTGGTATTTTAATGATAGTTGCGGAGATGCTGTCTAACATGACAGTCCAAAATCTGATGGTGGTGTACAACTGGGTTGAGACATAGTGACTGTAAAGGCCATTCTATAGGACTCACAACATTTAGAGATCCTTTGTGCCCGATGGATGGAGGCATTGCTTTGAAAGAGCGCACTCCTAGCAGGAAAGAAAACAATCACTCAGAGCAACTCTGTATTCATTTGCACTGCGTCTTTCCTGAAAGGAGACTCATGGACCAAACCATTCCAGCAAAAGGCCTCCCACAGCATAACAGGGCAATCAGATCGTCCCTCTGTAGGGGTCAAAGGTTCAGGTTTTTTCACCTGTCTGTAGTGCTGACAGGAGCCTGTATGCAGCCTGAGGTCCTCAGGTAGAGGTTGAGACGAAACAAAGCAGACTCGGCATTTCAGCACAACCTCGACTCTCAAATGACCTGTGGAGGAAGATCTGTCAGGCCAGCTCTTTTTCTTCATTTAAACCTCTCATAGTGCACAGTGGAGCGAGAGACAGGAAATGTGGAGAGAAGAGTGGGGGAAAGACATGCAGTAAATGACCATGGCTCGGACTCAAACCCATGACCGCTGCGTCGGGACTAGTAGCCCCTTTTTATGAGTCTTTTTAATTGCCTCTGTTGTTTTTATGTTTTTTTTAATCTTAACTCTGTGTAATAGGGAGAATTTGTTTTACTCTGATTATTGTTGTATTATTTAACAAAGGAAACTTTTGCACTTTCCATTATCTATACCCCACTTTATCCTCTGTATGGTCGTGTGGGAGCTGGAGTCTATCCCAGCTGACTCAGAGTGAAGACAGGGCTCACCTGGACAGGTGACGAGTCCAGCACAGGGCTACATAGAGAAACAAGACAACCAAGCACACTCACATCCCTCCAGTGGACAATTTAGAATCACCAATTAACCTCAGCATATTTTTGGTCTGTGAGAGGAAGCCAGAGAAAAGCCGCGCATGCAAACTCCACACAAATAGACCCCAGAACCAGGTAGGGACGCAAACTGGGGATCTTCTAGCTGCAAGGCAACAGTGGTAAACTACTGCACCTGTCCTACTCTGTGATTTGTTTTTGAAAAGTGCTATATCAATTATCATTATCATTATTATGTGTAGTTTTGTCTTCTTGGTTTTTAGGATTTTTTGGTGTTATAATGGAGATTTATTTAGTAGAAACAAACCCTTCAGTATGTAAATAAAGAACTCAAAAACATCTAATTACATTCTGAGGGATACTAACACTCTGGGGCTCAACTGTCAAGTAACATATATGATTTCTTAGTTCATAAACTTTTAGTTCTTGTGTTGTATTTGTAGAGTATTTGAAGTGTGCCGTGCTAGAGGAGCACACCAGCTATTTACTATGGCATCTCCATAAAGTTTGGAGTATTGTGAGAGACATAAGGAAGCATCGGCATTCGCTGTCAAAGGTTTCTGTCTGCAGCCGAGATCCAAAACATGCTGTACACTTTTCACGATTAATGCTCTCATTATACCCTGTTTTAAATCCATGCCTGCAGTCTGTATTGTAGACCTCACTAGGAGAGTGAATGAGATTTTCTCAGATTTGGAAAAAGTCCTCCAGAGTGAAAACTGTGGCATAGATAACTCTCTGTGACCTTAATGAGTAAAGTTCTTTTTAACAAAAAGGCTTTGACACTTCCTGGAAATGTCTGTGCTGTACATCAGTGCACACAACAAGAACTATTTAGGCATCACTGTCTTGCTAGAACACTTTAATGTTTACATTTGATTTAAACCACTGTCCCTTCAAATCTGTATTGTCAACTGAATGTCTAAAATGATGTTTATATGAGGATATAGATATTTTGTATCAGCAACAGCCCAAGAGTGTCAGACATTTAGCAGCAACAGTCAGTTTTTCACTGATGATGTGTAGGTTTAGGGTGCTTTGTTCTACCTTGTAGTATCCCAAACAGAGCACTGAGAAACCCTAGGTGCAATAAAAATGAATAATATAGGAGCTTGAGTGGATGTTGCATTGAAATGGCTGTTCCAGTCAGGAGATGAGACGTGAGCTCCTTGTTTTTCTTTGTGTCTGTTCTCTCCATCCTCCTAAGGCTGACTACAGGCACCTGGTTGCTATGATAGGATTCCCACTGATGCAAAACCAGCCAAGCTTGGCTCAACTCTCTGGGTACGTGATTCCAGTCTAATTTCGTCTGAAGTGTTTTTGCTCATGCTATACTACTAGTTGTGAAATTATTGTGGCAGAAGCTTGTGTCTTTGTGTGTTTTCCAGCTAAACAATCTGTTGTCTGTGCATAATTTTTGTGATAATAAGTCATCTAAACAGTCATGTTTCAGTGAATACCTTTCTTTTAACTCCCCACAGACCAACCGCACCTTTGTGTTCTTGCTTAACACTTCAATAGCCTGCCTATGCCACAACTTGTGAACCCTCCCTCTTGTCCTGCCCTCATTGTAGTGAGCCTGCTGTTGCCTTGGCCCAGAGTGCCCATACTACAGCAGATTTTTTAAGAAGGTGGTCATTACATCTCCTATAGGGGAATAAAGACCATATGTAGAGGGACCCACCACAGCAGATGGGTAAACTAGATGGGTATCAGGTTAATTATGGCCTAATGACACCCAGATGTGTGCATTGCCCTTTCACTGGAGATTACCTCACCTAAAGGGAAATATCCAATAGGGTGTTGACATTGTTTGGAAACCATTAATCCAGCAGATATCAGTTAAATGTTAAATGTTTTAAAATGGCACCGTCTCTCAACAATTGTATTGTTTCTAAGTTGATAAGAAAATTTGCTCTTACAATCAAAAAAAAAAACCTTAGAAAGACTATATTCAAAATACAAGCAAGTAGAAACTCGGTGCAACAAAAGTAAATACACTTGTGATCATTGACACACAACATAGAAAACTTGTGAAACTAAATTGAGTGAATCTATGATTTTGAACATGCTTATAAAATGACCTATGAACACCAGAAGTTTCTCAGTTTTAGACCTGTGAACTGTCTACCTTCATGTCTGCATCATGGCTCCACGTGGAAAAGAATTGCCAGAGAAACAGAAAAACATGACTGTGAGACTTCACAAGGATAAAAGGAAGACCAACTGGTAAGAAATTAAAAGCCATTCAAAAGACAATTAAAGCATTAATCAAGCGATATAGACTAAGCCTTAACACCACTAATCAGAGCTGCATTGGTCATGCTTCCAAAATGACCCCACAGAAAGTGAGCTACTTGCAAAATTTAGGTTTGAGAAACAGGCATGTGCTCTGTACTTGGCAAATGGATATTATTATTATGGATATGTAAGATTCTGTAACAGCTCAGGCAGTGTAAGGGACAGTGCAGAACATCAACCTATATGGATGGCATTTGAGAAAAACATTGTTGCCTGCTGTTCACCACAACACTGCAAGATTATGAGTTGTTCAAAGACATAAAAAGAAACCCGGTGAACATTAAGAGTAAGTGCTTTGGTCAGATGAGACCAAGTAAATTTGTTTGGCTCCCATGTGGTCCATCATGTCTGGCATGAATCTTGTTAATAATAATATTAATAATACATTTTATTTGTATAGCGCTTTTCAAAACACTGAAAGACGCTTTACATAAAAATCATCAAACATTAAAAATAAAACAAGTCATAAAATGCATCATAAAAATAAGTTAATATTATGCGTTAAAAGCAGTTTTGAACAGGTGGGTTTTGAGGAGTGATTTGAAGGTAGTCAGGTCTGTGCAGTCGTGGATGTGTTGTGGCAGGGAGTTCCAGAGTGTGGGGGCAGATATGGAGAATGCCCTGTCCCCCCAGGTTCAGTGCTTGGTTCTGAGTGGAGGGGAGAGAAGGTTTGCGGTAGATGAACGAAGGCTGCGGGAGGGAGTGTGATGGTCTAGCAGGTCTCTGAGGTATGGGGGGGGGCTTGGTTATGGAGAGCTTTGTGGGTCAGCAGGAGGATTTTGAATTGGATGCGTTGTGGGATGGGGAGCCAGTGGAGGTTTTGGAGGACAGGGGTGATGTGTTCACAGGAGCAGGAGTGGGTGAGGAGGTGGACAGCAGAGTTCTGGATATACTGGAGTTTATTGGGGACTTTTGAAGATGGACCATAAAGAACGCTGTTACAGTAGTCAATTCGGGATGTGATGAATGTGTGGATGAGGGTTTCAGCAGCAGGGAAGGAAAGTGACTTGCGGAGGCGTGCGACGTTCTTGAGGTGCAAGAAGGCGGTCCGGGTGATCTGGTTGATGTGTTGTTGGAAGGTGAGATTGCAGTCGTTAGAACTACCATAGTGAATGCATGGTCCCGACAGTGAAGCACAGATGTGGGAGTGTGATGATATGAGGTTGCATGACAAAATACTGGGTGACAAGAGGATTCCCAGTCTGCAGAAGCTTTGAAGAAGAGGAAAAGTCCAGCTTGATAATCACCCGAAACACACTGCCAAAATCGCATATGAGTTTGAAAGAACATGTGAAAACCATGACCTGGCCAAGTATGTTGCCTGACTTGAGTCCAACAGAACACCTTTGAGGTATTTCAAAGTGAAGGACAGAGGAACACAACCCCTCCAGGAAAAGGAGTTTTAGTCTGATATAAAAGATAAACACATGAAGTAAGGAATGATGTACTGACTTTTGTTGCAATGAGTTCCTATTGTGTGGGGTGCATTTTTATTACAGTAAATCTAAACTGGTACTTTTTAATGTTACATAAGAGTAAATACTTTACTGTTCAATTTATGTCATGCACTTACTATATGAGGATACAATTTTAAATCATTTGACATTTAAGTGATGATGCACAGAGGTGTGCCGACTTGTGCGATATCAAAATCTCTTTAAGTCCTGATCTTATTTGCAGGGCAGCTTAAAATTTTATGCCACATTTCAACAAATCCTGAGGCTGTTACTTGTCGCACACATTTCTCAGATCTTTTATGAAAAGGTCAGCCTTGTTTTCACTGATTATTTCACCTTCCTGCTGCATCGTCTGTCAGTTTCCTTGTACAAACTGTAGGAGACATAAAGTGCTGCCTTAGTTATGCCTGCTGCTGAGACCAGTTTTGCATCTTGGCTGGATTTGAACAAAAGAGGTCAGGAAGAGACCTGAGCATGACAGAGCAGCCTTGTCTCCTGCAGCTGGTACTGCAGCCACTCAGTCAATGCAAAGTTATTTGCATATGAAAATACAAGTGAGGTTTGGGAGAAGGGGAGGTAGAATACAACCCATCACTGGATGATTCAGTTTGAAGAACAGCTCGTGTATACTAATTAGTTACTTCTTATTTAATGCTACTGGAAAAAATTAATACCGTGTTTATTTATTGCTTTATCTCTGTTTGTAGAGAAAAATATCTCTTTGCAGTTAAATAAATGCAGCTTGTTATATAGAGGAAAATGAAAAGTGTTACTGTTAGCGCTGAAGTAAACTAAAACAATAGAGAAAATGTTTAAAAAAAAAAAAAAAAAACACTTATAGTGCTGCTACTACTACCCAGCATATGGTTTATATGCTTTGCTGAGCCACAGCTCTGTCGGCAGACAGTCTGTCCTGCTCACAGAGTGGCTGACTGATTTGCGTCTGATGCAAATACCAACTGAAGTGGTGCTGCAGTGATGACGCATTGAAGGCAGCAGAAAGACGCTACAGGCAAAAGAGGATGGAGATTTAACTTTTTGTGTCAGACAAGGATTTTCTGTACACCTGGGAAACTGAATATTTCAAAGTGAAGATCAGATTGTTCCATGTTCACTTTTCAACCGCTACAAACTGTCTGAAATTCATCCAAATGCTTGGAATTTGTTCATCTAAAAATAAAATGGTCACTTTTTGTCTCTTCAAACTGTCAAGAGTTTGGAGTGTGCAGTTTTTTGCTCAGAATTAGACACACAGATTTAAGGCTGTGATTTTGTATTTGTTGCATTATATAGAAGTTTGTTACAGATATACAGCATGTCCAGTCTGTTTGCATTCTCTCTTCTATTATCTTCTCTCTCCCCTTGGCTTTCATGCCAACCTGTCGAGGCAGATAGTTGCATTCCCTGAGCCTGGTTCTGCTGGAGGTTTCTTCGTGTCGAAGGGGACTTTTTTCTTCCCACTATTGCCAAAGAGCTGCTCACAGGGAATCTTTGGATTTGTCTTTATCTAGTTTTCACCTTACTATGTGAAGTGACCTAAATGACTGCATTGAGCTTAACTGAACTAAACTGAATGCTACTACTACTGCTTGTTGACTAGGGCTCTGTTCTGTACGTGTATAGAAGGTCACAGTTATGTATTCATTTATGTATTCTGTGCATGAACACAAACATGTGCACTGTTGTTGTTGTAGTGTAGTTGTGGCCTTTTGGCACAGTCCTTTGTGCACTGATACGTATCTGTAGCTGTGTTACGGATCGAGTAAACCCCCGTAGAATTGGGTATTCACTGTGTATATGCACCACACCTTGGCTAATTCAGGATTTCCACGTCCACGTCCTGAGGGGTAAGCTTGATATAAATTTCGTCACCCACCGAAGTTAGTGAGGGTCTGTTCGGACTGCATGCACGCAATCCAAAATTTGTGACAGCGTGGACTGTCTGCACTGTAATTGAGTCGACTGTACTAAAGCTAATGTTCTGTATGAGGAGAATCTCCGTCATCCACATCTTTATATTTCATCATTAACAGAGGTGTAACTGAACTAGTCACTGCCAGACTTTGGAGGAGCTTTGACAGTACATCCTTCCCATCGATGGAGCCCAAACACAGTTGGACATCCTCTTTATTCCAGAAATCCTTGACTTAGCTAAGACTCAGCGCCTGACGGTTAGTGTGTCTGATGTTTGTGGGATGTCCTCACTGGAGAGACAATCATAGTGATTTGAACTGTATTCTGATTTAATGCACTTGAAAAGTTGAGCTTTTCCCATTTTACACAGCAAGCAAAGCAAAGCAATGGACTCACCAAGTGAGAGACAAGAAAGAATCTGGAAAGAAGCATGAGACACATTCATGTGAATTCTGCCAAACCGTTCGTGCAGGTAACTAGATTAGGGTGTTATTGTGCTACTTTTAAAAAGGCAATGAGTGATAAAATACCATCCAAGACTAAACTCTTCTGCATGTACAGTACTGAGCTGATGACACTGACTATTTTAAGGATACCCTGGTCTTTTTCTCTTTTTCTTTTGGCCTTTTTGCAGTTTTATTTGACAGTCGCAGTGAAAGGAAGACAGGAAAGGGGGGAGAAGAATGGGGGAATGACCATGGGCAGGAATCGAACCCATGACCACCGCATGATGATTATAGCCCCAGTTTATGGTTGAAGAGATACCAAACAAGGTAAATAAATTGTTGTTTTTGAAGAAATACTGCAAAATCTACCATAATCTGTTATCTTTACCTCTGTATTTGGAGGTGTAACTACATTAACACGATTTTTCATGTTACTAAAACAGTGAATAAGCTTCCCCTTCTCTATACCAGGCTAACATGTTAGCTGCACTGGACACACACAGATTTAAGCGATATGTTACACAGGGCAGGACAACAAACAAGGGTATTTCCCTAAAAATCGGATGGTTCCTGCAAAGTGCCCGTCTGAATCCCGGAAATATGTCACAACAGCCAGTGATACATGAGAATGCAGAACATTATCCAGTCCTAATGCGTGTTACAGACATTCCACGTGAGTAATACAAGGATGACATTGTCATTATGTGAACACATACGCAGTCATGATTACTTGAATGAAGTAATAGTAAGTAATGATAATAACAGCATGAATCTGAAGAGAGAAGCCCAGATACACACTTCAAAGAAACGTGTGTGTGTGTGTGTGTGTGTGTGTGTATGTTGGCGTGATCTCTGTCTGCGGTCCCCCCCACATGAATGGAGCCGGGCCCTGTGCAGATGACAGCTGTCTCCTTTGAACGCCCAAAGACAAAAAGCCTTAAATCCAGCAACCTCCCTCTTTCATGTGTTCACCTGATACCACTCTTCCTCACCTTACTGTCACTCTATTCAGCTTGGCGGCCCGAGGCTGCACCTTGTTACCACACTGCATTCAACCTCCAGACTCAATGGGTTCATTTGAGAGAAAGAAAAGGTTTCAGTAAGAACAAAACTGCAGCTGAGTCCTAAACAAGGGCTGTAGTGTTGTGTCCCAATGCGCCTTAGCTGCCAGTTACATTGTTTTCCAAACTAATACTTATACAATACAATACAGTTTGACCCTGGTTCAGAACATATAAATGGTTTTAGGCAATGTAATTATCATGAGTTCCGGCAGGTAATCTGACATAAAACTGTAGCTTTTGGAAGGAAATTTTCCTTTCCTTCATAATCAGCACTCATTGAACTACAGTGCACAAGCAAGATGGTATTACCAGCTGTGGGCCCAGATCTGTGGGATCTCTGGGCCAAAGCATAAGATCTTTGGATTAATTACATTTTCTTTTCCTAATTTTCAGCTCACATGGTGCATTTTTCTCTCTCTATTGTTTTTTCTAAATAAAATATCACAAATCAATGACCGCAGAAAACCTGAGACCTTGGACATAAGCTGAGGATTTACTCTGTGAAGCAGAAGCTACTTTTAAAGATTTCAAATTCCTAGTTAATTTAATTAGTAGAAGAGTATTGATATATAAAGCCCCACCTTGCAAGCTGACAGTATTGGTTCCTGAGCTTTGTCCTGTATGAAAGCCCAGAAGTGTGAATCTGAGACTGTGATCGGTACACTGCAGTTTCAAGCTGCATATGCTCAGCCACGGTGTTGACTATTTATTTCAGTAGAGAAATTTCTTCCTGCATATTAAACACCCTGTATAGACAAATTAAAAAGCTAACACTGGATTTCCAACAGATAAGTTTTTCTTTTGGCTTGCATTCTAAAGTTGCACCTAAACAATTCTTCTTCTCATGATGTGTCCCATACACCTTATGCCTTCTGAGAAAAAAGCCATAGATGAAAGCTAAAAATAGACTGTATATTTTGAAGAAGAAAGGGGAGTCTTGGGTGTGTGTGTGAGATAACCCAGGCAGCCGGCCCTCCGTGTGTCCGACTGCCTCCCATTCACTGAGGGTAATTAGAAAATCCTCAGGGCAGGAACTGCTTGGCTCTGTGTGGATGGGTGTGTGTGTGTGTGTGTGTGTGTGTGTGTGTGTGTGTGTGTGTGTGTGTGTGTGTGTGTGTGTGTGTGTACCAGTGTGACGTTGAGTGTGTGTTTAGCCTAGGAGGCTGAGGCCCAATACTGTACCAGGCAAAGGTTTCCACCGAATCATTCTTGCATAACTCAGTGAGTGATAACACTGGTGCATTCCTCTCAACACACATCACAGCTGCCAGCATCTTTTCCTTGGATTTTCCCAGTGCACGTTTAAATACAGTCTGTTTCACAGTGCGTAAAGTTCCAATTCTGAGCCATTCAAGAGGAGATAGGAGTTAAGGCAACATGTCTGAAGATTCCGTCTCTGCCTACTTTGTCTTGAGGAGATGGAGCGATTGGGTGATCTTCTGGGCCAGAGGTTGCATTCGTCAAGAGGTAGGTCAGCTGGGGTTAAAGCTGCAGGTGTTCCCACAGCTATTGAGGGTTTTTACCCTCCAACCTCACGGGAAGCAGAGAAAGGAACTAGACAAGGGAGCTTTGTCTCATGGCAAAGGCACGTACAGGGTCTCTGATGGTAAAGTTTGCTCGTATTTATTCCTGGTAAGAAGAAAGAAATAGATCAAGGGGCTGCATTTGCTAAATAAATGCAGTTTTAATCACTCTACTGCTTGACTAAATTTCAGGATTTTGATCCAGAACCTCTTTAATGGCAGCATCCTCCTGAGTGGTCAGAACACACAGCTGTGTGCAGTGTACTGGCCATAAAATACCAGCATCATACCAGATACACTCTGCTTACCAAAATAAAAGCTTTACCTGCACTCTCAACACTTCCTCACCCATCACCCGGTGAACAGCTGGTCTCCATGGTTCCTGCTCTCCCATAGGCTCACATGGGTGCGTATCGTGCCGAGCTGCTACCTTTCGATTGGCTGTAACGACCATATCAACCAACTAGCTTAGCGTCTGCAGTGTTGACAGAGCAGTGCCCAAATGCAAAGGGTGTGTTTGGAGGGCTGTAAAACTCAGGCTGAGAGAATCAGTGTGCTGAATGTGTTAATGTGTAGCTCTCTTACAGTGGCTGGTTTGTGCAGTGAAAGGTTGAGATAATGTTTAGGCCTATGGACTTTGATACTCATTTCTTCCTGATTCATAGAAAAGAATGAAATGTGCCGATTATTTACTTGCATAGCAAAGTGCAGGAACTAATTGAAGCACAGACTGGGTCCTTCTGGGTGTAAGCTGATGCAGGGTTTGTTCCAGAGTGGGATGCCTGTAGGTATTTAGGAATCTTCATCTTCAACTTGCCTTCTACTTCATCCTTTATGTAAAATGAATATCTTATCTATGGTTACAGAATTGACATTGTACAAACACCACTCACCACAACATAAAGACATTTTATGCTCCTTGTAGTAGATGAAACCACTGTATTTTTGTTCATTCTTGTTACACATTGAACACAGGCACACGCGCACAATAGAGTGTAATCAGTGCAGCGGGGAATCTGTTTCCTCTAAAATATCTATTCAACAGTCCTTTTCATAATTTACAGTTGAGGAACATGAACACGGTCTATATGAGGAACAAAAGTTACAGATGTCACCGAAGTCATTTAGTTCACAGACAAGATATGTAGCATGCCACTACATAAGCTAGGCAGGAAGCTGTCACCAGCACTTTCCTCTAATGATGTCAGTTTTTAACTGCAAAGTCAGTGCTTCTTGTTGCAGATTGGCTGCTTGACTAAAAGTATTGAACATAATCAGTAAGAAAATGTTTTTAGTGAGTCTTTGTGCTTTCTGAGTGGGATGGTTGAAAATCCTGGTATCTCGCTACCCCCCTCCCTGCTTAGGTCAGATGTATATTTTGGCTGCACCCACTATGTGATTACAAGAAACAGCACATAGTTCTGAGCTATAAATCTCACTTAATTGCATCCTTTTTACATTGCTCAGCGGTAATTTATAGCCAGCAGACAGTGATGAGAAACAATGCTTTAAGGATGGCTTTATATGATGAAGTCATGCAGAAATATGGCATTGGTAACAGTGAAAAAAGTAAATTGTATAAAAGAGCTTGGGATAAAGTGTGCTGTATGTACAGTATGTGAAGACAAACAGTTTAGCTTGTTGCTGGCAAAATATTAATAGTAAAATGTGAATTCAGCAATTTAAACATTGTGCAACAAGCGAATAGTGATATGCACATGGTTAATATTCCCTGCTACTATAAGTGTTTGAATATGCAGCGTTGGGGCTGATGCAGCTGCTGCAGCATCTCAGCAGTCGCATGATTTTGTTGAAAGGGAACCACTACAGTACATCCAGCAATTTTAGGGGAATTTCTGGTTGTTTTGAAAACTGCCACATGTACTATTTTTTAAGACAACTGTTTATTGTACAGAACATATTTAGCACTTTATTGATTAAATTATTAATTAATTTAGCTAGTGGCCCGTGTTTGTGAGAAAATGCTTTCTGGTAAATAGATATTTACTTCACCTAGGAGGGGGAGCGTCGGCGGAGTCATGTGATGATCGGCGTACATTTGTCTTTCTGTTTGTCTGTCTGTCTTTCTGTCTGTGTGCAACATTACTCAACGGATTTGGATGAAATTTTCAGGGAAAGTCAGAAATGACACAAGGACCACCTCATTAGATTCTGGCAACGATGCAGCTTATAGACTGGATCCGGATAGAGTCCGGATTTGTTAAAGATTTCTGTATCATTGGGAGATAGCCGCATGACATCACTGTAACTATGACAAGTGAACACTACACCAGTACTCAGCTGATGATCACATGATTGCGATCCTACTATAAATCAACTGCTGCAGATTTATCAGGACTTATCCATCGGAAATGATACAAGGAACAATAAATTAAATTGTGGGGGTGTTTGTGAGTCCCATCAGTTCCCGCCACCCGCTACATATTTAGGTCATTTAGGTCTGTTTAGGTCACAATTCGGTATCCGTACATAATGTACACATGTATAGCACATGCCTGTGCTCAGCGCACAGTCATGTGTTGTAATTTTTCATTTTATTTGTGGGTACATCTATATTAAATGGACACATTCTGTGGTGCCACTTTTCTGATTTCATCCGTCGGAAACGATGTAATAACTGAACAGCCTTGGCAGAATACTGTGCTCTCTGCTTTTCTTGTTTATTATGTAAAATATTACAATATTTGTGTATTTTAATAGCAATATCACAATCACTAAGCTATAAAGGAGAGCTCTGACAATTGATACTCAGGGACATCTGCTGCAATTCATTACAACCCCAAAAAAGAAAGAAAAAAAGTTCACTGGAAAATCTGTTCTGACATGCTGACGTGTCTTTAGATGAGCAGTGCAGGAAGCTGGGAAGACTTCTGGGTAGGTGATCATACTGAACCGCAATGTATCTGACAATGACATATTGAGCCTAAGTCTCAATTTAACCCTCTGAACCCGAAAATCCACTTGTGAGTTAAATATTGCCAAATTTAGAGCATTTATTTAAAGCCAGAAGCTGAACATGTACACATGATAGGTGGTGTGCTGCTCTGTCTGGAAAATCGGTCAAATCTCGGCTTAGAATTATGATGTTTCATCAAAAATCATTTTATATTAAATTGTCACATTCAAAATTTAACACAAAATAAAATATCTGAACAAGATCCTGTAACATGCAAAACAAAAACTGCACTCTTCAGCGCAAGTGAGAAGCCATGACTACTCAGCGGTGACACACAGTTACATGACAAAAATCTTCAGGTGAATTGGAAGCTATGAGCAGCAAATTGTTGGAAGACACCTTCAGGATGATGAAATATCTTTGTATTCTGTCGTAAAAAAGCACAGAACAAGACACTTCTCACCCCGGCCGCTCCCCGTTTGAACCTTTGCCATCAGATAGACAGTTCAGGTCAATCAAAACACAGACAAACAGACTCAAAAACAGTTTTTACCGAACAGCAATAACTGCTCTCAGTTCAGTTAGACTGTGGAATAAGTGCAATATATCACAAGTGCAATAATGAGAATGTGTATCAGGAAGTGAATATGTACACGAGTGTGTGAAGTTAATTTATTGTAGTGTTTTATCTGTTATTTATTGAAGTTATTTTTTATACCCTGTTTTTACATTAGTTAGGCTACTTTGTGAATTGACTGATTGTATTTTTAATTTTGTTGTACTTGTTACAATGACAAAAAAGTTCTATTCTATTCTATTCTATTCTATTCTATTCTATTCTATTCTATTCTATTCTATTCTATTCTAGAGTGGATGTACAGAGTAGTGTGAAAAAGATGAGTTGTTAGGAAAATGTAATCTGTAAAACATCTATAGCATGTGGAAGACCCTTTTCCCTAATACAGGTGTAACATGTTATAACTTGTAAAATGTTGAGCATACTGATTCTAGGTCCTTTTCATTTCATGTTAAACAAGGAAATTCGTGTTTTTAATTTTTTTAGTAGGATTTCTGGCATTCTAACTATGTATTACTGCATTGCTGACATTTCTGAGTTTGCGTTGCTTCTAGCCACGTGTGGTTTTCATGGAGGTGCAAGTAAAGTTGAAACTGATTGAAGAGGTTCAGAGGGTGAATCAGGTTTAATTTCAGAGACTGACTTCGGATTTCTTTTAGTCACTTGAGGATTTCTGCTGCAGTCTGTTATCTTGTTTTTGTCACCCATGGAGGAAGTGGCACGGCACATGGATGCTGAATGGAGGAGGCCTGTGTTTCTTGGCAACTGGCCCCTGTGGGCAGCTTCCTGATGGTGTCTTCACCTGAACCCTGCCTCCCCAGAGAGTCTCCACATCACAAACATGTCTTGCATCATTAGCACAACCTGCTGTTGCTCTGTAGACGGACCCCATGATACACTCTGTGGGAGAGATCAGTCATTACCTAAATAACAGTAAATGTACTGTACACGTCAAAGGTTTAATGTCAGCGGTAAGACTGAAATATGCATCTTTACAAAGGCTACAAAGAAATACTACTAAGTACAGAAACACATCACTATATGTGATGTATGGGAATCTTGAAGCCTGAAACAGCAGAATGAACCTTTGGAAATCATGTCAGCCCACATTTGTCAGCATATAGTGGTACTTCTGTGCCATCATGATCTTCATCCAAAACGAATTAATCAGTCGTTTGAATCCATAGTGTTGATTAGCTTCTCATAATGTTTTAGTTGTATTTTATCCTCATTATGTGAATTTGAAACGTATACACTACTGTTCAAAAGTTTGGGGTCACTTAGAAATGTCCTTATTTTTTAAACAAAAGCAGTTTTTTCAATGAAGATAAAATTAAATGAATCAGCAATACAGTCTAGACATTGTTAATGTGGTAAATGACTGTTCTAGCTGGAAATAGCTGATTTTTAATGGAATATCTCCATAGAGGTACAGAGGAACATTTCCAGCAACCATCACTCCTGTGTTCTAATGCTACATTGTGTTAGCTAATGGTGTTGAAAGGCTAATTGATGATTAGAAAACACTTGTGCAATTATACTAGCACATGAATAAAAGTGTGAGTTTATGGAAAACATGAAATTGTCTGAATGGTAGTGTATATACTGATTAAAGCTAATAAATAGATGTAGCTGAGTAGAAGTACCACAAAACTCTACCATGGTACCATACTTAGGTAAATGTACTTCATCAAAATACTTTCCACTAAATGATGAACGATATTAAGGCATCAGTGGTGATGTGCTGCATAGTGTATAAAGCTCACAAATTGTCACGTATATCTCCAGGAAATTTCATACATTTATTGACAGTAAAAACTCATTTTATTGATGCTTCATAGAACAGTATAATGAAATCCATCCTTAATTTCCTAGTTTTAAGTTTGCTAGGCTCCAGTGGTTCCCAGCCTTCATAGCAGGGAGATTTATCTCCCCTCACTGGTTGCATAAACACCGGTTGTGACAAATTTGCCGCAGTTTTTAATTTTTATTTATTTATTTTTAAAATATCTTCTAATTTCCACTGATAACTGTGATGGTCTGAGGCACATGTCTGTCTGTTTTTCAGAGCTAGACTGTGAAAGTAGAGCACTGTCTGGGGTGTCATTTTAGGAGGACGGCCACTGCAGCTCTGATTAGTAGTACTATTACTTGTTCTATATTTCCCGATTACTGCTACAACAGCATTATGACTGATTTTTGGTTGGCCACTGATCTTCCTGTATCCTTTTCCATCTTTGTAAAGTAATTCTTTTCCGTGTAGAGCCATGATGCAGACATGCAGATAGACATAGTTCGTAGGTCCAAACCTGACAACGTTCAGGTGTTCACAGTTCATTTTATGATGAAGTTCATCCAGTTAGACTAATTGGAAATTACAGGTGAACTCAATGTTGTTTCAATGATCACAGGTTTTCTAAAATGTCTGCCACTGATTATGCGTTTCTTTCAATTGAGTTTCTACTATAAGGCCTTTCTTTTTCTAATAGTCTTTCTAAAGTAATTTTTGATTCATGAGAGGAAATATTTCTCAGCTTCAAAATAATGCAGCTATTGAGGGGTGATGCAATTTTAATTCATTTGACATTTAGGTGATGATCGGG
Organism: Amphiprion ocellaris; assembly: GCF_022539595.1. Taxonomy (NCBI): domain Eukaryota; kingdom Metazoa; phylum Chordata; class Actinopteri; family Pomacentridae; genus Amphiprion; species Amphiprion ocellaris. Next base: position 11,639,086 of record NC_072773.1, on the reverse strand, counting down.
TTGGAGTCTGCTGTACTGAGCAGCTCTGATGGGTTGAACAGAAGCTCTGAAGCTGCTCCAGCAGTATTTACTCAGCAAAAAGACAGTGCAGCCTGCCATTGGCATCAGTAATAGCACTATAGGTTTACATTCTATATGTTTACTGATGTTTACAACTTTCAGACAAGAATAATGCAATGACTCCATGTTCTTGTTTTAGTCTCAAGTTTAAAACAAAGCTTTCACTGGCATTTGTCTGCTAGTCACATTGTTCAGATGTTTTGGAAATGTAAATAAGGATTACACAAGAAGGGCTTTTAGTTCCCGATTTGGTTCCAGGGAATATTTGGCTCCAGGTATCATCTCGTTGAAAGGGGCTATGTATGATTATGAACTGTCACATTTCCATTTAAAATAAATTGTAATATTTAACTTTTGGTGCTGGGTAAAGTCCTAACAGCAGTGTTTTCCTGCCACATGTTTTCCATGCATGATGTAATAAATCTATGATCTTACCAAGGCTAATACAAAATGTTTTGGCATGAAAACAGTTTGATTTATTGACCTGGAGTTACTCCTAATTGTAACTGCAATTGCAACAACCAAGATCCTTTGAAGTGATTTAAAAAGTTTAAATTCACACACAGCAACTGACTGCTGAGACTAATGATATTCAGCTGTGTGCATTGCCTCAGAGCACGGTTTCCCTTTCAGAATTATCTCCGCACCAAAGACTTGTATAATGGGCACTCACCTTCTGTTAGTGCCTTTATTAATTTGCCATGCATGGCTGAATTCAACATACACGTAAACTAAAGCAAGCAGCTCTTCCTCTGAAAATCATTGTCATTGCTCTCATGCTAATGCATCAGTAAACACATTACATAGCGAGCTAATTACACGAGACCAAACAGAAAGTCTTTTGGATGAAACAGGCAGGTGTGTTTGGAGATGGTATGCTAGCGTTGCACCTCATAATGCCCTCAAACTGAACGCACACAAACCATTTAAAGCACGACAATACTGAATTTGGCTGTGAGCAAGGCGAGGCAGACAAGCTCTTTAAAGTAGGACACAATGAATGATGACCTTGAGGTCAGCATTTACGCTCATTTCCTAAACAAACTGCGACGTCTCGACCGTGAATGACTGAAATCTGAGCCAGCCAGCAGCTCTGCAGGTGTGTTTGACCTGCAACCAGAGTCAAACTTTAGGATGTGTAGGACTTTGTGTGCACATGTAGGTTTAAGAAAGAGACGAGTCCATTCACAGACATTGAACTTAACCAAAAAATACGTCTGAAGTTTTACTTCTCATGTGACATGTTATTTACAGCAGCTTTAACACCATCATGCATTTTCCCATTGAACTTTACGGCTGTTTTTAAAATCATAAACTACATAAATAAATTATGCTACAGTGAAAAATAACAAGCAGGAAAATAAAAAAAGGATTGAAAAAGGAATTAAAGTATTAAATTATAGAATTGTGAATATATTTCAGATGATTCATTTCAACTAGGGCATTCTGTTTTAGTAATTATTATTAGAATAATAACTTTTTATAGTCATGCTTCTATTCACATCTTGCTAATTTTCTGAATTGATACAATTTCTGGCAAAATTAAAACTCACTACTGGTGTGCAAATATATCCAAGAGGTCAAAAGTATCAAAATTACAAGTACAAACTGTTCAAAGCAAAGTCATTTGAATGAAAATATTGAGTGCCATGTAGAAAGTAGGGTAGCATTTATACAGTCTAGTGTCATGTAGTTTTCTGATTTAACTGCAACCAGGCATATTCTCTGAAAAAGGGATTTTAGTTTCCACACAAGCGCTTATAGTGAGCATTTTTGAAATACAGCGTTCTAACATGCAAGCACTGGTGCGCTGTATTATCACTGTAGCAATTACCATTTTGAACTACTGTGTTTATACATTATTTTCTAGATGTGCAATTATCTGTATATGTTTTTTCATTTATTTTTTATTACTATTATTATTTTTTGGATTTTAAAAAAATAATTAGATTTTTTTCCTCTTCTTCTTTCTATAGTTATTTATTTATTATATATGTTTTATTATTCTCTTTCTTTATTCCTAGGGTGACACCAACAGCCAAAACCAAATTCCTTGTATGTTGTGGACATACTTGGCCATTAAAGCTGATTCTGATTCTGATAAGTGGACTTGGAAAGTGTAGTACTTTGGCTTGTTTGATACCTCCTGGTTACTGCTGCAACTCTGATTCCACTGATTTTTATTTGATCACTCATAAAGGTCTTCCTGAATCCTTTACCATCTTTGTGAACTCTTAACATCAGATTTTTTAATTCCTCTGACAATTCTTTTCTATGCAGAGTCATGATGCAGACTTGCAGATAAATACTGCCTGAGAAAAACCGAGAAAGTTCTGGTGTTCACCGTTCGTTTTCATGCGGTTAGATAGAGCAATTATAAAGCACAGAATATAACTAAAGTGACTAAAGTTTACGATGTTGCGCTGTAATTCTTTGATGGTAAGAACCGAACATTTACTGTCATGCATGAATTATAAATAAATGCCTAATTTAATGCAAGATCCATAACGATGAGGATAGAGAAACAACAGAAATGCATAGGTAAAAAAACATACTTGAACTAGAATTTTAAAGAATAACAGAGAATACTTCCTAAAATTTCACAAATCATATTTCCAGGAGAGTTCATGTCTTCTTAATGTCCTTCTGGCTCCTCTATGCATATACTGTGTGTAGGTGTCACATACTGATCTTTAGTTTTATCTCAGACCGCATTAAAAACTCTGCTGCGTTTGTTGCTTCATAACAATACTAACACCATTCTACTGACAAATTATCCTTAGTGTAGTCATGCTGCTACTTCTAGTGATGCTACTGGTCACCACTCCATTAATGGAATGACCCAAAAGTGTTAATAGTGAATGTTAACAGAGAAAAACGGAAACCGAACAGCAAAATGTATAAATATTGGTACATTTATGCAGATTTTGACTCCATTTATCTCTGTGCTTGTCACTGATGTCAGATTTTCTCTAAACCAGTGGATGAGCCAAACAGAAAATGTAGTAATAATTGCTATGCTTCACTCCACTTCCCTATAGCAACATGCCCCATTGGAGATTATGGGTTATGACCGCGCCATCCACACACACCATCCCGCCCTAAATCCTTTGGGGCCAATTACCCACTGCTGTGTGGCAGGCGGCAAGTCAGAGCACGGCTGTGGCTGCTAGACCACTTGTGTGCACGCTGCTCCCTTGGTGATTCTCTGGCTTTGTAAAAAGAAATGAGGCTTGTTTCTCTTCACAGCTAGGCAAAGATAAAACGTCGATACACAATTTAAAATATTGTCATGTAGGAAAAATCATGACACGCAAAAATTATGTATGTCATGTTTTCTATATTTACTGGAAGGGGCGGGGGGCTTTACTGTGAGCAGACAGGGAGCTAATTGGCGAGAGACTTGGTAGAAATCAGCGGTTGAGTCCTGATCAGTTGAATGAGGGGCCTTTAAACATCACACCTGGGCTAAGTCCTCCAATTTCCTCTAAGACAATGCGAATCTCTATAATTATCCCATAGTCACCTGAGCAGAAGGGCAGGACAAGGAGACAGGTGGATAAAACAACAGAAAAGACTGAACAGACAGATGCTGCACATTGAGTGATAAGGCCTCTAATTTGGTAAACCGGCGACAGCAGCAGCTATTGATGGCTTTGCATTGTGCCTGAGACTTTTTAGAGACCACGGAGAGACTGCAGTTCAAAGTTTGTTATTCATTATTCATCACTGCTGAATATGTTATAAGACTCAACCACTGTATTGTTCAAGATCTGGTTTACAGTATGAGGCGTCTATTCACTTAAAGACAAGCAACATGAGCATCAGCAAACAGCTCTACTAATGTGATGTTATCTGTTCCGTTAAATACTGACCAGTTGGATTCCATCTGCATACACAAAATAACATGATATACAACACTGGTTAAGTTTCTTCAGAGCACAGTCTCAGAATATAAGATGTGTAATATCTTTGCTGGCTATAGGAAGATCCCAAATACTCTTGATACTGTAGCAAACAGGCATTCATTGATTGATACCATTTAAACATGCCCTGCAACAGGCCTGCAATAATCAGACAGTAATATTTGATTGTCACACCAGATCAGATAAGTTGTTTCCAACTTATTACTTTTATCTGTTGGATTTATTGCCATGGAACTTTGTACAGACATTCATGCTCCCCAGAGGATAAACCAGCGAAGCAGTTTCAGTGATCCTGTGACATTTAAACAGGTCATTTTTAAAATTTATTTTTATGAGCAAATGCATATAAAACTCATGACATTTTCGTCATTATACAACATGCAAACAAATTTCCTGTTTTCACCACATTCCGATATGAACCACAGCAAGACAACAGTAAGTTGGAATATTGATCAAGCACTGTTTTGGACTCAGTCTGTAAAAATGAATTTCCTTCTTTGCACCTGGTTTCACTTTGTTTCTGGACTTCATGGTGCACATACTTCACTTCAGCACCTATACTTATTAATCAGTACTTATCATCAAAAACTCTCTGACTTTGAAGGAAACACAGTAAGCATCACACACACACTAACAGCTTCTTGTACTCTCTTGATTGAAAGTAGTTTGGTTCTCAAACCTTTTTGAGAAAAATACATTTTTTACCTGATGAAGATCTGAGGACTAAAATGCTATTAAAGAAAGTGTGTAGGATTATTTGGTTCTTAATTATTATGCCATTCTTCACCACAGTCTGATGTAAACTGTCAGACTATTACTGCACCACAACTATGTAATGTAACTGAGTCAGGTGAAATTAGGTAATAGCTGATGATCTGACATAATGATAGAGACATACTCTCACATTCTGATGGTTGTCTATCGACATGTGCTCAGAGATCCAGTATTTTGGAGAAGTTAAATGATTAATTCGTAATTGTTGGACATGTTTTGCTAACAAACATCACATTCTTAGACTCTCTTATGCTTTAAAGGCCTAACTGTACCCTCAAAGGTTACCTCTTGAGCCTATTGTGATTCTCAATAGCCTAAGCACAATAAAAGCAACATCATGGCTGACGTTGAAGCCCTGAGGGGAGATACTTGTTCAGCTTTATGAGTCACCTTGGATACTGAATTAGTAAATGGCTACATGGAAATGTTCTGCAACAGCACATGGGTACAGATAAAACAAGCATGAGCCAATGTTTTCCTTTACTCACTTGACAAGCTGTGGCTTACATCCATCTCATACCGTACTGAAGGTCCATCCAGTACGAACTCATTCATGTCTGCAGTGTATCAGGTATCAGAAAAGACATAAAACCCAACAACTAAAGCTGTACTAAAGGAGTCATTGAACAATCATTATAAATCACAGGCTTAACTGTGAAGTGGGGCAGATAAAGTACGCCTAAAAATATGTACCAAAAATATGTGCACATAAATTGTCTAATTAGTCAATTTAATTTAATATCAGTATATAAAATTAACAAACCGATATATTTTGCCTTACTTAGTTAGGTGAATGTTTGAAGAAGACACACATGAATGGAGTTATGAGCTGCAAGACATTTGCAATACTTTTGTTGTGTGCTGCTAATCCAAAGTGCTGCTAAACTGCCTTTTGATGTTTAGCAATGGCAATAAAGATCTCTTCTGTTCTGTTCTGCTCTGTTCTGTTGTCTTCTCTTCTCTTCTCTTCTCTTCTCTTCTCTTCTCTTCTCTTCTCTTCTGTCAAAGTTACAGTTTAGGAGTGAGTACAGCTCTGTGCAAGACAACTTAAAAGCCGCAAGATTCAAAACTGTATCACCTATCAATAATCACTTTATTCAGAAGATACAAAAATAACAGCCAAAAAGGATTCTGTACCTATATAGATTACAAAAAAGACCCCAAAATTGATGGAGCTTGTTACTTGATGGTTTCGTGAAAAGCCTTGGAGCAACATTGCGTTTGCAGTTTGGAGTGTGGCCATGTGTATGCAAGCAGATGTTATTTGCCTTCGTATGTTTGTTGTGCATCTGAAGCTGTTGGCTCGGTGCTGCTGATGGATGTCCTTACATCCTGTCTTGCGTGACCAGCTTGCCAGATAGCCATCAATACTCAAATAAGTTCAGGTGAGGCTCCTGTGCTTCACTGCAAACCTCATTTGGTATGCAAATGAAAGGCCTAAACAAAGCAAACCCTTCAGAGCACAGCAATTTACTAACTGCTGCCTTTGAAGAGACTAAGCTCAAGGTTGACAGTATGAAAGACCAAAGACCAAAAACATTACTTTTAATGCTTTAGTCTAGATAGTGTTACCATTAACAATTCTGAGTCTGAAGATCTGGGGAAGTATGACAGCAAACTATTAACAATAGTTGTTCTGCAACAGGTATTTTGCTGAGCCTGTAGGATTAGGTGTGATTTAAATATTTTAGGAGCTTTCTTCTCTGATTTGATAGTTTCATTTTGGCAAGAGTGATTGCTCAAACCCAAAAGTAACAAAGCCAAATTCATAGTTTCAGTTCGGAAGGTAAGAATTTCTGCTTTTTTTTCTGATTTTGTAGGACTTGGTGTGCAGACTAAATGAGGGTTTCTGTCAAGAAAAGGCAACTACTCAGCCTGAATTAGCTCACCATCCATAGTGCAATTTAAAGTGAGGCTGAACATAGAGCTTTATTGTCATAACTATATTACAACCTAAAGAGCAGACTGAATGGTAGGCAATATATAATTTTATTGTCATTTTTATTGTCTATCACTACTTCACAGATGTCTGTTTGTTTTACAGCTTACAGCACTGTCCTTCTTCCATCTTTACCAGTGTAGTTCTGCAGCAACCAGTGCCACGCCCCTGCTGAAACAGGATATGGCTCTGGCATTGTGCTCATTGTTGAGAGACTAATCCCAACAATTACACCTCAAGACCGAAAGTGGCTGCCTTGCACAGCATCCAGCCAAGCCCTGGCCAGGTTTTGGATTAGGCCCCTGTTTGGCCTTAGGGGCCAAGAACTCCACCAGGCCCCTTGTCGTTGCTCCCCCGCACTACTCAGACTGCTGCTGTGTCTTTCTAAGGTTTTACTCACCTGCACTTTGTTCACCTGTCGCGCTCGCTGTAACTCAGCCGGGTTATTGTTCGGGCAAAAAAGGTGTGTGAACACAAAGAGAGGCAGAGGGAAGTCATGAGAGCAAAGGGCAGGTATTTCAGGTTAGGACGGGCTCATGCAGCTCAGAAATAGTTCAAGGTTGATGCTCGTTACAAAACCTTACAGATACATGTTTTTGAGTACTTGGCCCTCATAGTGTGTCAGGCCTGATGATTTACTTTTTCTGCCTGGATGGGATGGGTGTGTTCGGCAGTTGAGGATGATGGTGGTTTTGCTGTTTTCCGTGTTGTAATAGGAACAGAGGAGGTCGTTCCCACAGAAGCTTGAGCTGACATCATAAAAAACACACAACAAGGTACCTGGGGGCCGATGGGGAGGGCGGAGGTGAGCAAACCGGTGAGGTAGGAGTCAGAAGGCGGGAGGGGTTCGGGGGGGAAGGGTTCGTCTCAACCACGATTGGCCAAAGACAGCGCGGGGGACACACCTGTAAGCGCCAGAGGCTAAGGAGATTGGCTGCGACCTGAAAATTACACCTGTGGGGGAAAAGAGGAGGAGGGGGAGTCAGGCAACATGTAAACCAAGCCCTTTACAAATTCAGCCTCTGTCTTCTTGAGGAGCTTAACCGCCTAACACCTCCAACGAGAGCGCATGGAAAAAAACAAGTTTTGCTCTGGCAGCAGGAAGATAAGTGACGTGCTTCAAACTGGTTGGTTTTGTCGCTGGGTTTGGCTCTTCTTCCGATTCTACGGCTACATCTACCTGAGAGGACGGCTTTTTTCTTCCTAATCGCCGCTCCAGAGGTCGACCGTCCTTCAGCAGGAGCAGGAAAGAGGAAGACTGGCCAACAGGGCGTCAAGAGCCCTCATACAATGATGCCTCTTGTCTTGGTTTTCTGGCTCGGTGACTGCACCTGGGAAAGACTGGGTAAATCCACAAACATGATCCCTTCTTTGTCTTCATTCTCCATCTTTAGCAGTTGAGTTGTCGTCATGACCTGTTGCTCAGTGACATCGCAGTTAAAACTTTAAAGACATTTGGTAATCGGCTAAGAGCAGGAAATGTGTGGCAAACAAATTAGTTCATCGTATGAAGCCCTCGGTGATTGCGTGCTGATATAGGAGGGTCTGGGTAGTTTCGATGGGAAGCGAAAATAAGGTGTATCAAATTCCAGCTCCATTTAAGCAGCAAGACAGAAGAGGAAACAATAGAAGCCAACGCTCATTCCTAAACTGGATAGACCAGTTAGAGCAGGTAAAGGCAAACTGCCAGACTTGTCAGAGGAAATGAAGACAGAGGCTGACTCCGTCTTTCAGAGCGTTAAATGTGCTTTACGAGGAGGCATCCACGACATTACGGTACGATACAGCCTTACAAATGAATAACCTGTCAGCATTACGTGATTAGTTTAACAAACATTATCAATACGATATGTTCACGAGTTCAGAACTCATTTGGCAACTTTTTTCAACAACCTGTTGAACTGTAAAGCCTTTATCTGTTAAGCTTTTATTTCCACATTTACCCTCTTATTCGCTTTTCTCTTTTGACTTTTCAACATAGAGATTCGCCTAATTCATGCGCTATCTGTTGTGAGGTGGATGGGACTGAGACGTAAAATGTCTGCTCATCCATTTTTCTTTCGTCTGAGGTTCAGCTGCAAGTTGAGACAGAGCGCAGAGTTGGACAGAGCAGAGAGCGAATTTCCGCTAGACAGAATATTATTATGTGTTCTAAGCTGCTATTGGGATATTTTTAAGCAGCTGAGGGCTGTGGAAGTCGGGAAGGTGAGGGGAAAATGGAGGGAAAATGTCGACTGCATACTGTACAGCGACGGCTGCAGAGCGAGGTGGAAGGCTGTGATTGGTGGAAAGAGAAACATTTGTTCATTTCTTTCATACACCTGAATAGCTGCAAGTCACATGAGTGCCAGTTGCTCCGCCAGTGTATAGCAACAGGGCGGGAAGTGCGGAATAGAATTTCAACAGGGTGACATTCAATCACCGGGAAGCCAGAAGAGGTGATAGACCCATTTTATGTTGTTTGTTCATATTTGAATCACAGGTTTGAGTGTGTGTAGCTCTTATCACCACTGCAGGTGAAAGGTGAAGTTAAACTGCGGTATGATTCAGGTGATAGGGTGAATGACACTGCATTGTGGGCCAGGGCCTTGTTCTTTTTTAGATAAAAAAAAAAAGAAAATCATGCTATGCTAATATTTGAGGGAAAAAACAGTTTTCCCTTTTCAATTAAAGTAACTACGATTAGGTAATATAATTAAAAGTGTTCCATTTAAAAAAACCCAAAAAACAAAGTTAACACCAAGCCGGGGTGGGGGTGTGGGAGGATGTAACACGTGTAAAACTACTCGGTCAGTAAGTATATGTTTAAATAAGCAAACCCAGGAGCTTGAGTGGCACATGGATGATAAGCAGTATCATGGCCTAAATATCACAGTTACCACGCTCCTCCTCAGCAGTCTGAAGGCCCAATTAGGTGGCGCTGAGATAAGGTCTGGAGTTAAATAAGGTTTTGGGTTTCCCCGCCATTGTTTTCTCACAAAGACGGCAACTATTGATTAAGGGCCAGGCCAGTTTACCTATCGGGTTGTTCACTTCACAGCAGAGTCGCATTCCAGCAGAGAGGGCAGAGTTACCTGATCACGCCTCACTTCCAACAGGCAAAAAGCGTGGGTAGCCTTAAGCGGTTAAGACTCCCACTGCATGCAGCTCTATGTACAACAATGGGAAAAAATTCTGCAGTATATCGCCACGACTAGCAGAAGAGGAAGTATTTGGACAAAAGGAGGTCAAACTGAGAGGACGTAGCGTTCGGTAATATATTTGAGAAGTGACACGCGACATGCTCTACTTTGATCAGGTACTGTTATTTTCACAACTTGTTTTCACCAGCTTGAATTTTCTGGGCTAATCTTTCTTTCTTTCTTTCTTTCTTTCTTTCTTTCTTTTTCTCAGAGGGCCTGCAGCACTGGTTTATAATGCTGATGATTAACTAAATAGAGTCTGGGAGAGCAGGTCTGCTTGGCTTTCTCATTTCATGGGGCCTGCCTGACCGGGACGAAGACGGAGCATTCTCAGGCAGTGGGCTGGAAATTCAAGATCTTTTTTCTCTTTCTTTTTTGGCCTCCACCCTCTAAACGTATTCACTTTTCTTCGGTTTTGTTACATTCCTTCCTTGGGGTACCTTTCATGACGGTAAGGTTACAGGTGCATTCTCTGTTTTCCTTCTCCACCTTCTTTCCCCCAAACTTTTCCCTCCCTTCGATTCTCTTTTCTTTCTCCCTCCCCGTCTCTCCCCCCTGCTCCACTTTTGCATTACTTACAGGATAACTTGAAACCTATTCTCTTTCACTGAGCACGGAAATGCCTCAAAGTTAGTAATTTTATTAAGATTCAAATAAGAAAAGGTTACTTCTGATTGATTTGAACCAAACTCTAAATCTTTGTCAAAGAAAAAGGGGAAGTCTCCACTTCTAGGTAATGACTAAAATGCCTGAACGTTAAATTCGGAGAATTATAACGTATGTTAAATATCCGTACGAGGTGTTACGATTTCACGCGTTGCACCTGTGAATGAGCCATGTTATTCAGTAAATGAGGGCTGTTTCAGTGACCTTCTGCATACACAGCGTTGGCTCAGGTCGAGCTGAGCAGCATTCCATCAGCCTTTCATCACTCAGCAAACACAAAGAGAGGTCCACCAACGGAAAACAGGAAAAAAAAAGGCTCTTCTTTTCTTCGATTCCATAAAACATCTGTTGAAACTGACTTGACAACGCTACTATATTAGAACAAGAACAGTGTGTTGCAACTTGAAAAGCCAGTTACCCATCTGCAGGGAGACGGCACGATGTGGAACAGAAAGAGCTCCCCGAGGGGTGACGTGCTTTTGACTCGGTGACATTTTTGAGTGGATGTGTGCGTCTTGCGGTGTTTGAAATTAGTAACAGCCATGTATTGTGTGAAAAGCAGCCCTCCCAACCTTGCCGCACCATAGATTTAGACCAGTCAGAACAGGTTTTGGCAATCATTAACAAGTACTGTGGCCCAGTCTTCTGTGATCGCAAGTTTAAGCTAAATACCCCAACCACAACAAGGGCTCAGCAGTTACACAATGGAGAGGTGGTCTCCAGGTATGGACTTCCCCACTCTTAATTACAGTGCTACTTTTGATGGAATACACAACTCTGTTTTAGCTTCAACTTTCAAACTTTGTAACTTAACTAGGGTAGTGGAAAGGAAAAGTTGCAAATTTTTAATTTGTGTCCGATGCTCACTTATTTCTTGCTGAACATTTACTGTAATCATTTAGGGCTGAGTTCCCCTTTTTTTTCTTTCAGACAAAGGACTTTTAGCTTCAGCAGACGTCACCTTCATTCATTCATTAACCCTTATTAACTGCCACTGATATCACTCTATGTCCTGCAAACAAAGGGATCACAGCCTTTGTGTCAGTCAGTGTGGACAGGACTGTAGATGTTTTTGTGTTTGGGTGATTATCTCCATCTTACGAGGCAGCATTGGATATCATCACTTTCTCTAATACTGCCTGGTAATGATGATGATAGTCATCAGCAGACTGCAACCAGACAAACCACTTTAGCAATGTTAGCTACAACATGCTCCTGTCTTGGGCCCCAGATCGACCAAATTCTTGAGCAGTAACAGAAATGGCTCTCAGGATCCATCTTACCTGGCAGTGCTGGATTGTACAATGGTTGTTCTAACACTGTCTGGTAACGATGTTTTCTGGGTGACTCTGTGGTCTCCGGTGTGACTGTGGGATTGTTTCCCATCAAAGTTTCTCTTTAAATTGTTAAATGTAAATGCCTGTTGAAATCTTGTAGGTTGTCATTGAAGGGTAAACCCAACAAGCACAGCTGCCTCAGTATTCTGAGGTAGCATGATTTTTCCAGTAATGTGTCTTACATTTTACTCTGACCTTAAATTCACAATAAGTTTGCTATCTTTTGTTTACAATGCACTTGTACTATAGATGCCCCAGGCTGTACTGTACTGTTATGTTGATTAGTCAAAGTAAAATGGAAGAGCAGTACAGATGCAGCGTTGACTGACAAGACACTAGTTGGTCTAAAATTACAGCTATGTAACCCTTTTTCTGTAATAAATTTGAACAGGGATGTATACCTGTGAGAAAAGTAGATCTTTTGTGCAGTAGTAGCCATAAAGATAAGCTGTTATGTTTTCCACTTCTTGACTTACCTCCCTGTCTTAAAAAAAAAAGAAAAAACTTTTATGGCTGCCCTACCCCACCCAAGTTAAAGAATAGCAGTCGGTTGATGGTTCCACCGGTCCTGCAAGGCCTTATTTCCTTGTTCCCTCCCCTGAACAGCGTTGGTCTTTGTGCTGTGTGGCAGTGATTGGTCCACCTAACCGTACCTGCGTGGCACATCCTGAAACAGACAAATGAACTCACCCGAGAACGCTGTACTGTTAAAAACATGAACTACAGATGCCCTGACTCTCTCCCAGCCTTACAAGGTTGTTGTCTACCAAAAGAAAATCAAAAGAAAACTACTTCTTCATATATCGACATAGATATAAAATTAAGTTCCTGAAACTAACTACTGACTTGAAGCAATGTGTTATTAATTAAACTTAAACACAGCGCTTGTATTGTTAACTTTAAATGATTTTCATAATCTAGACAGACATGTAAGTTTAATAGGTATAGCCTGCAAACACACACCAGGAAAGAAGCAAATAATAGAGGCAGAGTGAGTAGAAACCTAGTGTTTATTGAAGGAGGATATCCCACAAATATTGAGCCACACCTTTATTTGCCCACCCAGCTCCATTATCCAAGCTACAGAAACATGAAATAGCTTTTTTTCTCTCCAGTTATCCCTTCTCTTTGTAGTGTGGTCACGTATTTTGTATGAATCTAATAATGAAGAGAGACTGGGACTTGGAACAGAAATAGTAAAAGCCAACCAAGCTTACTTTGCTTTTTTTCTTGGTCTGTTTACTCGAGGCTTTTACTCTCTCTCTCTCTCTCTCTCTCTCTGCATGCTTTGCCAATTTAAATGTACAACTGAATGAAATTACAGAATTTGTGATTGCAACAAAAGAGGAACTGCTCATTTCAACCTGTGTCTGCTGCACCATTCTCTTCCCTCCATTCTTTTCTTTCTCTTTGCACAGGTGAAAACTCAGAGGCCATCCTTCCAGCCTGTTGATAGGCGTCTTACCAGACATGGTTAGATGTAATTATTGGTGTCTAATACTGTCTGGTAATGCCGTCCATTAAATGGCATTACCTTCTGCTCTCTTACTTCCCCTTCTCTCACTCTTGTGCATCTGACATGCAGTGTATTGACAAAGGGCAGTCCAGACAAGGGCATCAGCATATTAATAGCAGTGGCAGATGGGGCTGGATGATGATGACTATGGAACTATGATCCTTGCGCTGGAAGATGGATTGATTTCTTGTAGTTTCTTCCATGTGACTTGAGTCAGAGTTTCTCCACTGAGCAACTGTCCAGTATAAGATCGTTCTACTTACAGAGGGCTTTCTCACCTGTAAATTAGTTTCTGGTAGGAATGTTAATGTGAATGTCACATAAAAATGTATTTTGTAACTTTTACTTGCTGACAGATCTGTTTTCTTCATGACTAAATTCTGTCTGGAAACATAGTAAAACAATGTGCATAGTTTCTGAAACTCTGTTGTCTATAACATACTGTACCTAATGTTAACTGTATTTACTGTGATATGAAGTTGTGTAATGTAACAGAAGAAATGAAATAAAGTAGGATCAAATTTGAAGTGCTCCTCTTGTTCTTTTTCTCATTCCAAACACAGAAGCAGAACCATTTTTAAACTGTCCTGATCACTGGCCCTTTGTAGCAGGTTTTCTGGTGATTGTGAACTCTTCTCTCGGCCACACCGGAATGCCGAGCCCCAGTCAGGTGTAGATCAGGTTACCTCTGAACAGAGCTTCTTTTTAAATGCCTCAATTTACCCATGAGGTCCCCCCCATCAGCTAAGCCCTCATTGTGTCCCACTCTATGGCGGTACACAGTAAGGTAGCTTGAAAAAGCAGGCAGCACAAGGCGGGTTCTCACTGCCAGGTCCTGTGTGACTTACAGTAGGCTGCCTACAGAAATCCATCCATCCATCCAGTCTGTATAGTCAGTGGTTACATTAGTAGGTTTACTGTGAAAGGAGGGTTTTTTTTGCATTGCTATCTCTGCCTCTCACAGCGACACAGACAGAGCCGTTAGTACGGATATGGTGTTTAATTAGCCCTGTTAGCTCAGGGTTCAGTTGACTGGTTAAAAAGTAGCTCTGATTTTATCAGTCGGAACACAAACACAAAAACCATTTAGCCATTTAACATAACAGGCCTCAGGCCTCAATGCTGGGGAAAAAAAGTTTCAGTTCCAGAAACATTACTTCCCCTACAGACGTGTCCCAGACTTTAAGAAGATGAGTGTGTTCTTTTTAAGTGACAAACATCAATCTATCATTTTTCTGTGCACCAATTTATCGTCTGTTGGGACGCAGGGTTTGACAAATATTTTATGGGAAAGAATGCGTAGTTGCATCCACTAATGTGACCATTTTTAAGTCAAAGTAGCTCATTAGCAGAGTTTCATGTCAGTCTTTGATGGCTAGTTATTCATCAGTTACAGCATTTTTGCAGTCTTAATTTAACACTTGTGAGGTTACATCATCATGAACTATGATATCTGTGGGTAATAAAAAACTGTTTCCTGTATCACCTTTAACAAATACAAAATAAAATCCTCACCAGCAGCCAAGTAAACTTAATAATTAATCTCTGCCCAGCAATCACAGCAGAGGCACCTTTCACTGGACTGTGATCCAAAGACACATAATGGCATCGATTTAACAACTTAGGAGGAACAACACAACAGCATCATCCTTTTGTGTAGAACTCTTTAAAATCTACACACAAAGAGTGAGTGAAACATAAACATACTTAGTGTTGTTGTTTTTTTGACATGCAAGAAGCGGTTGAACAATTTTTTTATTGGCCTAAATTCAGTTATATATTGTTAAAATGCTGACATAAGATGCACTACCGTTCAAAAGTTTGCGGTCACTTAGAAATGTCCTTATTTTTGAAAGAAATGCATTTTTTTTTTCCCAAAGATAACTTGAAATGACTCAGAAATACAGTCTAGACATTGTTAATGTGGAAACAACTGATTTTTAATGGAATATCTACATAGGAGTACAGAGGCCCATCTTCAGCAACCATCACTCCTGTGTTCTAATGCTACATTGTGTTAGCTAATGGTATTGAAAGGTTAATAGATGATTAGAAAACCTTTGTGCAATTATGTTAGTACATGAATAAAAGTGTGAGTTTCCATGGAAGACATGAAACTGTCTGGGTGACCCCAAACTTTTGAACGGTAGTGTATATATGTCTATATCAGTAGTAAGTAAATTGTTATTAGAATTAATGATTATTTTAGTTCAGTGTTTTGATCTTGTATGTGACACCTGAATAAAACAGACTCACTGTTAGTGTTATTAGTAAAACCTGGGACTTAGCTTCTGCTGTAACAAATCAAAATGTCTGCTGTGCTTGTTCAGATCCAGTACGAAAAGTGTGGTTGAAAACTTATTTGGAATTGGAAGAGATGAATGCACATTTCTGGTCCACAAAGAAAAAGGGGAGCAGGCCTCATGAACATGTGTGACATCTAGCCCTCACACTGCCATAGGAAGGACTAATATTTTCTGTCATATGCAAGGTAAATTCTGAGATGAATGTTCTTAAATACACTGTGAAAGACAACATTCAAGATTAGGCTATTACATACAGTCTATCTAAATTATATATATTTAATTATCTAAAATATTATTTTACTTGAACAGCATGATTCATAGTTTCTCTCAGTGTAGAATAACACAATCTCTTTGAACTAATATGAAAAACTAAAACCGCAAAATATTGTTTAGAATATATTCAGGAATTGTCTGAATTTTTCAGTGTCCTTCAGCTACTTTGTAGCTCTCCAAAAATGTAAAATGTATGTCCCAACGCACTGTGGGTCTCAGCTGGTTCTCAGGTTGTCTATGGTTTTCACAGCACTGGAGAAGGACACACACAAGCCTAAAATGTGTCAGTAAAATAAAACTAAGTGCTTCAAGAACCACAGCAGCATGTGTAATTGGTTGTCCTTGATGACGTCACACCACGGGATCACATTCCTGACTGGCAGAGAGCCTGTGGAGGATTCCTGCGCTGGTCTGTGCATGCTCGGTGCAGTCAGACCAGATTCCCACATTACTGCTGGCTGTGGATGAGGAAGCTTGAGTCACTTAGCTGTGTTTGCCACTGGAGTGGAACAGGAGCACAAAGGAGGCTGAACGGCCGCGACAGAACTGCAAGTGTGCTGACGTAGAAAAAGTGAGAGCTGTCACGCTCTCCTGTCTACACGAGTGGAGCTGAGTCTTATGCATGAGCATAAGTTATTCATCTGAGCAAAATTGTTCATTGCATCCTGACTATTTGTGAGCAGTGGAAAACAACGGTGCAACACCAGGGACCTGCTGCCGTCCAGAGGCTGATGACCTGGTAGAGGACACTGGTTGTACTGAAACACCGCAGCTGTGTGTCCTGGTTAATCCAATTACACACAACATATTTATTGTATAGATAAAAATCACACACAGCACCTTCAAATGCTGAATTAGTGCACCTCACATAGAATCTTAGAACCCTTTTCACTAAAGAAATCTCTCTGGACCTCCTTAACTGGATTTGACTGTCAAAGTGATGCAAAACATAATGAAAGAAAACGTTTTACAGTCTCAACTCATCTTTCTTATTACTGATCACATATGACATTGTGTGCTACGGCATACTTCAATTCCAAATGTAAGTCTTCAGTCTCAGCTGCTTATCAGTTTTCTCATCATCTGTGCTCAGCTCTCTTCTTATATTTCTAAAATACATTAAAGGCAGCATAATGAAACTATTACAATGACTGACTCATAATTTAGTTGCAGTGTGATCAGTCATATGTTGTCGGATTGGTTTTTGAACAGAGGAATGTACCTAAATAAACCCATCAAATAAAGACAGAGGTGACAGATTTATCACAACCACACACACCTGCTGTGTGGAAGAAGATTGTCATCAGTATTACAGACATTGTTAGGCATGAATTTAACGTTCCCTGGATATCCAAAATGTCAAATATTTGACCACCCATGATATTTTTCTGTAAAAGTTGCTCTTTTAATGCTGAGACTAGGTGCTCCACTTAGACTGTTCCAGAGGGAAAATGAAGGCTATTTAAGCATGCTATCATTTGGTTTGGATATTTAGATCAATATTGGATGGACCAACTATAATTTAGCAAAAGCTGCTATATGTGCCCCTGAAAATGTGCAAAGAGTAAATATAATTTAGTCTACTAACTAACAACTTCTGTCTAACTTAACAGCTTTGAATACAATAAATAATACAGTAGCAGGCCATGTAGCAACACTGCCAGAAGCCACAGAAACTACTTACTGAGCAATTACCAGGCCTTATTTGGCAAAAAACCCACAGTGATGCTCCAGAAAGCAGCCACAATCAGTATCATACAGTATCTGACCTGCAGCAACAGTCCAGTTTAGGGCCTGACAGCAGCAGCAGGCTGCAGAGGAAAGGAAAGTGATCTCTACGCCACAAGAAGGCAATGCTAAACATGAATGGAGTTCTGTAGTGAAGTCTGTGGCAGTTAAACATGAACTCAGCAACACTGAAAAGGATAAAAGGAATGCAGTATCAGGTGTAGGGCTGCACAATTAACTCCGCCAAGGAATGCGGCAGTTATGTGATGATCGGCGTATGTTTGTCCGTCTGTGTGCAACATTACTCAAAAACAGACTAACGGATTTGGATGAAATTTTCAAGGAAGGTCAGAAATGACACAAGGACCAAGTGATCAGACTTTGGCAGTGATGTGGCTTATAGTCTGGATCCACGGATTTGTTAAGGATTTCTTTATCATTGCGAGATAGCGTCATGGCGTCACTGTAACTATGACAACAAGTGAACACTATGTCAGCTGCCTGCTGATAATCACATGATTGCGATTCTACTACAAATTGACTGCTGCGAACTTACTGGGACTTATCCATTGGAAATCATACAACTGAGCAGCTTGGGTGGAACACTGTGCTCTCTAAGTGCTTTTCTTGTAACATTAATCACGATAGCGATTTTTACTTGTGCAACTAAATGAACATTATCGATTATGACATTGGCCTTTAAAATGCTCTGCTCATAGAAAACAGCCCATTAAACTTGGGTAAATGTGACAATAGAATGCTTCTTTTCACATATATTGTCTCTAAAATCAACCATTAATTTTGATAAATAGGCAAATTGTGATCTCAGTATTGATCAAAAATAATTATGATCAACCTTTTTGCCATTATCATGTAAAATTAGTCAGTTGTATGGAAATATTCCAGCTCCAGAAAGGATGATGTTGACCAAAAACCGGTTCTCTGTCAGCAGAGTCTTGCAGTTGTTGCCAGCACACATAGCAGCATATCTATTTTGTTTGACCTTTCAAATCAGCACCACAAAGACAAATGCAAAGTCAAATCTAATTGCCAACAAAGCATAAACTGTCTCGGATATCTTCACCAGTGTTACACCGTATGAGAAAGTTTCCAAACTTCACACTCCAAAAAAAGTCTTTACAGCAAAAGTTTTTTTTTCTTTTTTTAAAGTCACTTTTAATTTTGATGCAGATATCCTCCTCTATGGCATTAATTTTTAAAAATATATTATAACAATATGTCACATAGAATACTAAAATTATAAAACAAAATTATTCAAGTCAGTTTCTGATTTGTTTTCTATTGTGATATATATTGCAGAGAAACAAAATATCCCAGTTTCAGTTTTTTCCAGTATGATGCAGTCCAATGTGGGATTGCTTTAAATAAGCATTTAACATGACAGAAATCACGTGCTATTGTTGGCTGTGTTGATAGCTTGTTCTTTTTTTTATCTGCTTCTCACAACAAAGTGGCATGATTTGGATCCAGTCATCCCTAAAATCAGCCTGTAACATGTGCTACTGAGACTAACAACTGCTTTAGTTTAGCTTTAGCCTGTAGCGATGGAGAAAAATGTGAGAGGAAAACAAAACAACCACCTGATTAGACTTGTCCCATCAAATGTAGTTTTGACTTCATTGGCAAACCTGGTGTGTTAAAGACTAAGATAATGTTGCTTAGCTAATGTACACAAGCAAACCCATGAACTCGAATGACGTTAACAGAACTTGCTTGTACATTGCTTTAGGATGTTTTTGAACAGGTCTTTCTTCAGAGTTGGCTGTCATCTCTTTATAACTGCTGGTAAATTTCCATTGCAGCTTAAAGGACTCACCTCATTTACTTAAGTACACTCAGACACAAAAGCACAGAAATGTCAACACCTGCAACTGGCAGTTGAACAGAAAAACAAAACATTGTAATTAATGATATTTGGATGACTTCATGGGTGTGTTAATGGTAATTTGTTTAGGATGCAGTGCATGATTTATGTTTTATTATAAGCGATTGTAGATTTTTACACACCGTGTAATATGATACTAGTGCTCGTGTCTGTTTAATGAATAGAAATATTCAGATAACTATAGATCTAATCATTTTACCTGAGTGACCTGACTCAAAACTAACAGAGAAGAGACCTCAGCACTCATTGCATGAAGCAGTTCCACTTGTGTATTTGAAGACCTTGAGCATCTATCTGTCTCTATCTGTGTATCATACCAACTGTCCCTAGTAAGTCATACTCTTGCTAATTCATTTTGCTGTTATCAATGAGACATTTTTCCACTTCAGAAACAAAGTGTTCTTCCTTCTGAGTCTTTCCATTGTGCTATAGGGTGTAACTAACATTCTGGTTCACTTTAATACAGGAATTTGGTATTTGTGGACATCATGTCCAGAAACCAGCCATATACATTGTTGTGGAGATACTTAACCCTTAGATGCACGAGTGATTGGATCCTACACTCTTCCATAAGTGAAAAATG
Organism: Amphiprion ocellaris; assembly: GCF_022539595.1. NCBI lineage: Eukaryota > Metazoa > Chordata > Actinopteri > Pomacentridae > Amphiprion > Amphiprion ocellaris. The sequence goes on along the minus strand of NC_072773.1, from coordinate 11,618,890 downwards.
ACCTGTAGAAGATTCATTGTGTTTTTCTGCCATTTTTGTTATTTTGGTTAAGAATAATAATTTGTATTATTGTTTGTAATATGTTTTGGTCCACACAAAAATGATTTCATGTATATGCAATATGCTTATTTTTCACTTTATAACAGAGTTTGAGCATTTTGATAATTTAAAAAGAAGTTTGACACTTCTAACAGGGTGTGTGATCCACAGTAAATATATTCCTGACAGTCACAATTGACAAGAATTACAGGTTTCCATGAGATTCTATGGGAAATGCATGTGGGTCATTTTTGACCCACTAATGGAAGTTTGGGGTAGTAATACAAATATTATTTCTTAAAAAGTATAAAAGGTAACTTAAAAATTTAAATGGGATGATATCCAAAACATGTTTTTGAGGAATTCTTGGAATATGAAATGATAAAAACTTTTCCTTACAAAGATGAAAACGACCTCACTGGGTATTTTTTGACCCACTTAGGCATCTAAGGGTTAATAGGAAAGATAGCAGGCAGACACCTGAGCAGATAGTTAAAATGCTAGTCTGACTTATTAACATCTAAAGGGAATATTGACACTGCATGTAGCCCTACTTATTTTTTCTTACACAGCTGTCCTAAACAGAACTGCTTATTAAAAGACAAAAATGTGCATAAATATACATATATATATATATATATATTTATGCACATTGCAAGTATATTTTCCCATGTCATTAGCAGTCTTGTTGTAATTCAGTGTCTTTGTGTTTCCACTTGTCACCAGTGGGACTGAGTAGATACGGACCCTGGGAACATGGCATTGCCCCCCCAATACAACAGCCCCCTCTGCTTTACAGGTGTAACTCTGTAAGGAAATCATGAATAGCGAGAGAGGGAGAGACCCTATTGAGACGAGCTTTTCTTTACATCGTAACTTAACTCCATTTCTCCCACTATAACACCTTGACAAGGAGAATCCCTCCAAATAATGGGTTGTGTAGGGACACCATTGCTGCAGGCTGCATCCCTATAATTGTTGAGCACTTCCTGGTAGGAGGCAGTTGAGATGTCATGGGAATGGGCGAGTCTCCAAAGACACACAACTCATGGAGTAGCCGCCACAAACACACAAAGCTACTTTTCATGTAATAACATTTATTTTTATATGTTTTTGTTTTACAATGCACTGCTTTGCTTCCCTGACACAATACCATGTTTAAAAATTCACATTGTAAAGAAAAAGAAAGGAAAAATAAAAATACATTTTCTATACTAGTTGACTAAGCGATCAAATCAAAATACGAAAATATTAACAACAGTGAAATTGTGTATTATGTCACACAAAAAAGGAACACACTGTGGCACAGAATACACAAGCAAATACATGTAATCTCATATAGAAATACACACACAGCCTCTTGGCAGATGGCGAACCATGAGGTTGACAGGGCTGTAAAACAAGCCTGTTCTCTTTGTCCACCTACGCAGCACCTTGCACAGTGTGTCTATCAGATGGCGGCTCTGTATCAAGGTGTGGCTAACACTGGCTCCACACAAAGCTCTGTCAAACAGGAATATTGGAGGCCTACTTCTAATAACTGAGGTGTTGTGACTGGGCAGACATTATTGCCAGGCAGCTGTCTCTTATCACTACCATTTTTCTGTGTGTGTATGACTGAACTGACCAGATTGTCTGCTGACATTTGCTCCCTGTCTGTAAAGGGAATTACTTATTAAATGTATTGCAACAGCAACTATAAGGTGTCTTAAAACCTACAGTTTGTGAGCCACAAAAGAAAAGCTGTATTTCTCTTTACTGAATGCAAGTAAGCCAGAACCATGAGACCCCATAAGTAACCTGGTAATTGTAAAATAAACTCTGGTAACCTGTCATCCCATCTGGTTAGAGATGTTGGTAATGGATCAAGTGAAAGAAACCTGACTTGAAGCATTGTGTTTGCTGTTTTCTCTGATCTTAGTTTCAACTAACAAATAGCTGATGAAGAACATCAGTCCAGATCAGCTTTTATTCAGCTCAAATATGAGGCTTGTTCATGGATGTCAGCATCCATCTTCACCCATAAACCCTTTGTCTTTCTTTTGTTCAAAATATGTCCTAAACTTTGGCGCGAATGTGAGCTTAAACTTAGATTGGTCGCTCATGGTTACCATACTGCACGTTTAATTATATGGTTGCTTGGGTGCTGGGTCGAAGAGGCACCCACCCCTGTCAATTATCAGGCTGTTTGGAGGAAGAGAGGAGATTATACATAATTGCAAACTGTAGCTTGGCCTGGGTGTTTCCTCCTGAGTCAAATCACTGAGACAGAAGGTGATTAGTGGATTTGCCATGCGAGTAGACAAATACTATGTTGCTCAACTGTGTATCCACTGCTGGCTTTGGCACTAGACTGTATGATTAATGACAATGTCTGCAAGAATCAATAATGATTCAGCTGGATACATTAGTGTTAAAATAAAAGAATGTTCTCAGCCTTCTTAAGGTGTACTGAAGAACTCAGGTTTACACACAACTTAAATCATTTTGTGTCCTAAACAACTAAAACACTTTTTAATAATTGCATTATTTCTAGGTTTAACCATAGGGTATTTCCTCATATGAACAGTCAAAAAACATTTTTTTTTGAAAGACTATACTGGAAATAGTGGAAGGGGAAATTTAACAAAAGTGAGTGCATCTGTGATAACTGAAACTAAATTGCCCATACCTGTGATTGCCAGTTAGCCTAATTGTATGAATGTGGTTATAAAATAAACTGTACACACCAGAAATATCTCAGTTTTGGAACTGTCTGTCTGTGTGTCTGCCCCAAGAATCTACACTGTAAAGGATTGTCAGAGGAAATGAAAAATCTGATTGTGAGACTTTAGAAAGGCAGAAAGGAATACAGGAAGCTCAGTGACAAATAATTAAAAAAAAAAAAAAAAAAAAGGTTATTAAAGTACTAAAGTACCAGTAATCAGATCTGCAGTGGTCGTCCTCTGAAAATGACACAACAGACGTGGTGTTTGCACAATCTAGATGGGCAAGTGTTTCCGTCTTGGCACAGGGTTTATTCAAGGAAAATTGAGCTTCTGTGATGGCTCAGACAGTGTGAAGGACATCGCATAATGTCAGCCTCTTTGGACAGTGCCCAAGGAAAACACCTTTACTTGGTGTTTAGAACAAAACTAAAACTTTGTTGAAAGTTCTTTGGTGAGATAAGACCAAGATAAATTTGTTCGGCTCAGTTGAGGTGCAGCATGTTTGGCGGGAACTTAACCAGTACTACCACAGTAAATGCATAGTCCTGACAGTGAAGCGTAGTCCTTGCAGTGATGATAAGGAGCTGCATGAGTGCAAAAGGTGTTGGGGAGATGACAGTTATAGATGGCACTATGAATACATGTGGATACACGAAAATACTGGCTGACAAGATGGTGCTCAGTCTGCAAAGCTTTGCAAAAGAGGAATGTTCCAGTATGACAGTGATCTGAAACACTGTCAAAATTCCAAAAGCGTTTCTAAAGAGAAAAAGGAAAAAGAAAAGATAAAACAATGACCTCACTAAGTATGTTGCCTGACTTGAATCCAATAGAACATTATAATGTATAGCAGATAACCACTATATCCACACCAACATATGTGCAGTAGATGGATGTTTTTTGTTTACTTTTTTAGTAACACTTGACTGCAGACTACAAAATGTCTGTCACTGAGCCAATAGAAAATATTATTTTACCTTTTGGTGTCAGGATATAGTACCTTGGAAAACTGGCAAATCCATTTTGATTGACATTCTGCTCTCATGTTACCATAGGCTTCACACAACAGAGGCTTACAAGCCCTTAATATTGAATGAAGCTAAACTTAGAGGTGGGGTGGGTGTGGGATACATAATCTTGAGTCGTTAGTTCATCTTGAGCCACCATTGTAAGATTCCATCTACAAGCGGCAACTGTTGCTAAGGGTTCCATTACCTGAGTTACTGGTGACTGTTTGCATCTGTTCAGAGAGTTTGCTTACTTTCATTGTGACAGACTGTGGCTAACTGTAGAGGGCCAAACTGCAGATAGAACATGTGATTTCACCTCAGTCAAGTGTGTCCTATAGTGTGTGGGTTTACTGTTTGTCTTGGCCCTGCAGTTGGACTACAAGGTTGAGTACACAAGGTGGAGGAAGAATAGGCTGGGAAGGTTTCATGGAGTCTGGCTGTCCGTGTGTGTGATGCCTGAGTTGCAGGTAACCTTTTTACTTTCTGATATACAATATAGTTCAGCTTCTATCTTTCAATTCAAAATGTTATATTTATTTCTTCTTTTCCCAGAAACTGAACTGTTAATTAAATTAATGTCAAATAAAACAGAACAAATAATTATATCATACAAACTTACTAAACAAAACATAACATTCATACAATCAGTTATAAGGTTGTGAAAAATCTTTCACAGTAGGTTGACGCTTCAGACTGATCAGATCCTGTTGCTACAAAGAATCAAGCTCTTCTCTGGTAACTACAAACTTTCACACAAAGTTAATATGAATCCTGCAATTCCTCAATAAAAATACCATTGCCTTAATTGTTGGTAATGACATGGCAGTTTTGGTAAAAATGTTTGAACTTGTGCTTGACAAAAGATCAGAGGATCAATGAAATCATTCTGAGTAGTACTACCATGAACATCCATATCAGTTCACACTGGGGTGTACAATTTATATTATATATACAAACCCCAAATCCAGTGAAGTTGGAATGTTGCCTATCACATTATCTATACACCACTTAATCCTCTGTAGGGAGTCTAGGTAGAGTCTATCCCAGCTGACCTAGGGTGAAGGCAGGGGACACCCTGGACAGGTCACCAGTCTATCACAGGGCTACATATAGAGACAAACATTCACACTCACATTCATACCTACGGACGATTTAGAATCACCAGTTAACCTCAGCATGTTTTTGGACTAGAACTCACTCTTTCACTACGAAGCCACGCTGTTGTAACACGTACAGAATGGGGCTTGATATTGTCTTGCTGAAATAAGCAGGGACATCCTTGAAAAAGATGCTGCTTGGATGGCAGCTTATGTTGCTCCTAATCCTGTATGTACCTTCCAGCATTAACGGTGCCTTCATAGATGTGCAAGTTCTCCATACCATGGACACCAACACACCCCCATACCATCACAGATGCTGGCTTTCGAACTTTGTGCTGATAACAATCTGGGTAGTCCTTTTCCTCTTTAGGACACAACATCCATGATTTCCAAAAATAATTTGAAAAGTGGACTCATCAGACCACATCACACTTTTTCATTTTGTGTCCATCTCAGATGAGCTCCGGCCCAGAGAAGTCGGTGGCGTTTCTGGATGTTGTTAATAAATGGCTTTGGCTTTGCATGGTAGAGTTTTAACTTGCACTTGTAGATGTAGCAACGAACTGTGATGACTGACAGTGGTTTTCCAAAGTGTTCCTGAGTTCACCTGGTAATATCCTTTACAGATAGATGTATTTTTTTAATGCAGTGCCACCTGAGGCATCAAAGGTCAAAGCCATTCAATGTTGCTGCTTACATGCAGAGATTTCTCCAGATTCTCTGAATGTCTTGATGATATTATGGACTGTAGATGATGAAATCCCTAAATTCCTTGCAATTGTACATTGCAAATCGTTGTTCTTAATCTGCTGGACTATTTGCTCATGCAGTTGTTCACAAAGTGTTTGAACCCCATCCTTGCTTGTGAATGACTGAGGCTTTTGGGGATGCTCCTTTTATACCCAATCATGACACTCACCTGTCTCAAATTAACCTGTTCACCTGTAGAATGTTCCAAACAGGTGTTTTGTGAGCATTCCTCAACTTTCCCAGTCGTTAGTTGTCTATGTCTCAGCTTTTTTGGAACATGTTGCAGGCATCAAATTCAATATGAGTGAAAAATGAATATGAGATTAAATATCTTGTCTTTGTACTATATTGAAATGAATATAGGTTGCAAAATCTTTGCAACTCATTGTATCCTGTTTTTATTTAGGTTTTACACAACATCCCAACTTCATCGGAACTGGCATTTGTATATTAATGTAGTCTAAACTGGTGTTCTTTGCCTTCTCAGTCAAATCTTCAGTTCAGTTTTACTCACAATAAAAAGCATCTAATTTTCTTTCAATTTCTATCAATAGGATCACTGCAGAGCAAAAGAGGTGTACCTATCATCCCACAACCCAGCATTTTACACCAGTGCAAGGTCATGCTGTCTGAATGCAGGGTGGAACCCAGCAGTGATGGACAAGCAGGGGAGACCAGACTAAAGGGGCAACAAGGTAAAGAAAAGGAAAAAGAGGAGGCAGCTGTTCCCTGTGGAGACAGCCAACCTGCAGGCAGCCTGAGGCAGGTGGAGTCAGGAACAAAGCAGTCTTCATCAGCTGACCTTATTGGCAATATGACAACATTAGATGGTGGAGTGGAGCAGAGGGATAAGACACAGACTCTGGAAGACAGAAAGAGATTTTCCCACTTGATTGTCAACCAGGAGAGCCAATGTGGAGTTTCAGGTGTGTGAGGAGAAGAGTGGAGGTGGCATGTTATTTATCATTCTGTCTCTACTGTGATCCTTAACTCACATATATAACAAGATAATTGCCATTCATAAAATACCTCCAACAACTACTGTAATCCACTAACATTACCACTAAACACATGGATACATGATAAAACCTGCATTTGTGTGAAAATATGAGGAACTGTGATCATGATTTATTTCTGTGTGTAAAAGCATCAGATGTGTGTGTGGTGGAGCAACATCTCCAGAAGTCCAAACCAAGGGGCTTACCAACGTGCTCCTACCCAGACAGAGGCAGGAAGAGGCAGGTAGAGGAGCCCCGGGGAACTGGGCCTTTCTACTTTTTTGGAGGAACAAACGGGGCTGAAATGTAAGCCAAATAATATCAAATGAAAAGTGGATTGCATTTCAAAATTTGTCTCCACATCCTGTGTAAAATTATCCATTTCAAAAGAACAAAAGGTGATGACTTTTAAAGATAAACTTCATGCTAACAGAAAACATCTTTCACATGCTTTATATCGTATTTTGGGCCCTTAATCAGTCCAGTTCTACATGGGTGCCCTGACCTCTGGTTTATTGTGTGATTAAACTTAAGTGTTTTCGATTTCCTCTGTAACTTTTCTTGCAGAGTGAGCAATTACTGTGAGAGCAGAGGATGGAAGAGGACTTACGACAAGCACAGGGACGATGTCAAACTCAAGTGGTGCGAGACCAAGTCATCAGCCAACTACAGTAACTTCAGAGAAGGTAATGAGGCATTTTGCTATATTTAGAACTCCCTTCCAAAAAATGTACCACAATGTTACTTAGAAAAGAAAATGGAAGAAAATTCTGCAGACCTCAAAAGTGTAATGGGTGTTTATCCTGTTGTTTTTAATAGAAAAAGGTTTATTGCATTCCATTCACAGAATGAAAACTTGAAGTCATCAATGTTTTGTTTCCAGGTAAACAGTTGGTGTACCAGATTCCTAACAACAAGGTGCTCACCACTAAGATTGGCCTCCTCAGCAGTCTGAGAGAGTATGAGCGAGTGAGCAGCAAAGTCAAACATGGTCAAGGACTTAGGTGAACTGCACAGCTGTGTTCCTTTCTTCTTCTGTCGTTGTCTGACAGGCATTGCTCTTCAGGACTAGTTGTGTCTGTTAAAAGCAGGAAATATATCTCTACTTCCATTACAGAGTTTACAGATTGTTAAGCAGTCATCCTGTACCACTATGGTGACTTGATAGAGACCAGCTAAAATTGACTGAACGACACATCAGCCTATTTAATAAACACTTGAGCATTTTGTGTGTCAATTATATCAACTAGCTCAGTGGTTAATTATTAATAGTTCTGACGGGACATTAAGATTAAACTGTACATTTCAGAAAGCTGCACATATTGGTTTGGCAGTGACTCTGCTGAAGTGAGGCTCTAGAACAATCATCAAGCATGACACAGAGAGTCCCTGAGATCACAAACCACTGACACTCACAACATTTAAATGAATACAGCACAGCCATGCATGCACACAAACACATACAATCTCCAACACACAGTGAAAGTATAAACTACCGTTCAAAAGTTTGGGATCACTTAGAAACATTGTTATTCTTGAAAGAAGATAACATTAAATTAATCAAATATCCAGTCTAGATATCGTTGATGTGGGCAATGACTATTCTAGCTGGAAACAGCTGATTTTTAATGGAATATCTCCATAGGGGTACAGAGGAACATTTCCAGCAACCATCACTCCTGTGTTCTAATGCTACATTGTGTTAGCTAATGGTGTTGAAAGGCTAATTGATGATTAGAAACCCTTGTGCAATTATGTTAGCACATAAATTAAAGTGTGAGTTTTCATGGAAAATATGAAATTGTCTGGGTGATCCCAAACTTTTGACCAGTAGTGTATGTTTCACTTAAAGTATTTCTCCATTCAAAAATGTATTTTTATTACTTCATTTTTCACATGTGACTGTCACTGTAGAGAATGGTGCATAAAATCTCAGTTAAAGGTGTCTATTTCAGGAGTTGAAAAGTATGTCAGTATGAAAGTTAAGAAATCACATACTGATACATTTTGATTCCTTTCATACAGTTAATGTTACTCATTAAATGATGTGCAAAGACGAATACAGGTTCAGGAAAAACATTCATACTTTTTAATGTATTTATGATTTCAATGTTCAAAACTCTGTCCATGTGTGATGATAATTTACAGCCAACTATGGCACAGTATCGTGTTTTCATTGTTACTAGGCAGGTTTTGGGGTGCAAAGAGTTAAGCAGTTGATAATTCTGTAGTTTAAACATTAGCGACACAGAGCCATTCATGTGTTCCTTTTTGTATTGTGCTTCACAGGAGGCTAAGCATGGAAGACTTCATTCCCACTACCTACCGCATGGATCTAAGGGATGAGAGGGAGGCTTTCTTTGCCCAACAGGAGGGTAAAATGCTCAAACACACCTTGCCTACATTCACCTCTCACACACTGATATCCTGATGCAGGATGCACTACTGGTTCAACTGGAATTGTCTTTAGTCTGCAGGCTCCAGTTTAAAACAAGACAAATCAAACTTGACCAGTCATCCATCCAACAATGAAAAGAAACATAATAGTTTGTGCTTGGTGCCGTTAAGACAACAGTTGCCTTGGTGAGTGTTTAATCAAGAGGTTGAGAACGCTGGAAAATAATGCACTTCGCCTCCCATAAGGCATTGATAAAATCACCAGGGGAACATGCTGTTGCTATGGAGATGAGTCAGTAGAGGGCAGGACTGAGACACAAACACAGGAAGAGACGCTCAGCAGGATCTGAATGCAGTATTGCCCCAGCGTTAGACAAAACTGAGGCAAAAATACATATAACAAACCTGAAAAACAGTTTTCTTGATGTTAAAGGCCAGAAGATAAACCTATCTGCTGGTTTTCACACTGACTGTAGACATACAAACACACAGCATTATGATAAGTGGTGTACGGCTTTTGACAAACATGGTTATCACTAAGTAAACAGGAGAAAGACACAGACATCTGGTTTGGATCTCTGGGTGATGGATGGATTTGTGGAAGAGAAGACAATGGAAAAGAAAAGACAAACAACCAAACCTTACAACCTCAGTGGAACAGAAATATAGACAGGAATTAAATAATAGATACTATTGAAGCATCTCCATCATGCGCTCATTAATTATTGTCTCCACTCTGAGCGTGGACGTCATCATTTTGTACCATTGCTGACAGATGTCAAGTAATGCCAGTAGTAAAAGGAAACAGACATGCTTAAGTTCTCAGGAGAGAGTAGAACAAGCCTCATCAGTGTTCTGTTACACCACTATTATTAAAGAAGCAGCACTTTAATGATGTGTCTGCTTTAATCTATTTTATATAATGTTGATTAGTTTAATTGATTGCTATGTGTAACACTTTATATGCTGCTCTGCTTTTTGTATGTCTATCTATACAATAATGTCTGAAATTCAGTGGCGTAAAATAGCATAGATTAATTTAATTATGATTGCCTGTTGCATAATGTTGCATACATTTCATATTTGAACATTTGCTAAAGTGGTGGAAGGTAAATACACTTAGGAGCACATAGGGAGTGATTTCACACATAGCCAATGTCTCATTCATGCAACAATGAGTGTAATATAGCATGATTAAGTCAATATTAACACAATGCATCAAGCAGTATAGAACAGGGATAAAGTTGGACCTTGTGTTTCATATGTATATGTCATATGTTTTTATAAGAGCCTTCATAACAGCGCAATAGCATGTTCCTGATGTAACTTTGTGACTGTTACCAGGTGTGAGCAACAATGAGAGTCGTATGTGGATCTGTAAGCCTACAGGGATGAACCAGGGCAAAGGGATCTTTCTTCTGAAGAACCAGGAGGATGTATCTGCCTTCAGACTGAAGCTGCAGCACATGGAGGACTGCCAGGCCAACGGGAAAGTGTATCACCGCCAGACTCAGGCTCACATTGTCCAACAGTGGGTAAACACTAAGTTGTTAAACTTAATATCATCTGATATTTTCTGTCTAAACAAAGGCCACTTCCACAGAAACTGGGACAATATCCTATTTCTGATTATTTCTGCCTGATGAGCTTTGTTTCAGAAGGTTTTTTTTAATAGACACCAACAGACTCAAAAGTGTGATTTGATCCTTTAAGCTGAGTTGTCACATGCAGTTTTGAGATTTTGCTTCATTTTGCTTTATAGTTGAATAGCAGTAACTGTACCATCAAGGAGATGAACAAATGAAAAAGAGCCAGAAAAGCAATGTAACATGCAGGTCACATTTAATTTATTCTAGTTTATTTTGTTTAGGCAGTTGTCATTCTTGTGATCATAATCTTACTGACAAACGTGAACATTTCACACTCAGTTACATCCAGAGGCCGCTGCTCCTGAACAGAAAGAAGTTTGATGTGCGCTCTTACCTCCTGATCGCCTGCACTGCTCCTTACATGGTCTTTTTCCGTCATGGATATGTGCGACTGACCTGCGACCTCTATGACCCCAGCTCCAGCAACCTCAGTGCCCACCTGACCAATCAGGTAGACCCTAACACCAGATGCATTCTGCCAGGATATCAAACGTTTAACTGGCAGATCAATGTTTCAACAAAGTATTCCTACACAAGTTTGTGATTATCATTTCTTTGAAACCAGACAGGAATTAGAAACAGCTCTGTAATATATTGGATTAAAATAGGTTAGAAAATGGATCATTTCAGTTTTTCTGGAATGATCAATTTTCTTTTAATATTACACAGACATAATTTGTTACCAGAGTGGTCTGTAATTGAGATGTTGTAACAGGCATTGTCTGGGCATGCTTTTGTTATCTCTTAGAAACGGTGCATTATTTTGAAAGACACACACTGCTTAAGTTAAGATTTTACAACCAATATATTTAATATGTTGGATATTTAGCCTGATAAACATACTGTTTCTGCAAAACAGTAGTTTGATATTTGAAAATATATGATGTTTGATATTTGCTATGGAAATATTTACATTACATTCTTCACTATAACCTCTTTAATTAGATATAGCCTTCTGGTTATATCTAATTAAAAACCAGAGAGATATATTCTCATTACAGAATTTACAGTTGTGTCCCAAAGCTCTTAGCAACCACAGTGGATACACAGAAGTCCAACAAGCACTGGCTGAAAGAAATCAGGATGCAGTATTCATCAGAAATTAGTCTTCCCTTTGACCCATGCAGGAGTATTTAGAGAATAATATACATTACCTCAGCAGTTCATTATTACTAGTGAGCTAAGGGTTTTACAACCAGACTCTCTAAAATAATTAATGAAATGTCTGCAGAATAAAACTAAGACCTAAATATTAACACGTGCATTTGACAGAATATGATGTCTAAGTGTAATTTTAAATTTGTAACATAGCTTCTTTTGCAATCACACATATACACACCCACAACAGACAAAAGTGTTGAGAACACACTGATTTTATGACCAAATCATGGAGGATCCAGTGCACTTTAAGCTCTCTATACATCACAGCACTAATACCATCGCTGTTCTCAGCAGTAGTCCATGTTACTGAATGAGACACAAACCTGTGGGCATCTTTAGGCAATCAATTCATAATTACTGTGGCCACATGGTATATATTTTAGACCAGGACCAACTTCATTTTTTTAATGTTGAGTTTTGTCCAGTTTTATGTTGCATTTCAGCTTGATACAAAATCAGAGATTAGTTTTGTTTTTTTAGGTTCTACATTCCGTGAAGAATATTTGATGTTTAACCTGCTAAACATACTGTTAATGCCAAATAGTAGTTTGATATTAAGAATATTACTGTAAGGATTTTTACATGTCATCCTACATACACAGTATGCATCTGTATCATTTCCAAAGGTTTAAATATAGTTGTAGCACTGACTGCTGTCTGCTCAGCTGACTGCTCCATGTGTCTCTGGTCCCCCTGCTGTCCATCTGCAGTACATGCAGAAGAAAAACCCTCTGTACAGCCAGCTGAAGGAGGACACAGTGTGGTCCATGGAGAGCTTCAACACCTACGTCAACGACAAGTTTCAGGTTGCCAAGCGTCTGCCCAGGGACTGGGTGCTGGGCGCCTTTGCAGTGAGTGCTGTGGTGTGGTGGAGCTCTCAGGGACCAATTACCATTATGATGATGGTTGTTGGCATTGCAGCTAATTGAGATTGTGGTTAAGTTTGGATGAGCTCATTCCTGTCTGAGGATGCATCATCTTATCACTAAAATGAAATATTACACGTGTTGTTTTTCTCCACAGTGCTTTGCAGCACAACAAATGGTACAGTGAAACCTGTGCAACATGTTTTTTAGCCTCACCTGTCAGAGTGAAACCTCAAACCCTGATTGTGACACATTAGAGCGCATACAGTCAACCACAATGTGCCTGTTCTATTTCACAGAGACCTGCTACAAATACAAAACTACAAGTCCAGTTGAGCATTGGGTTTGTAATAGTTATGTAAAAAGATGCTACAATTGCATAAGAAGTCTGTGCATCATTGCTTCTGTAACAAATAACAAAGTGGCCTAAGAGATCAGTTAATCCAGTCAAACTGTCAGAGCAAGTCGTATGTGACCAAATCAGTTTTAAAAAGCAGAATAACTGCAAACATGCATTTTCAAATATTGTTGAAGATATAATGCTTTAGACTTTCAAAATGGCTTCCACAGCTATCTACTGTATAAACAATGTTTAAAAAATGTAAAAAAAAAAAAAAAAAAAAGAAACACTGCAGTCTTGCAGCTGCCAAAAATAGTGTATAAATAATGAAGTATAGCCATCTAATTAAAATCAAGTAATTTTTCATAGTTAAACCATATTTTCTAGCCTTAATTCATGTGAAATTTCCATGAAATGAAATGGCTTGTTAATGTTTTTAATGGAAATTTACATGCAAAATTGTATTAAATTATCTTTAATATTAAGTGAAGTGTATAATAATACACATTCAAAAAAACACATTTATTCAACATTTTTGTAGTGAAAATCTGAAACATATCTTTAATTTTACGAACAAATCTAAAAATTACAAAAGCAATACTTTTTCTATTAACTATCACTAATTGTATCTGAATTTTCAACATCTGTGCAACTTTGAATTCAGTCATTTAATCTATTAAGTGAACAGGAAATATTTCTGGAAATATGATAAATTTACAAAGACATTTTAACAGTCATCAAATTTTTTATTGAATTTTCTTCAAAAAATGGAAATGTTATGTTTTTTTCACAATTAAAGGTTTTATTGTTATTTTACATTTTACATTATATATTCAGTCTATTTTGTAATTTTATTAATATTTTCATGTATTTGAAAAATATGACAAAAAACACTGTAAACTAAAAATGTACTGACTTCATTTTTTTACAGTGTATGTCATTGTAAAGCAGAATGAAGGATTCACTGACTGATATTTTTCCTTTTCATGTATCAGAAGCGCATGCAGCACATCATGACCCAGTGCTTCTTTGCAGTTAAGTCAAAGTTAGACTGCCGCCTGGGATTCTTTGACTTGATTGGCTGCGACTTCATGGTGGACGAGGACTTTAAGGTGGGACAGAATTTGCTGAATATCTGGATGTTGGCTGGTGTTCGACAGGTTTGTCAGTCATGTGTTTCTAATAGGTGTGGCTGCTGGAGATGAACTGTAATCCAGCTCTCCATACCAACTGTGAGGTGCTGAAGGAGGTGATACCCAGCACTGTTGTGGAGACACTTGGTGAGTTTAGAACCCATCATCATCATCATCATCATCATCATCATCATCATCATCATCATCATCATCATCATCATCATCATCATCATCATCATCTTACCACATTTCACAAACCAGTCAAGTTCAGCTTACACTACTGTTCAAAAGTTTGGGGCCACTTAAAAACATCCTTATTTTTGAAAGAAAAGCATTTTTTTCAATGACGATAACATTATATTAATCAGAAATAGTCAGTCTAGACATTGCTAATGTGGTAAATGTCTATTCTAGCTGGAAACGGCTGATATTTTGTTTTTTCAAATTTTCCAATTTAACAAAACATACACAAAATACAGAATATCCCCCACCCCCTATACACATACAAAGTAAAAGAGTACCTAACTCAAAATGATTAGGTAATAGTCAAAATAATGGAAAAAATTAAAATACAAATAAATAAATAAATACAACATAAAGTAAGAGATGGTGTATGTGATTCTGACTTATATGGGTGACTTGTGGTGTATCAATTTGGTATTGTTTTTATAGTGTCTGATAAAGGTGTTGGCAAAGTGTCAATGTAATTTAAGTAGGGCTGCCAAAATCTTTGGAAAAGGTGTTGTATTCGTTTCTCAGAGTATACATAATCTTTTTGAGTAGGATGCATCTGTTCATTTCCATTAACCATCTGGCAATAGGGAGATGGCAGTCAGACTTCCATGCTACCGCTATACACTTTCTGGCAGTGCAGAAAGCTGTTTCAAAAAATCTCTTCTGGATGTTCCAGAATGTGCTTTAATGGTTGTGAAACAGCTGATTTTAATGGAATATCTACAGAAGGGTACAGAGGAACATTTCCAGCAATCATCGCTCCTGTGTTCTAATGCTACATTGTGTTAGCTAATGGTGTTGAAAGTCTAATTGATGATTAGAAAACCCTTGTGCAATTATGTTAACACATGAATAAAAGTGAATTTTCATGGAAACCATGAAATTGTCTGGGTGACCCAAACTTTTGAAGTGTGCAGGTCTGTTGTTTTAATGTTTTGAAGTCAGATGTGCTCACTTCACAGTGGTAGTTCCCTTTCATGAATGTGTGAATTATAACAGATTAATGTGTGGCACCACCCAAAGTAATTTGCTGTTTAATGCTCCTCTCTAGATTTAACTCTGGAGATCTTCAACAAGTGTCGTCTCAGGCAGAGAATCCTTCCCTTGGCCAGTCAGAGAGAGTTTGTGCTGCTGTATAAAAGTGCTTCAACTCCTGATTGTGTATTGGCCTGCAGCAAGAGTAACACAAACACTGAGTTCCACCAAAAAAACACCAAAAAGACCCAAAAGTCTGAACCCAGAATGTATAAGTCTGGGACAGAGGGCAACAGTGTGGCATCCCCTGCTATTTCTGTGAATGTTTTATCGAACGGTGGAGGAAGGTCTGGTCCAAGGTCTAGCTGCCGTCACAGCAGCTCCATTGCCACCTCACCTCTCCATCAAAACATTTCAGCAGTGCAGGGATGTTCCCATTTACACAGCAGCAGCAACGACATGCAGACTGTCAGGAGTAAGAGCACCAGGCCTCAGGTTGAACTCAAGCTGGGCAAATGTACTTTACCTCATCATTTAAAGGATGTCGATGACATGAAGCACCCTAAGACTCAGCAGAAGATGAGGATCGTCACGTCTGAGTCCAGTCTCTTTTGTGACTCTCCTGATACACCATCGCCTGGACCTACCAGACCTGCTGGGTTTATAGCTGAACATGAAGAAGAGTGCAAAGGGGGCACAAAGACATTAGAGTTCAAAACAAAAGAGGAATTGTGATCTAAGCTTTGTTTTAAAAATGAGAAGTGCGAGAAAATGCCAAATGTTACCATAAAGATGTGTTTATCTTGAACAAAATCAACTGGTTTCAGTGATTTTTCATCCTGTAAAGAATCCGTCAGAAAGAGGGCCTTTAATTTGAATTTTAAACATGTCTTTTGTTTCTGTTTTCTGAAATTAAATTAATTTAACCTTCATTCTAAAATTGTGGACATGGGAAATACATACATCAGTCATCTTAGATCAAGTTGCGTCACTTGACAGAGACAGAAGAACAGCTCCTGACCTGTGAAAAAACAGAAACAGGATTGTGTGCAAACCTTTCCACCACCTTACTGTAAAGCTAACCAGGCAGATCAACATGACACTCCACTGTACAGTGGTTGTAGCTTGTTTTGACTGCAGCACTCTGTGTCATAACTCATAATTATCTCACTTGACAATCCATATTCAGGCTCGGTGCATGTAAACACAGGTAGGCATCTTTCCCAACAGGATGTTTGCTTCATCCACGCACTTCTCAACAAGAAAGGCGCCGGGGAATTTGTCTTCTCAACATGATATTGTTCTACCTTCATTTGGTGAGGCTGCAACACAACCAGTTTTTATTTGTCATGCTGAGGCGTCAGCAGGTTCCCAGTGTGAGTTCAGAGTGTAAAACTGAGGAAGCTGCTCAGTTCTCTGCCGGCAGCCAACTGACAGGAAGGAAGGAACAACTACTGCGCAGCGACTCAACAGAAACTTGCTACTTTTATCTTCAATTCCTTCTTAAAAGGTTGAACATCTTTCGTTCTCGGGGCTCTGTGGAAACCTACATACATGCTGGGAAAGAGGGGGAACTGGAGCTTATCAGCACCCCTCCTCCTCCAGCCCTTCTCCAATGCACAATATCCTCTTTTAAACCCAGCCACCCCCCATTTTCATGTTGCCCCTTTGGTTTAAATGTGGCACATGCAAACTGTTTAGATGATTGCCTAAGCAGATGGTGCCGTGTGTGGACTAGAAGCTGAGACAAAACTCAGAGGGACTCCTCAGCTGTCATGGGATGCTGCAGTGTGACCCAGAGGCATACCGGAGTGGATGAGGTGGGCCCTGATGAGATCGAGCTCCTGGAACTTTCTGGAGACAATTTAGGGTAAGACAAATATACTGCTTAAAGCTAGAGGTTGTTTACAAATAGAATAGTACTGATGGGGAATTTACACATCTATTACTGTACTGGAACAAAACACTACAATGGAAATAAGAGGAACTACAAGGATACCAGCATTACCGTATCCAAAATGTGAAATTCAGTCACAGTTTTATAGAGTATCTTTTAACTTAGTTTAATGTGGTTTTGTGAGTTTTAGAGGAGGAAGTGGCAACAGCCTGTGAAGTGAAAAGAGCATCGACCTGTAGCTGCTTCTCTCTCAGCCTCTGTGGTTTTCTGTGGCATTTCATGTGCCACGCTTTAGATGTATGTAAAACACAAGAGTCCCCTAAGTAACCTCTTTCAAAGCTGTAGCATATTTAGTGATACCATGAGCACAGTGTACATACTATATGCTTCTTTTTACAGTAACAGTGTGTGTTGTTAGACAGAAAACTCCCAGGTTTTGTAGTGATGAAAAGTTCAATTATAAAGCATCATTAAAAAACACCTGCAGAACAGCAGATTACATTCATCTGATTTTGACTCATCAGCACGCAGTGGAACAACAACATGGTAGAACTAATTGGCTCCTATTTACCAAACATGAACTTGGGAACTCAGTGATGCTGCACTGATGTGATTATCAGATTATTATAAGACAATGGCTGGAGCATGGAGGGGTTGAATGCAGAGTAAGGGCGGGACAAATCCCCACTCGTTCTGAGGCTGGGGGATTAGCAGAGGCTAATCACAACAGGAGCTACTGGTCCTTATGTGTGGCTGTTTAATAATTACTACTTCTGTCTGCATGACACTCGTGTTTGTATTTTATAGCACACACAAAGATGTTGTGTTTCAAATATGCACAGTCACACATGTTATAGTCAGCTATGTGTACTGCGTCCAAATTCTACAACAAGCAAAAGTTTGAAGTACAAAATAGCTGATCTAATTGTTGTGGTGTAATGATTTTAACCATGTTAGCACGCAAGAAAATAATGTAATTAGACTTTGAGGAAATGATGCAATTTGCACCACTGATCAACATCATTCAAAGTGTGGAACTTGGAACCAAACTACTAATGAAACTTTACAAGAGAAAGCAGAATCTACTTTCAAAAATGTGTTTACTTCACAAACTTACCTCATCACCATCATCATCACGATGGTTCACTCGTAACAACATGACTGTCAACTCTTAAACAGCAGTTTCAGTGTTTCACTTTAAACAGTCATGATGACAGCCGTGATCCACTTTGAGTCGTGTTCCAGATATTGATTCTTCAAACTCAGCAAGACATCTGTCAGTAGGAGGATTTTAAAAAGGGCACCTCACAGCGCCAACACTTACTGAACCAGTAACGGTGAGGTAACACCAGGTCACTTAGGAGCTTGCTTATTACTAGAGACAACATTAAAGAGTTGTATCAGTAAATGTAACAAAATGATCAAAAGTTAGCTTTTCTACTTCCATTTTGCAGTGAACAGTGAGACAGATGTACATCAGCAAACAGCAAACATTTTTCATATGTGTGCTAACTGTTCCAACAGATAGCATGGACATAGTTTTACACTGCCTTTAGTGGGTTACAAAATAAACAGGTAAATAGTGAGCTTGTGGGTCTGTCTATGCTGCGAGTGCTGCAATCTGATTATGTCTGGCTGCTGCTGTGGTGAGCTGAGATGTCATTCATGTTGCTATATGTTCTTTATTTTCTTATTGGTTCAATGAGACCTCTAGCATGCAATATTTGCAAAGATAAATATGGATTCAAAGTCACAGTTTTAACAGTTTACAGCAACCAAAAGATCATAACACTGTGTGACTGTGTTTGTCCGTTGATGGGACTTGTTCTAGAGGACTGTGCGTAATTTGTTTTAAATGTGTAGACGTGGGCTTTGTGCAGTTCAATCATGTGTTATAGTGTTAAAGGGTCATGAGCGATAGTGATAAGGTGATATGTCTAATAGTGTTAAAGGGACATGGATAGTGTAATTATGTGTAATAAAAACACAGCGATTAAGAGCAATGTGCAATGTCATTATGTGCAATAGTGACAATGGGAGCTGTGCAATACAATTATGTGTGATAGTGTCAGAGGGATATATGCAGTGGAATCCTCTGGATATGTGTAATAGTGTCAGAGGGGTAAGTGTAGCATAACAATATGCAGTAGTGATAGAGGGATATGTGCAATAGCAACAAAGGGATATTTGCAATATACTCATGTTCCAATGTCACTTAATTATTGCTTTCTAGCTTGCCTTGGTCACTCAGATTTTGTCTGTTTGTGTGCACTATGTGTGGTTGCTTGTTGCTTGTTTGTATGTCTGTTCAGTTATGTTATAATGTTATCTGTAATTTAAAAAAAAAATTCTAACCTACAAGTGGAACTTGAGATGTAAATCAGCCACATGGCTATAATCTCTTTTATTCATGTGTAAATGTTCCATTTAAAGGTAAATGGTCTTCATATTTTTCTTTTCTATTTTAGTGGTTGTCAGAGCATTTTACAATGTGCTTCTAATTCATCCATCTACACCCACATTCATACACCAATGGTGACAGAGTTTCTATGCAAGGTGCCTGTCTGCCATCAGGAGCAACTTTCGGTTCAATGCCTTGCCCAAGGACACTTCAGCATGCAGAGGCGCCAGGGATTGAACTGACAGCCTGGTCAACAACTCACTCTACTACCTGAACCACAGCCGCCCAAAGAAACAGAACATACACTTTAACATTCATATTGCACAGCAAGCACCAGAATCCAAACCCACATCTGTGCCGTGAGGTCACAAACCTCTGAGCCACTCTGTGCCCTCAGCACTGACTGCTGTACATGACTCTGCTGCCTGGTAAAATGTTCTAATTTATGAGTGTGTGTTTCCAGAGTGTGGAGTCTGTCAGAAACCAGGCTTCAGCTGTCAGTGAGGAACAGTAGGGATGAGCAGCTGCCACCACCACCACCACCACCACGCAAGCCTTCAATACGACACCAGGAACAAGAGGTCAGTATACGTGTGTGTGTTATGTAGGACAGTGACAATGATGGTTTTGCACTTTTCACAGTCAGATCACACCATGCGGTTGAGCTAGGCAACACCTCACCATGTCTGTGCTCAGGCAAAGTTAGACAAGATGTTCCTCACATGAATACTAACAGTTTCCACTCTGTTATTTGCATTGAGGCCAGACACGCTCTGAATCCACACTGTAGGAATTTCCATGACAAATGTTACATATTTTGTATTCCCTGTTTTTAGTGTGATTCAAACTTTACAGGAAATAAAAGAGGGAGGAAACACTTAACCCTTAACTACCCCATGTAGTTGCTAGGTATTTTTTACTCATGTTACATTTTTACTGCAATATGAAGTCCTGCACCTCTATATAAAAAGCACAACTAAAAAAAATTCATTTTTTTTTTTTTTTTGCAATCAAAAAAGAACAAAAAGAACCAGAGTTTAATTTCTTTGGTTATCTATTTTGCAAAACATTACTCAACAATTTGTTCTCACACTGCTGTGTCAGCATGGTCTGCAGTTTTGATGAATAGAATAGAATAAATTGCTGTCCAATGCTTGTTAGTCACAGATGATTCACTAATGCCTTCCTGGTTCTCCCAGCGAACGCAAAAATTTTCGGCTTTCACAGAATCTGGTTAGTGTAAACACTTTAAATTTGGTGAATTTTTAAATTAAACAAATACAACAAGAAAAGCACTCAGAGAACGCAGTAGTCTGCCAAGGCTGCTCAGTCACTGTATGATTTATGACGGATAAGTCCCGATAAGTGTGAATGTGTGAGTGCTTGTTTGTCTTTGTATGTGGCCCTGCGACAGACTGGTGACCTGTCTAGGGTGTTCCCTGCCTTCGCCCGAGTCAGCTGGGATAGACTCCAGCCCCCCCCGCGACCCTAGTGAGGAATAAGCGGTGTATAGATAATGGATGGATGCATGGAAGTCCCGATAAGTTCACAGCGGTGGATTTGTAGTAATCATGTGATCGTCAGCAGGCAGTTGACGTGGTGTTCACTTGTTGTCATAGTTACAGTGACGCTGTGCCACTGTCTCGCAATGATACAGAAATCTTTAACAAATCTGTGGATCCAGACTATAAGCTGCATCACTGCCAAAATCTAATCACTTGGTCCTTGTGTCATTTCTGACCTTCCCTGAAAATTTCATCCAAATCTGTCATATAATTCCACCGTGTTCCTTGGCGGAGTAATAAAGTGAATTTGATGAAATATCATGATTTTAAGATTAGAGTTGGTTAAGTTCCCCATCATGTCATGTCACAGATGGGCAGATGAAAGAAGGCCAGAGACTCCAATGTTTCTGTGTTTTTTTTATTTTTATTATATTTTCTTACAGTTTTTAGCTCAGATATTGTCATTCGGTGTCAGTTTGACCATTGAAAAAAAAAAGACAACATGTACATCAAACCTGCTGGCATCTTTTGGTGTCCAGATAGTTAAATAAACTTTAAAAATAAATTCAAATCATCCAGATCCAAATCTCCGTATACAGAAAAATCCTGATGCATTTTTTCCTTAAGGACAGACATTGTTTTCAAATTTTGATATGAAGACCCCCTAGCTGTGTAACATTTTGCTCAAATGCAATAACTATAGGTTTTCAACAGTAAAACAAAGTTGGGTTTGCTGCGTAATGCATGACTCGTCACTCCGTGAAACATGTGGCCATATGCAGTAGAAATACTGATGTGAACAGCGGCATGGAGAGGTAAAAAGGGGGAAATGGCCACCCACTAGAAAAGACAAAAAATGTCTGACTAAGAGTGAATCTAGCTGTTTTTGTGTTATGAAAAAAAAAAATAAAACATGTAATAACCAACTGTTTTGGGTTGACGCCTGTAGGTGGTGCTGTGGGGCAGGAGCAGAGATGAACTTCATCACAGGATTTACTCCCAGCAGCCAATCAGGGGCTGGGAGGGCCAGCCGGCCCACATGTATGGAGAGATCATCCACTCCTCCCTGGCTTCTCTCTACAACAGCTACACACAGGTAACATCCCTCCATCTGTCAGTTACACCCATTCTACCCTCTAGAGCAGGGCTGTCAAACTCATTTCATACACAGATCCAAGCTGATCCCAGGGCAGTAAAATCAAAGCATAATAACCTATTAATAACATTTTTTTCCCTCCAAAAAATGTTTATATTTAATGAACTGTCTTTTTTTTTTTTAAATGAAACATTATGAACAACCTGAGATTTCTTCATGAAATTTTAACAGTATTAGTGTATCATTTACACAGTAAAACTTACAGATTGCAAAACATTTAGTCACATGTATCTGGAACTGAACAATCTAGTATTTTACTTAATGATCAAACCAACTTGTCAGTATCTAGAAATTATTTTAAGTTTGCATTCATTTCCACATCTGTGTAGTAATCCTGACCACCTCCTGAACTGACACACTATTATGGAAGAAGATTAATTTGCCCCCCTGCCTTTTAAATGTATAAAATTTAGACATAAAAAATTCACAAATATTCTGGCAGTGCATAACAATAGAGTTGCATCAAACCTGACATTATACTGCACATATTGCATGATCAATGTCTTTAAATGTCGCCGCAGTAAGGATTCTTTTCTACTTTTTGGAATGGAAAAAAAGTATGTTTTTAAAGCAAGAAAATATTGCCACAAAGGTTAGCTATATTATTGTGAACAGTAAAAGAAATGAGCACACAGATGATGGAGCTTCTCATCAAATTGTTTGAAAACAACTGTGAAATCATTATTCTGTCCACTTCTGCGTTCTCTCACCAGGAAACCAGTGAACACTTGTTGGTGTTGTTCTCTTTTCACTTGCTGATCCTCTCTCTTGATCACTCCCGACAAGACTTCATTTATGAGGTATTCTTTTACTTTGAAAAGACCTGCCCTTTAAAGTGTCACATGGTGTTTATGAGAAGATGGATTACAAACATATTCAACATGCAGGTCTATGTAAACATGATTAATTAGTCAATCAGTGGGATTAAAGCTGTGCATTCATAAATGTTGTTTTTTGTTGTTAGTGAATTCCTGCACAATAATCTTATTGGAAGAAGCTGAAGTACAATGACAACCACTATTTATTTCTTCAAGATTGTCTTCTCTTGTCTCGCAGGGCATCCTTCCCCTCTCTGGACTTTCTTTCCAAGTCGTCTCCCTGGAGCCTGTTGCATCACATTCACCACACATGTTTGAGATCAGCAGTGAGTCACTGGAAATTGCCAAGATCAGCTAAGATGTAGCAATGCAGTGTAAAGTACTGAGCATGATTTATGGCATTCCCTCTTTCATCCAGGTCCAATGGTAGACTCCAAGGTGTTCATATGTGCCAGTGCTGCAGAGTTACAGAAATGGATGCAGCACATAGAAGACAGAAGATACAAATCCACAACGCAACCCATGAGCCCCTCCCACTGCTCTCTCTCCTATCTAGTAATGACTAGCTGTCGCACATCTGGCTACAACTGTATATATAAAAAAATACTCTGATAAGTTGCCGTGAATTCATTGTGTACATCTTTCTCCTGTAGTTATCATGTGATGAGCACTGGAAAAGAGAAGAGCTGAAAAAATACATACTGCAAGCTCCAATATGGCAGTGGGAGGGCTCACCCATACAGCACATGGGTCATCCAGGATACATTTCCATTGTTCATATCATCAACACACAGACACAGGTAATAAATACCCTCAGTTTATCTGAACCATCATATTAATATTTTAGTACTGTTCAATAAAAGCAAGTCAAGGATTTTTCATTATGATATGGTGAAATAAAAAAAACAAGACTGGAATCGTGCTGTACACTACTTGTTGGTGAAATGTTGGCCAAAGACAGTATTTTTAGCAGGAAATATGGATATATCCATGTATATATATGGACTTGCAGGAACTTGCTGGGGCCCCAATACCACCCTTGTTTGAAAATATTGCCGTTTCCATTTCCAACTGCCAATAATCAAGAATTTGGCCATTACTAAAGCCATTAAATCATTGGATCTGCTTGATACTGTTTTGTCTATGTCCTCACCAAATTGTTCAGTTTGTTAAATTGTCAAATCTCTTAAAACAGTTCATAGTCTGATAGTATAGAAAAGAATTTCCCATGTGCCATTTCTCTTCAGGTGCTAAGAGAAGGCTTTGCAGCCTTTTTCTCTTTTTCCCTGTAAAAGCTGTCATTGTTCTCAGTGATGGTTTCATTTATTAAATTATTTATTTAACACACACTGGAGTAATACATCCAATTAACACAAAAATGTAGCGCTAGATTGGTTAATTAATGTGTATTGCAAACTGACTTCTACTTCAGTAGTTTTGGCCATGCTTTGGATCATGTAGGCACCAGGTTTGATGCTGATACACAGCACAGTATTTCACTGAAGTCCAGTAGTGCCAGAAACATGAGCAGTTATTCAGATTATCTCAACCTTTCATCTGACGGTGAAACTGGATAAGAATGCATCAGAAAAATGTCAGTAACACTCTCTCACTACACATACAGACTGTAGCTGTTCACATTTACCCATCTACCTTCTTTTTATTGATGTCACCACATTACCATATCTCAGTAACTAGCGTGTGATGTTATTACCAACAGAAATGGCAGCAAAATTGCAAAAACATGGCACAAGTTTAAATGAACTGAAGTGATCCTTTAAAATGCTACGAACTCTGCATATTCACATATGGTTACCTGTTCATAAGAGATAACAGAAAGTATTATTTCAGTGTGGTATAGTATTTGTCAGTGGTATGGTGCTACAGCAGACATTGTTGGCTTTGTTCTTGTAGGGACTCCAAGAAAGACTGATGGTTCTCTTCCCTCAAGACGTCCTGCTGCTGTCTGTTGACAACAAGAGGCTGAATATAAAATATGAGGTACTGTAAAATGACTCTATGGGAAAAATCCATAATAATACCCTTTCAACCACTGCAGCCTAACTTCATGGCCCAGTCATCATTACACAGTGTTTGTTCTTTCGACATGACATACAGTATGGGTGGAACACTTTGTAACTCAACCTGCTGTATACATCACTGAATGCATTTCATCCGCAGCTGCAATAAAATGAACCACCTCCTATATAATAAACGTATGATCACATTAACCTTTAGAATTCCAAACAGTTTCTGTACAGTTTTTGCTCCTGTCACATTTTTACTCACTGTGGCCTCATTTTCTGCTGCAATATAAAGTCCTGCACAAGAACAATACCCTGCACACCCTGCTGGATGTGCACTGCCGTTCAAAAGTTTGGGGTCACTTAGAAATGTCCTCGTTTTTGAAAGAAAAGCTTTTTTTTTTCAGTGAATATCTCCATAGGGGTGCAGAGGCCCATTTCCAGCAACCATCACTCCCGTGTTCTAATGCTACATTGTGTTAGCTAATGGTGCTGAACGGCTAATTGATGATTAGAAAACCCTTGTGCAGTTATGTTAGCACATGAATAAAAGTGGGAGATTCCATGGAAAACATGAAATTGCCTGGGTGACCCCAAACTTTTGATCGGTAGTGTATCTTTTAACAATTTGTGCCTCTGTTTACCTTTTTTGGGCCATGCCACATTTATTTTATTGATTAGGTATGCTTTATTTTCCTCTCTGTCTCTCTTGTGGTCTCCTCTCTGCTCTTTAAACATAGTATTGCAATTTACCTGAAAAGTCTCTGAGTTTTTGTCAAGTGATTGTTGTTTGCAGCCGAGCAATTCTTGGCTTCTCCGTTGTGCAGAGGAGTGCAGAATATTTTGCTTTTTCAAGAATCTGGTTCAAACTGATTTGTTATAGTAATTCTGATTAAATAACACAATTTAAAGTTTAGGCTGCACAGTGGCTTGTTGGTTAGCACTTTTGCCTTGGAGCTAGAAGATCCTCGGTTCGCATCCTGGCCTTCCCTGGATCTTTCTGCATAGAGTTTGCATGTTCTCCCTGTGCATGCGTGGGTTTTCTGCAGGTACTCCGGCTTCCTCCCACAGTCCAAAAAGATGCTGAGGTTAATTGGTAACTCTAAATTGTCTGTTGGTGTGAATGTGAGTGTGACTGATTGTCTCCATATGTAGCCCTGTGATAGACTGGTGATCTGTCCAGGGTGTCCCCTGCTTTCACCCTAAGTCAGCTGGGATAGACTTCAGCCACATTTGGCATTTCTTGGTTACAACATGCTTTTCATACTAGCTGACAGGTTTTGGGGTTCAGAGAGTTGAAATAGAAATCTCTGCAAAAACGTCAGAAAGCACTTTTTTACTCCATGTCATCTCTAACAGGGCAGGTTGGCCCGACAGAGCATCAAAGCCATAGAGAGATCAGCTTCACCAGGATGGCTGGAGTTTGAGCTGAGAGGTATATTGCACATGCATGTGACATCAGTACATTTTTACCTGAGTGTAACATGATGTGCAAAAGAAGAAGTGCATTGATTCATTTCATGTCTTCACTGTTTTGTTTTAGGTGAGCTGGTAGAGCCTCTGCAGGTCTCTTGCACCTGCCTGGAGGATTATCAAAACTGGATTTTTCATTTACAACAGGTTAGACTGCCTTATCTTTAGAACATTTTATACTAATACCCTTGTATACTAAATAATATATATACTAATAAAAGCAGGAAAAGCACTCAGAGAGCAAAGTACTACACCAAGGTTGTTAATTCAACCATATGGCATTGTCAGAAATGCGGCTTTTTTTTTTTTTTTTTTAATTTTTTTTTTAAGGAATGCAGCATTTGGTAATTTATTAGTTGTTGATGATTGGAAATCACGGCAACATAGAATGTGGCCATTTAAAATAGATGTATCCACAGACAAAATGACCTTGCGCTGAGCGCAGGGGTGTGTTATGCATTTGTATGTTATGTACATCGCTATGACCAATATATGTAGTGGGTATGTATTGATGGTACTCAGAAACACCCCCGATTTAATCATTGTTCTTTGTATGATTTCTGATGGATGAATCCCGAGAAGTCCGCAGTGGTCGATTTGCAGTAGGATCACAATCATGTGATCATCAGCAGGCAGCTGATGTAGTGTTCACTTGTAGTCATAGTTACAGTGACACCATGCCGTTATCTCACAATGATCCAGAAATTTTTAACAAATCTGTAGATCCAGACTATAAGCTGCATCACTGCCAAAATATTATCACTTGGTCCTTGTTTCATTTCTGACCTTCCCTGAAAATTTCATCCAAATCCATTAGTCTGTTTTAAAGTAATGTTGCACACAGACAAACAAACGGAAGGACAAACGTACTTCGATTGTCACATAACTCTGCTGCGTCCCTTGGCAGAGTAACTAGATCACAGTTTCTATGATCCCAGATCTTCTATAGCTTTAATACAGTTATATGTATGTGTACAAGCTTTTTATATGCATCAGTCCTTGTCATTTAACTGATCATTTTTCTTCTCTGTTAATTTTAAGAAACAAAATCATGTATCATTTTGGTGACATCTGCTGCATCAGTGCCTAGGAAGAGATAATATAATTTAATGGACCATATTTGCATGGTGTCTGTCTATGAGCAGTGAGTACATGGAAAGTTTTTTTTAAGACAGAGCTGATTTCCTGGCTTCTGGGCCACCATTTGTATTACTTTGCCATGAAATTTAACTTGTACAAACTTGTTGAAGATCAAAAGTGTATTTGGATTAATTCTTCTGTTGCTTGTGCTCTGCAGGGAAATGCAAGTAGAGGAAAAAAAATGTAAAAATCCTTAGGTTTGCACAGGAGATACAGTTTTATGTTTATTGTGGTCATTTGAAAACTTGAAATATTCACTCGCTAATGTACTGCCTGATACCTTCACCGTTTGCAGAAACAAGGCTTTCTCTTTCATCCACAGCCAGACAGAAG
This sequence comes from Amphiprion ocellaris, assembly GCF_022539595.1. NCBI lineage: Eukaryota > Metazoa > Chordata > Actinopteri > Pomacentridae > Amphiprion > Amphiprion ocellaris. The sequence goes on along the minus strand of NC_072773.1, from coordinate 11,590,783 downwards.
CAGCCACGTTACTGTGAGTCACGCTCCACCTCCAGTCCTGCCAAAGATGCAGAGGAGCAGGAAAGAGTCCCAGGACCCCATGATCACAGCCGAACAGTGTCACATCAACGGACGCAGCTGACTCATCGGAATGGAGAAAAGCTTCAAAAGTCACTAATTCTAAATCAACAATCTCATGTAGATAATATGTACATATTACTTTACTTTGCCACAGTAGGAAGATACAGCAGTGAAGAAACATTCCCGCTCTAATTGTGATACCCACTGAGCATTAGATCCAATTTGAACATTGCAGTGTAATTTGAAACTTATATAGCCTAGAATGTATAAAGATAGGCCAGTTTTAGTCCAGCCAGTTTACTTCTTTATTACATAATTCACATGAACAGCTATGGCAATAAAAAATTAAAAGATAAAAATAATTTGTGTTGTCATTTCCTGATGGTGCAGTTTGTCAGGGCTAGACAGAGCCAAATGTTAGCCTAAACATAAACTGTATCACCAAAACAACTATGATTGTCCAGAGATGAACATGTAATGTACCATGAAACAATTAACTGATTGCTGTTAAATGGTGCTATGCTTAACATAAGAGATTCTGATCTACCTGGTCTGATCAGGTAGGCACAGAGAGAATCTGGCCTACTGCTATGCTAATTTATGAATTACTTCATATCTATACACTGCCATCTTTAAAAGCTAATATGTGCTCTAAGATGCGCTACAAAGAAGCACAACTGCAGTCCAAATTATGCTAAATTTATCTGAATTGTCATTTCTAGATCAAGGCATTACTCATCACTGATGTTTTAAAGATAAATAAGTTCATGACATTTATATATATGTATATATTAATCTATATCGTACTGTCTCAACGCTTCTCACATGGTGAGGTAATTTGTGTGGACGTCTGGACTGTCACAATGCCCAACAGTATTCCCTCTGCCTCGTAACACATATCAAATATGTGATATGAGCCTCTAGTGTGAGCTGAATCTGTGAAACGACTGATTGACAGCGTCACAGTTTTGATGCCTGGTTGGCCTTTAATCATGTTTAGTTTGTTTTAACAGATAGATGTATATATCTAAACGTACAGCATTGAAATGATGTTGAAACAAAGGTAGGTGTGATTTAGACCTCTACTAAACTTTCACAAAATTTGATCTGATTTTAGCCTAGAAGACTGTGGTCCGGTCCAAGTCTGCATCCTAAGGCCTAAACACAAAACCCTCACAGACCTAAATGATGTCACGGCTGCTTTAGTGTGAGATCATGAAGTAGTATTAAAAAGAGGAACAGGACACACTATAGTGGCAGCACATGTAGCTCAAATCTGGACTCGTGCTTCACTCATAGTTGGATCAGCTGCTGAGGTGTTGACTCGTTTATTGCGACATTACAGCATTTATACATTTTACCAATCACTGACCACAACAACATGCAGCCAGATGTTTAGTTTGTGAATATTCTGTGGAGGGCGAGACATCCACAGTTCTGAGGCAAGGGAAATGAGACTTCACACCCAGAGGGCATGGCAGAGGTGTGAATAACTAACCAGCATCTGGCAGGTCTGTCTCACATTACTCAGGACATCCACTGAATGAAACCAGACATGAAAACAAACAAACAAATAAAAAAAACTGCATGATCATTGGTTGATAGATCGTTGCTGTTGGCCAACCACGGGGCTATTATAATACCCCCCGAGCCACACATAATAATTATTATTGTTATTGTTAATAATACTTTAGTAAATACACTACTATTCAAAAGTTTGGGGTCACCCAGACAATTTCATGTTTTCCATAAACTCACACTTTTATTAATGTGCTAACATAATTGCACAAGGGTTTTCTAATCATCAATTAGCCTTTCAACACCATTAGCTAACACAATGTAGCATTAGAACACAGGAGTGATGGTTGCTGGAAATGTTCCTCTGTACCCCTATGGAGATATTCCATTAAAAATCAGCTGTTTCCAGCTAGAATAGTCATTTATCACATTAACAATGTCTAGACTGTATTTCTGATTCATTTAATGGTATCTTCATTGGAAAAAAAAACTGCTTGTCTTTCAAAAACAAGGACATTTCTAAGTGACCCCAACCTTCTGAACGGTAGTGTATGTAATATGTAAAATATGTAGTATTTGTAAATCTGCATACTTGTTATTGTTAACCAATGGGCTATCCTACAATCAATGGCAATTTATTGAAAGGGCAAAAAAGACATGTTGAAAAGTAGCAGAAAAAGTAGTTTTATTGAACAATAGTATAGCTGCAATAGTTCTAATTGTGTAAAGAAACATTCAAATTTAAAGATACTGAAATTGCTTTAAAATATCCTCAGAAATGAAAGTTCAACAAAAAACATGTACAAATTTTCAAAAACAAATTTTGAAAAGTCAAAGAAAAGGCCAAGTTGTGGTCCATTTCTCTGGACTGGACATAGCACGTCACTGCCAACTACTGGCCAGTAGCTTGGGCACCAGACAGGGTTAAAGTGTCTTTTTGCTGCCTCTGGGTCATATTTATTTGGTGCCATTTGACCTGATGGTTGTAAGTCACTAAATGTACACTTAGTGGGAATATGTCTCAAAGTCTGTGAGTTTGTGAGTGTGAAAGTTGGGATTGAGCCGATGTACTAGTTAGGTGTTCTTTAGATGTTTTATCAATGGAAAATTGCTCAGTGGGTATATTTGGATGAGTTTGTAACTCTGACTGAAAACATACTTGTAGCTTTCTTTTATGTGGTGACTCACAATAAAAAGCCATGACCTGGTTTACAAGCAGCTGAAGAATGTTAGACACTGTAGACTTAAATAAAGTCCTCACAACATAGTATATTTATTTCATCAGTATTTATTCCAGTGGTTAAACATTTACAGTAATGTGCAGAAAGTCAGTAAACATCCAGTGTATTCCAGTTTTTATATTTATTATGGTATTAGAAATTAAACCAGCTGCAAAGTTTGTAGTTTTGAAATGTAAAAGTGTCAAATCTTTTTTAATATAAATTACAGTCATCAAAGTACATGGAACATGTTCTATTTTTTATACATGAAGCCATCTACAGAAAAATACATTTACACCAAAATCTCCTTAGAGAACAACCAGCTAGAGGAGTATAAATACACGTGCTGCAGCAGCAAAAATTTAAATTACAACTAACAACTTAGATGTAGAAAATAGAAGGGTTATAAACATTTCATGTGCCACTGGAAGAATTTACACTTGAATGTTGATTATAGTGGTCCATTAACAACAGGCCTCAGCTCAGTTACACTGAGCTATCAGTCATTTAGGGATTTTTTACACTTAATGAGGAAAACGATGTGGATGATGCTGACCTAACTGTAAATTAGTGCTTAAACTGTTTATTCTATATTAGCATTTAGCGTTATTCTATATCAGCGTGATACAACAATCTGTATTTTATTCAGCTGATGCTACATTTGGACACAAGATTTAAAATTAGTTCACGTAAAGCAAAGAAATGTAAATAAATTTGGAATGTTTGTTTTTCACTGGTTTTAAAGGGCGAGGCTAATGATATATATATATATATATATATTTAAGTCAACAAAGGCTATAAAAAAACCAAAGACTACAATGTGTCAGTCAGTTTGAATTTTACAAATTCTCCTTTCCCATCTGTGTTTCTGCCCCATGAACTTTGGTTGATACTGAGGGCAGAAATCTTTCAATACAGACAAGCACATAGTTTCTTTTTTTAAATTCTCACGTCTCATGTCTTGAACTGATAGCAAACAGCAGCAGTGCATTTGTTGGGGAGTATTTTCAGCAGATTAATACACATTTGGCACTTCAGTTGATACTTACAGCAGCTGGACGGTCTGAGTGCGACTGACAAAATAAATGACACTTTCTGTGTTAGTGATAGTGAAGAAACATGTCACCTGTGTGACTCAGTAGCACATTAAAAATTGAAGTAATAGATTAAGAACAGAAATGGACATCTTTGGCACAAAGGAATAAGCAAAATCTGGCTTTGGCTACACAGGCAGTACTGTCATTCAGATCAGTTCATTATTACTTTGGGTCTTTTCATGGACTTTGTTGACAGTAAAACATATACAAGGTGTCTCTAAAGTCTGGATACAGAAAATCTCATTTACTATATTTTTTTGCCTTTTTTTTTTGCCTCCACAGATTAAATATGGCTTTGTGGAAAGAAGAAAGAGTTGAACTGGTACTTCTCAGTGGATGTGAGGGATGGACATATCGAAAGATAGGGTTAGGGTTAGGGAAGCGATTTTTTGGGGCTAGCATGAATTTTAACCAGAACCAATTCTTTAGTTTTGGTTGATACATTTGGTTGCTTAGAACAGGGATTGTCCATGACATTACTTTTTCAACCACCTTCGTCACCGTGGAAAAGTGGAATCCTCCGTGGATGACGTGCATTAACTTCATCTGCTATCTTTCAATATGTCCATCCTTCGTGTCCACTGAGAAATACCAGTTCAACTCTTTCTTCTTTCAACAAAACCATATTTAATCTGTGGAGGCAAAAAAAATGATAGTTAATGAGATTTCCTGTTTGTCCAGATTTTAGGGACACCCTGTATAATATGATCACACCAACTCTTTAACTAAGCTAAGGCATCATATGTTATGACAGAATCCTGAAAATTAGTTTCATTTTTAAACCACCATTCTGGAAAATCCTCTGACTTATCATCCTCTTTAATAAAATGGCAGACAACAGATTTACACCTCTTAAGATGCGGATCCTGATCTCGATCACCTCACAAAACTCAGTTGACTGCACAAGATAGTCAGATTCATCTATGCCAGCCGATAGAAGAAAAATGCAGTGACAGATTTTGAGATGACATCGTTCTACTGCTTTCTGAAATATACATGTTTACTGCTGAATATGTTTACATTTACCAGTGGTGGTGATAAATGTGCAAGTATACATCTATCACATTTAGGCTTGGTATTGGTATTGAAATGTATTCACAGAAAGCACTGATAAAATAATGGCTCCTACAAAGTGGAAATTTCAGAGTGGCAAAATGGTTAAAAATAAGGACTTCTGTCAACAGATTCTTACTGAAAAAAAATTAAATGAGCATTAAAAACTTTGCATTATCATTTCAAAACTGCATTCAAAGCTGCAATGCTTATGGAAACTACTGATACATAGTTTAGAAGCATGCAAAGAGGCCAGAAATGTTTGCTTGTTGTAGCAGTTGCATACTATACATACTGAAGGTCCCATATCCAACTAAAATTAAAACAGTCATCCAAAAGCTAAAAAAAAAAAAGCACCTTCACAACTTAAATGCAGCTTTGACACATAACAAGTCGCAGTGAAAATGGTTAGTTCTCTCCCTTCAGTTTCTGTGTGACACATTTGATGCGGATATTTTCTCGGAGGTTGCGGAGGCGCGCGCTGCGACTTGTGATTTCCTCCACGTAGCTTTTGGGGAACCAGCCCCGCTCTCCGTCTGACAGTCTGATGCCCTCCACCCAGCCTAGTGAAACACAACATCCCTTAGACATCAAACGCACCAATACACATTTGACAGACACAGGTTATGATTGTTTGGGTTCAGGTTGAAGCTAGAATGCAGTTTATCTTAAAGTGGACATTCCCCAGATTCTTACCATCACTTGTAATGGTCTTAGCATGAAGAATGTCAGCTTTTTCCAGTGTTAACTCATCGTGCTCTTGGGCTTGGTAGCTTTTAATGCACTGAACCTGGGATATATCTAAATGGAGAGGTCAACAACAACAACAACAAAAAAAAAAACGTAAAAAACGATGAATGAGAAGATTAGGGGTTTATAGGGATTCATGGTGCACCTATAAGTCTCTACTGACCATCATTTTCACTGGCTTGCTCGATGTCTTCGCGTGGGTCAGATGGGAACATTGCTGTGATCCATCTCTGCTTCCCGCTCCTTGGCACACACAAAACCAACCCAAATCATCCAGCTTTGACTGAAGCAAAATCGCTGCTGAAAAACGTTTGGAGAAAATGCAGTTACTCACTCAGTGTGCGATTTAAGCAGGATCTGATGTTTGAGCTGCTGGCCTTCACAAAGCTGCAGGTGAAAGATGAAGCCTGAGATTCCTTGCAGCTTCTGACTGAGATCCTTCACTTTCAACTCTCCTATCTTGGCATGTACAAACACCATGAACTTCCATGTACTGTAAAGGAGAAAGGTGCAATTTTATTATTAAGATCACTGGCAAGCAACATATATCAAAATATTTTATATTTATAAGCAGCTAGTGAATCTTTAATGTTTATGTATTTAGGTTTTTATTTGGTTATAACATCTTCCCAATTATAATGATGGTATAAGTTTGTGTTGAAGAAAAAACATTTGTTCTTCTTATTCTGATGTCTCACTGGCAAATGGAGATATGAATTATACCTTCCTAAATGTATTCTTTAAAATAATAAAATAACTTCATTTACATGTAAAACACACCATATTTATTTTTATGCGACATTTTCAAGTGAAACTGTAAACTTCTAACCTGACAGGTGCTAGTCTTGCATAGCCAGATTATTCTTTCACACCGACACAGTGCTTTGTAGAATGGTCTGACTGCTATAGGGCAACATGTAGATAGTGGAAGAGAAAGAGAAAGAAATGCGAGGCCAATAGCAGGCTTATACCTGCAGTCTGCAAACCCCAATTCCAATGAAGTTGGAACGTTGTGTTGTGTAAATAAAAACAGAATACAATGATTTGCAAATCTTTTCCAATCTATATTCAGTCGAACATACTACAAAGATAAGATATTTGTTGCTCAAGCTGATAAACTGTATTGTTGATATTCATTATTTTTGAATATGATGCTGAGACGGGGCATGTTTACCACTATGCTACATCACCTTTCCTTTTAACAACACTCAAACATTTGGGAAATGAGGACACTAATTGTTGAAACTTTGTAGGTTGGAATTCTTTGCCATTCTAGCTTGTTGTACGGCTTCAGTGGCTCAACAGTCCGGAGTCTTTGTTGTCGTATTTTGTGCTTCATAATGCCCCACACATTTTCAATAGGAGACAGGTCTGGACTGCAGGCAGGCCAGTCTAGAACTTGCACTCTGTTACTATGAAGCCACACTGTTGTAACACGTAGAGAATGGGGCTTAGTATTGTCTTGCTGAAATAAGAATGTCGGTGAAAAGACGCTGCTTGGATGGCAGCATATGTATGTACCTTCCAGCATTAACGGTGCCTTCACAGACATGCAAATTCCCCATGCCATGGGCACCAACACACCCCCATACCACCACAGATGCTGGCTTTTGAACTTTGCGCTGATAACAATCTGGATGGTCCTTTTCCTCTTTAGCCCGGAGGACACGACGTCCTTGATTTTCCAAAACAATTTAAAATGAGGACTCGTCATACCACAGCACGCTTTTCCACTTTACATCAGTCCATCTCAGTTGAGCTCAGGCCCAGAGAAGCCGGCGACATTTCTGGATGTTGTTACAGTTTTTCTCAATTGATAAGACACTACATTCCATTCACTGCACTCAGCCACCAACTGACTGCACACATTTCTCAAAAACAGGACTCTGCTGTCAAAATTTTGGACACTATTCATGGTTTGCACACAGTTTCCAAAACGCTTGCACTCTTTTTGCAAAAGACTGAACACGTTTTTTGCTCATTTGGTCATCAAAGTGAACACTAGGAAGCAGAATTGGGACACTGTTCCAACACTGCTGTCACAATTAAGACACAACAGGTCAAAACTGAAAACACTTTTGCCAATGAACTGCACACTATAAAACCTGCTGGGAAACAGAATTAGCTGTTCACAATGCAATCTGTTGTTAAGGTCAGCAGATGGTAAGGATGAATAAAGTAAATGGTTTCAGGTATATTGTGGTTTACTTTACATGTATGTAAATGTTGTTTGTCACTTCAGTAACATGTCTACACTGGAACAATACAAGCAGTCAGAAATGTTTTGAGAATACTGTAAAAAAATCTAATGCATAATTCTGGTTCACAAGTGCTGGTAAAATTACAGAAAGTGTACATGACTGACTTTTCTGTGTTTTTTGTGCATTTGTTCCAGAGACTTTTTCAGTTGGATTCTGATGATACACATGAATACATCTGGGACAATGTTAGTTTTCATAGAGGACTATTGATTAGGTAATAGTTCAATATGAACCCTCAAGTTATTGTGGTTTTTCTGCCACCATATTCTCCCTTCCTCAATCCTATAGAAATGTTCTTCTCTACATGGAGGTGGAAGGTATATGAGCAGCAGCCATACTTTGGGAAAATCTCTATCAATCAGTGGTCTTGGCATGTGGTGATGTTTCTGTTGATGCATGTCAGGCTGGATCAGACACATTAGGTCTTTCTTTCCAGAGAAAACATAGCTTGTGATGTTGATGAGGTCCTGTGGTCTGACCAGGCTGAAAGAATTGATGCAGACATGGTGTAAATATTTGCATACTGTACTGTGTACAATGCAGTGCTGTATTTTTTGTCTAGCATTATTTTTATTTTATAAACAGTCAAGCACTGCAATGACCCCTCTGATTCATTTATAGGATGCATTTGTGTTTCAGTTGTCATTTTTGAGGACTGTATCATTTTTTACGCTTCATGTGAAAACACAGTGAGAGAGGAGTGTTTTGTATTTAGCAGTGCAATGTCCTACTTTTACTTCATGTGTCTTAATTTTGAAAACAAAGTTCAAAATTTGAAAATAAAGTGCACTTTTGACACAAATGTGCAGTGCTTTGTGAATTGTGTCCTAATAAAGAAAATAGGGTGCAGTGTGTTGGGAAATGTGTGCTATTTTTCAGGAACAGTGTCTTATCAATCGACAAAAACTGTAATATATGGCTTTGGCTTTGCATGGTAGGGTTTTAACTTGCACTTGTAGATGCAGCAACGAACTGTGATGACTGACAGTGGTTTTCCAAAGAGTCCACCTGGTAATATCCTTTACAGATAGATGTTGTTTTTTAATGCAGTGCCGCCTGAGGAATCAAAGGTAACAGGCATTCAATGTTGCTGCTTACATGCAGAGATTTCTCCAAATTCTTTGAATCGCTTGATGATATTATGGACTGTAGATGATGTAATCCCTAAATTCCTTGCAATTGTACATTGAGAAACGTGGCTCTTAAACTGCTGGAGTATTTGCTCACGCAGTTGTTCACAAAGTGGTAAAGCTTGCCTCATCCTTGCTTGTGAATGACTGAGGCTTTGTTGCCCCTGTCCCCGCTTTTTGTTGCAAGCATCCAATTCAAAATGAGTGAATATTCAAAAAACCAAACCAAAACAAAACAATAAAGTTTAGCAGCTTGAATATGAGATTAAATATTTTCTCTTTGTAGTGTATTTGATTGAATACAGGTTGAAAAAGATTTGCAAATCATTGTATTGTGTTTTAATATACATTTTATACAACGTCCCAACTTCACTGGAATTGGGGTTTGTACATCCAACTGAACAGGCATCATCTGTCTTGTCAGTGGACCAATTTTGGGCCAGTGCTAAAATTTAATGAAAAACCTCTATGGGCTGATAATGATGATGCACAGATATCATCATGCATTCCGCAGTAAACCACAACTTGTCCCTGCATTTGTACTTTTTGGTATTTTTGTTTGGACTGAATAAGTGTGATCTAAAGCTATGGCATGTTCTGAGTAGCTATTTCCCTGCTTCCAGTCTTATGCTAAGCTAAGCTAACTACCTCCAGGCTGAGGCTGTATACTTGGCATACAATTGAGTGTGGTATTGCTGATTGTATCTAACTTCTTCTCTAGTTTGTGACATTATTTCTTTAGTACAATACTCCTGTTTTATGCCTATGGATTGAAAGTTAAATTCCTTCATAACAAATGAAAGAGGAAGAATATGGCACAATTTGCAGTATTTCAGGCAGCTGATAGGCTGAATCTGTTGGCCTACTTTTGGAGTAAAAAGAACATGATTAAATTAAAATCTACCTGAATAAAACAAATGCCAATGATCAAACCTTTTTTTCAGGTGTGTATACTGTGACGGTGTTAAAAGAGTGTTTGAACAAGAAAAGAAGCTGAGTTTGAGACTTCTAATGAATCATACAGCTATACCTCTCTTTTGTTTTTTTATTATCCAAAACAAGAGCTTTGTTTTGTTTGTTTCAGTGTTTTGAGGGCCAACTTTACTGCCAGCATGAAGGGAAATGATTCAATCTGGTAAGTATTCATGCATGTCAGCACTGCATAGACAGACATGAACATTTTACCTCAGAAAATATGAAAATATGTTTGATTCATCTTGCTTTGTTGGATACTCGTCGTGATTGTTCTGTTTGTGTCAGTTGCATATCACTCACTCCTTCCTCCTGGACAGCAGCAGACAGTCATTGAACAAGTGGAGGTACACAGGCTTTGTGGGTAACTTGAGCTTTGACCCAGAAATGCTCATCATCTGGGTGTCCACTTCCAGGAGTTCACCATGTTTCACCAGCCAGCGGGACTGAGAGATCAAAGGAAAAATCTGCAAAAAAAAGAATTAAGCTACAATGTATAAAAAAAAAATTAAGAAAAGTAAATCCTGTGGCAAAAAGTATTGAAAACAGTAAAAAGAACCCTTAAAGACATCAGCCACCTTGCCCTCGAAGTGAATTTTCTTGTTGAGGTGTATAAGTTCTTCCATCCTCTTCATTGACTGCACACTGGAGTTACATTCTTTGATGATCTAAGAAAACACATACCAACATGATTATTACTGTTGTGCCTCACCAGTGATAATTCAGGTATTCACCCAACTGGCTATTAGGGATGATAATCACTACCTTTTTTAGCTCATTGAAAGCTTTTGTGGCAGTGTCCTCATCTCGAGAGCCTGGTGTTGTCCTCTTTAAGATGTTCTGAAAAATAAGGACATGCAATTGAGTGAATAAAACTTCTGTCACGTGTTGATTGAGGAAATAAAAGTTGCAGCAAAGTGCTCCCAATATTCCTCCATTTACAGCTCCATGCAATTGGGTTTCAAGTGTGAACATGATTTCTGCATTGAAGATTTAATCATGTACCTCCACCAGCATTTTAAGCCGGGTGATCCTCTGAAACGGGAGGATTAGAAAAGAGGTCAGAGGAAGTCTTTGGCAGATAGGGTCCTCCTCCAAGCGAGCCAGGATGCCAGGGAAACGAGTGTTTTCGTGTCTGAGAGGACAAGGCGAAGACATTTATAGAAGCATTTTAATCACTTCTGGTGAACGTGAATGAAAATTCCAGCCTGCATTTTACTCTGAGAAAAAAATGTTCAGCCGACTAGAGACTAGCTACTAGAGCAAGTTAAGTCATGCAGGTGTAAAATAACACCTGAACACCCTTAGAGGACATCCAGCACAAAGCAATTGGACTTTATGCACAGCAGTCAGCCAGAGAGGTGGTACTTACTTCACATAAATGCACATTTAGTATACAGCAGATATATTCCTGTGCAATATCACTTCAGTGTCAGATGATCCAAAACTCTAGCATCTAAATAAATTGCATTATTTCAAAGTTGAACAGTAGGATATTTGTTCTTGTGTAAAATTAAAAACTAACAGTTTAGATTTACGATATTAAAATACAGACCCTACAGAAGGAACTCAATGCAACAAAAGTTAGTACACATTTTATTAGTGAGATTCAAATGTTTTATTTTTTAAAATACTTTATATGACCACCTTTATTTCTGATTACACAATCAATCCTCGTCAGCACGACCAGATTTCTTGACAGATGTTGTGTCATTCTTCAAAGATTTTTTTTCAGCGATTCTTTGCTGGAGGGATTGTGCTGCTCTGCCTTTCTCTTTAAAACTGGATTCTGGCAGCAATCTTGGCCAGGTCATACTTAGACTTCCAATCACAGACAAGAGTCATCTTGTCAGCTAGTATTTTGGTGTATCTGCAGGCGTTCATGGTATCATCTGCAAAAATTTTTTCTCCAACACATTTTGCACTCACGCAGCTCCATATCATCACACGTGTACCTCTATACTTCACTGCCAAGACTATGCATTCACTGTGGTAGTCCTGACTGGGTTCACATCAAACATGCTGGAATCCATCTGAGCCAAACAAATTGGTTTTGTTCTCATCTGGCCAAAGAATGTACTCCCAGTATTATTCAGGCTTCTCATCTTGTTCTTTTTCAAAGTTTCATCTTGCAGTTTTTCATCAAACAGTTAGAATGATGTGTGATGATTTAATGCACTGTTTTCCACACTGTCGTAACTGTCACAGAAACTCACATTTCCATTGATAACTGCTGTGTCAAATCAAAAGAACTTCCCCACCTGTGTGCACAAGTCATGCATTATCGGTGGCATCACTTTCGGAAGACGACCGCTGTGGCTCTGATTAGTGGTATTATGGCTCATTCTATGCCTCCCCATTACTGCTACAACAGTATTTTGGATGTTTTTTACTTGGTCACTTATCTTTCTGTAAAATGCAATTACTGAGAGGTGTTTCAATTTTGAATCATTTGACATTCAAATGATTGCACGTTATCCTCAGTCCTTTCCTATACTGTATATGTTCACATCTCTATTAAAAATAATTGCTTACAGCAAACGCTGGTATGTCTGCTCCTGGTAAGCCTGGTTGGTTACATAAGGTAAATAAACCCTTCGCAGAGCTGGGCAGTGATCCAGAACGATGTCACATACATCAAATCTGAGAATGTCTTCCTCCAGCCTGTGCTCTAGGTCCTGAAGAAACCTGCAGACAGTAAATTAGCAGGAAAAAAACACTCAGAGAAGGAGACATGATTGCTGAGGTGTTGAAACACAGGCTTGTGGGCAATAGAGGCACATCAGCTACATATTACTTCACCTCTCACTGACATCTTTGACTTCAGGCAGCTTGGAGAAAAGCCACTGCTTATCCTGAGTCCCAAGACACTCTGCGAGCTCCTGCGACAGCATGAAGTGGTCCACCGCAATTGTCAGACTACGAATGTACGATGCCTCAGACGTCACCAACTCAAACTTTGCCTGAGTAGAGGAAGATGCAATATTTCAACTTTGTGAAGAGATGCAGCAGTCCAACAGAGAATCTATTCAGTACCAAATGAAAAGTGTTTCAATATTTTGTTCACCTCCTGTAATTTTCTTTCCTCATTGCTGAAGTTGTCGAGCTGACCGCTGGTTCGAACATCAGGTATGTCCTGCCACAGAGCAAAAGCAGAGCCTCGTGATGAACGAAAGGAGCTGGATGGAGACAGATTGGATGGCGATGGGGTCCCATCTGACCCCTCGTCCCTGAGCCCCTCCTCCTCTGTGCCTGGCTCCTTCCCTTGCTGCCTCTGGATCTCTCTATTGATGGCAACATCGCTGTATTCCTGGTACAAAATCGCTGCAAAATCAAAAAGTTGACAGTAAAAAAGATTGTTGTAAGGGATATGCAGGCAAGATGTGGTATAAATGGATTAGTGCAAAACATCTGAAGTGAACTTACAGCTAGGCAAAAACCTTGATAGTCGATTTGAACTAGGAACAGATGGAAGTGTGCCCACATCCTCCTCTATGGATTTCTTTCGCATTCTATGAAGAAAATGTTAAATTATATCAATAGATGTTGTTTAATAGTTGCAGATTTTGCGAGGAAATATTTTTTGCACTATTGGCTACGATTTACCCGAGTTTTGTGCTCCACCGATGCAAAGGCATCCCATTGTCGCTGCTGGGCAGTTGAGGTGCTGGTCCTACAGGACTGTGTGGGGCACTATCACTAGAGCCTCCTGAACTGCGGTGTCTAGAGTTGGACTTATCTACAGAGAATAAAAAGCAGACAGAGCTGGTGTGATGTGTAGGGAAGCCTCAGTCAAAGAATTCCTGATATGATGCTTGCAGTTTGAACTTTTCTGGAAGTTTTGGGACAACTTCCAGAGTCAGTCTCAGCTATGTAAGGCTCTTTGATGACATTTAACCTGTTTGCGCCTTGCAAACACTGACCAGCCACAATACTAAAACCATCAACACATAAAGTGAATAACATTGATCATCTTGCGATACTGCAAAACTCTGCTAGGTAACACTGGGTTTTGGTAGTCGTGTGGATCTGATGTGTACCACCCACTCAAACACTGCTGTGGACGACTTGAGCAAGCTCACCAAGCAGACTGTGCAACAGCACTACCAGACTGCAGCAACCATTCATGCTCACACTCACACCCAGGGCAATTAACACATCATTAATTTCTTTGGAGTGTGGTGGGGAATCGAAGTAATCAGAGAAAACCCATGCAGGTGCAGGGAGAACATCCACACCCCAGAAGGAAAGTCAAATAGCAGGGCTATAATACAGAATGTTCTTGCTGTTAGATGACAGTGCTGACCACTGCACTACTGTACGATACTACAGTCTGCTATTTGGAGAATTGTTTCGCTAGCAAATGATCATGGCTTGTTTGAGAGTAACAACAAAAATTCAGGACATGAGGGTATAAAAATAAATAAATCATAAACTAAGGCCTTCACAGTTTTTAAATGTCAACCCAACTGAACACCATTGAGGATGATTACTGAAACACCAAACGATTCTGGGTCATTCCTCCACTAGTGCATAATCTGTGTCAAGTAGCACTGAAGCATTGGTCACATGCTGGTCAGTTTGTGAAGTCGCTTCCTATTCATTTGTGTTTATTACTAGCTGGGCTTTGTTGTTGTCGACTTACAGTCAGTGTTGGGGCTGAGGCTGCTGGTGCTCTGTCTGTCCCTGGAGGCTACTCGAGCAGACAGCGACTTCCCCAGCTTCAAGGTGAATGAGTTCTTCCTTTGAGACAGCTGCAGTCTCGATATCAGTTCTGAAGCTGAGAAGCGCCGCCGTTCTTGGTCCCCTTGGCGGCTGCGTGACAAAAAGCTCATACCTGTGGCAATCGATGTATCTATGCTCCCTCTCTCCTCCTCCACCCCTGGCATGGAGTCCTCTATTATTTGCAGAGGTTCAGCAGGTAGACTAAAAATATCATTATGACTGACGTTTGGGAGATCTGTAACACCATCTGTGGATGAAGGACTTGAAATGGCTTCCAGAGAGGATAATCCACTGAGGTCCTCTTCCAGGAAAGATGCAAAAGGTCCAGGAAAGATGTATTCTGCATCCAGGACTGGGCTGCTGAGTGATTCATCACTCAGACTGTCTGGGGAATAAACCTGCATTTTTCTGCCTGGGGACAAAAAATAACTTATTAGATTATGATAAAACATTTTTAAAACCTTATCAGCTTTGTCAGCAGTGAAAAAAACTCCTCACTCACGGATAGACTTCTCTTTCAGTGATCCTTGTGATGTTCTCCTCTGAGGCTGGCAGGAATCTGGGCCCGGAAACTCTGGACATTCAGGTGAGGATGGGGAGCAAAGTACCTGAGATTCCCAGGAGTCTGGGTTTGTGTATAGAGAGGACAGAGGAAATGACAGAGGGAGGCTAAGAGCTGCATGGAGAGGACGACATACAGCTGTGACGGTCCGTGGCTTTTCAATCTGCTCCTGTAAAGAAGTCCTAGTGCCATTTTGGCATTCAAGCTCGCTGACACCTGCAGCATGTGGAAAAGAGTTCAAATTCAAATTTGTTTCATGCTCACTGTCTGTTCTGCGGCAGCCATTCTGCATGTCATTCAGTTCATTTAGCGTGTGTCTGAGACCATTTAGTGGCAAAGAGTGGGTCATGCATTGTGCGTCTGGAATCACAGTTGGCCTTGGAGAGACAAAGCTGTTTAATTTCGGAGTCGGTGGTGGCTGGAGCTCAATAAAAGCCAATGTTTCTTGCTGGCACACGGCAACATGCTTGTGGTGGCACGGATGGAGGAGAGGCCTGTTCTCCTGGGCCTCACTCAGACCCTGGGACTCTCCTGAGCCTGGGATCCACATGCTGGGACTCTCTCCTCTGCAGCGAAAAGCACTAAGGTGGGGTTGGAAATCAGGAAAAGGTGAGAATCCATACCCAGGGAGCATGACTGAACAGGCACATGAGGGCTGCAAAAGGAGAGAGACAAAAGATCACTTCAGTGTTTAATTTAAATGCACATTTTTTAAATTCAAATAGGACAGCTTTAATAAATATTTCAAAGGAACTGTATGAAAATTACTGATGTGGCGAGGACAGTGTTCACTGCATTATTCATATTTTGTTCATTAAATAAATAGCAAAAAACTAAAAACAAAGAATTTAACAACATAAGAAATACATCCATCCATTGTCTATACACCACTTAATCCTCATTAGGGTCATGGAGGTGCTGGAGTCTATCCAGCTGACTTAAGGTGAAGACAGGGAACACCTGGACAGGTCACCAGTCTATCACAGGGCTGCATATGCAGACAAACAATCACATTTACAGATAATTTAGAGTTACCAGTTAATCTTAGCATGTTTTTGGACTGTGGGAGGAAGCTGGAGAACCCAGAGAAAACCCGCACATGTACAGGGAGAACATACAAACTCCATGCAGAAAGATGGGACACGAACCGGGAATCTTCTAGCTGCAAGGCGAAAGTGCTAACCACCAAGCCACTGAGCAGCCCCTCTAAGAATTACATTTTAATTACAAATTATTCCCATCCATTTAATTTTATTTTTTTTAAACAAACAATAAATAAATAAATAAATAAATCACACACTCCTGAAATAAACACGGCAAAACCAAACTGACCAAATTCAGGCAGGAATATTTCTAAGATCTGCTAACCACCTGTGGAGGTGAGATGACTGGGCTGAAATGACCATGGTATTCTATACTTGCTAAATGATCTGTGTACATTTCTGCAGGTGAAAGGTAATCTGACAAGGTGGAAACACCACCTGGGTAACTAAATGGGTCACACCTGGAGTGCACATTTTAATGTCACTTGCTGTACTAATGAATGGAGAATGAAGATACATAAAGAATATGAGTATTATCTCTGCTCTGTTACCGTTTAAAAGAGAAAACTGGCTAATTTGCAAGTATTGTTCTGCTCTCTACACTACCCTTCAAAAATTTGGGGTCACCCAGACAATTTCATGTTTTCCATGAAAACTCACACTTTTATTCACGTGCTAACAAAATTGTACAAGGGTTTTCTAATCATCAATTAGCCTTTTAACACCATTAGCTAACACAATGTAGCATTAGAACACAGGAGTGATGCTTGCTGGAGATGGATCTCTGTACCACTATGTAGATATTCCAATAAAAATCAGGTGTTTCCAGCTAGAATAGTCATTTACCACATTAACAATATCTAGACTGTATTTCTGATTCATTTAATGTCATCTTCACTGAAAAATTTTTTTTTTCCTGAAAAAATGAGGACATTTCTAAGTGGCCCCAAACTTTTGAACGGTAGTGTATAATTAGCTGCCAATCAGGTAATTGCCAAATGGACTAAAATGAGTTTGAATTTTAGGATTGTCTAAAATAATGTGTGAATTTTGTGTAAAAATCTTAACAAACAAAGAAGCAACATGTTTTCCACAAGAAACAATCCAGTGTGTTCAACTAAACCAATAGAGCAACAAACATTTTTATCTTGGAATCAAACATGGTTCACTGGATACAACTCAGTGTTAGCAGCTTAGCTTAGTGTTTCCAGAGGATTCCACAAACTCAATGGTGTGTTATATTATATTCTGTTTATTAAATTATTCAGACAGTCTGTGGATGTTAAGTTGGTGGAGGTGGCAGAGGAATGACTTTCTAAAATGGCCTCTTCACAGTTTTGGGACTCATGCAGCCTCATTTAGGATGAAGACACACACACTTGCACACAGATATGAGCAGACGGACCCGGAAACTATTGACATGTGCAGGCTGTTAAACAGTCAAACCCAGTCTTCACACATAGACACAGACACACACACACACACACACACACAGAGTTAAGTCTGGTGTAGTGTGTCTCCTGAGCTGTGTCTTCCTGCTCTAATTAAAGACTTCTCTACTCGCAGCATTCAGCCCCTGTACTTAACATCTGCACACACACAGAAACACAGCAGTTCCAGACAGAATACCACAACAGAAAGGCAGACAGTGGAAGAGAGCACATCCTCAGCACTCTCGCCTTTCTTCTGACAAATATACTCATCTATCACTCTGGTTGATGATCTATTTTCCTGTCAGCCTGCCGTCCGCTCGTTTTTCTGATTGAACATTTACAGCGAGCGTCTGTTAAAACCCAGCAATGGGTCATAAAGTCAGTTCTCCTGACAGGTTCTTTAAACACACACCAGTAGAGCCCTGTCTCTTCTTACCCTCCTGCTTCCTGAGCAAGTAATCCTCAACTTCTGCCTTAAACACCTGGTAAAAGGAATGGGGCCGGCGCTTACCTACAACACACACAGCCTTGTATGCGCAGAAGGATGCAGAGGTACATTGTTTTACAGTTTACTTAGTCACATCCTCACAGGCTCTTATCACGTGCTACTTTTATAACAGACTGCTGCAGATAACAGCACCTCATAAATTCTTCTGTTTTGTTGGCAATAACAACAAAAAATTAATAAGTACATTTTTATTACAGGTCAAGTAACTATAGCTTTTTAGTACTTGTTTTCCCAGTTGAAGTACTTGGTCATAAAGCATTTAGTCCAGTCATTAGCCTTGCAGGTACAGAGGGTAAATCCACTGCCTCGCATTTAATCCTCACTCTGCTTTTTCAAGGCAGCTCTGTTTTGTTCATTTTTATTTGAATTAGTTTGTGATTGCTCATGATGAAAAGTCGCAGTACTTCTTTTTAGCATTGTGGCACATTATCGACCAAAAGTATACTTGTACTGCATGCCTTTTGTCTGCAGGTATAATCTCAAAACATAGACTTAGTATACTGTATATTGGGCAGTTTGGGGCACAGAGAATGTTGAATGTTAATTGTTAACTTCTTATCGCTTTTATTTATTCACAGCCACACACTCTGCAGTAACTATATCCTCCAATTCATGCATGTTTGTTTGTGAACTACACTGTAAATCGTTAGGAGATACATCTAAATGTGAAATATTAGTTTATATTATCAGATTATACATCTGTAATTTACATGAACATAGTGCCCTTACAGAGATTTGCAGACAACATTAATGCTTCACCTGAAAGTAGAACTTTATATATTATGCTGCTTGTTTGCATGTTGAATCACAGGCTTGAAATCATAGTTCTGCTTCCTTTTTGTTGAGTGCACATGTGCAGTGTGCTGTGAATATGAGGCTGCTGAAAAGCCACACCTGTTCTTGCAGTAATAGTAGGCAGGTTAGTCAATCCTATCAGGGTAGTGCAGGCACAAACGGTAACCTGTTCTCGGCTGTAGACAAAGGCGGCCTTTATCCGGTGCCTGGGCCAGGCTGCCCTGAGCACAGGACACCTGAGAGGCTGTGGGAACTGCTTATACTGATCCACTCATATAGCGCAGCCACTGAGCCATATAAACACATCCAGACCACTGCTGCATAATGACACAAGCTTATTGGTGTCTGGATGTGATTACTGACTGGTTATACTGTAATCCTGCTGTATGTACAGCATCATCTACATTTTACTTACTTCTATCTAAAGTCTGCCATGTAAGACCAAATGTGAACTGCTTACAGTGTACAGTCTAGACAAAAAAAAAAAAAAGATCTCAGTTTCCATGATCATGTCACAATCCTAATGAATGAATGTTCACATAATCTTCCACTAAACCACCAAGTCATCATAAGTCAGGACACTCTGTAGATAATTAGTCATCTTCTCATTTGATCAAGGAAACCTCAAAGATCCCAAAAAACTGACACAAAGCCTCACCGCCACATTTATCACAACATGAAAGCATCCGATTATACTTACTGCACATTCCTCACACTGATACAATTATATCACCCAATTAAAATTTCAATTCCAAAGATGTGTAATTTCCCTTGTCATAGCAAGGTGTTATTTGTGACTGTGATGGACTTTGCTGCCAGTGTTTCTCCCTGTAATTTCACTAGGCTGCTCTAAGACACCGTGTCTGCATATAGAAGTTAATGAATGGCAGTCTGGCATGCCTTTAATGCCAGCAGCCATTCAAGGAGCATTTTTAATTGTAATATTATTCATTTCAATGGTCTCAGAATAATCCTTTAATGGAGTGTATCACATAAATGTGAGCATAAACCCACTGCTGATTCAGCTCCTAGAAAGAGCCAGAGTTGTGTAATCACATAATTTAAGTTAGTTTGATGTTCGCCGGGGCAGGTGAGGGGGGAACGAATGGATTCAGTGCTGGAGCTGTTTGTGGTTTGTCAAGGTGAAGATGTACATTTCTAAACTGTTTACTCTCCTGATATTTGGTGGTGTGCTTTAAAGGGGCAGGAAGCAAGACACTTACTGTTCATAGATGAAAATGATCTCGATATGTTTGTGCGCATAAGTGAAAAGTCATTTTCTTGGTTTTCTAGGATCAAGCATAACTTCAAATTGACAGGACATCAGCATATAATTTAAATATCAAAATGAACCATTCCTGGATAAATAGATTGGCATTAATCTTTGATTTTTTTAAGCCAATTCATGGTTTCGATACGACTGACAAACTTTGAAAGCAGACAGTCGTGGTTTTCTTCATTCTACAAGTACATGTACGTTACCATTTAAAAGTTTGGGGTCACTTAGAAATGTCCTCATTTGTGAAAGAAAAGCATTTTTTCAATGAACAAAGCATTAAATGAATCAGAAATCCAGTCTAGACATTGTTAATGTGGTAAATGACTATTCTAGCTGGAAACAGCTGATTTTTAATGGAATATCTCCATAGAGGTACAGAGGAACATTTCCAGCAACCATCACTCCTGTGTTCTAATGCTACATTGTGTTAGCTAATGGTGTTGGAAGGCTAACTGATAATTAGAAAACCCTTGTGCAGTTATGTTAGCACATCAATAAAAGTGTGAGTTTTCGTGGAAAACATGAAATTGTCTGGATGACCCCAAACATTTGAATGGTAGTGTATATCTACACAGTCACACTGCCCCTCATATTGAACAACAGAAATTTACACAGGTCACCTGTGGATGTCTCCCAAAGCTTGTGACTTTGTACTTTCTACAGTATATAGCAGCTGGTTACAGACTGAGCTGTAACATCATGTCAGGGATTATTTCCAAGGTGTGTCAAGCAAAGTTTGTGAACGTAGCTCAGGATTTTGGGAGAATTTAGAACTTCCAGCTGTGTTTGGGTTACGTTGATGGAAAGCATGTACAAGTGAGTGTAGCTACAAAATCAACTACTTAAATTGCTAGTCTTTAAATGACGAATTATACAGCATATGTGCAATCAGCACATTGGCAGTGCATGTAGGCATCCATGCAGACCCTCAAGGAAAATGGCAAAATTTCCATCACACATACAGTACCGTTCAAAGCTTTGATGTCATTTAGAAATGTCCTTATTTTTCAAAGAAACACATTTTTTTAAATGAAGATTACATTAAATGAATCGGAAATACAGTCTAGACATTGTTAATGTCGTAAATGACTATTCTAGCTGGAAACAGCTGATTTTTAATTTAATATCTACCTAGAGGTACAGAGGAACATTTCCAGCAACCATCACTCCTGTGTTCTAATGCTACATTGTGTTAGCTAATGGTGTTGAAAGGCTAACTGATGATTAGAAAACCATTGTGAAATTATGTTAGCACATGAATAAAAGTGTGAGTTTTCATGGGAAACATGAAATTACCTGGGTGACCCAAAATTTTTGAACGGCAGTGTACTCTGTCGGAGAAAGCATGACTTGGCCTTTAAACTAAAAAGAAAAAAGAAAAGAAAAAGAAAGAAAAAAAACATGGCAGCTGCTCTAGATTTGTCAGTCATCACTTGAACTGCAGAATCTACTTCAAAATCCCCCTAATGTTCTATGAAACACAAGGTTTGGCTTCCCACTATGTTTCTAACAAGCTCATTGACAACAGTCAAACACACTGCTCAGGTCATCAGGTTGTTTTTTTTGTGTAAAAAGACTCTCACTATGAACTTATCCAAACAATGAAGACAGGCACATTAAAAGCTGTAAATACACACAAGAGAACCAAATGAATATTTATCCAGCCCCGAAAAAAGTCCTTGGAAAAAATAGTCCTACAATAATTTCTCCGTGACAAGCTGCTTACAGTAGTATGTTTCAGAGTTGAGCTTTGTTAAGAAGCATTATTCAGTTTGATATGAAACATAATTTGCACGTTTGAATCATCTGCTCAAACATGAAAATTGACTTTGTCATGTTTAACCTCTGACTAGGTGACGCAAAATATTTCAGCTTTAAAGTCTAAAAAGCCTAATTTTTAAGTGTAAACAGTAAACGAGGACCTAAGGAAAAGTAGTTCTGGTGCTACTGCACTGGTTGGAAAAACAACAGGGCCAATCACTGCTTTGTCGAGGGAATTTAGAAGGAAGGGATTTCATCTCCTTAGGCCAGAGCCAGTGACACCCATGAAAAATGGTGACAAAAAAGTTTGCCACAAAATTGTAACAAATCAGTCTCTATATGTCGTTAAAGAAATACATCTGTGAATAAATAACTCTTGAAATCTGTGTATTTTTTTTCCTTCAAAAACTTGGTTCAGCCTGCTTTGATGTTATCAAAAAATAAGTTCTCTTCCAAAACAGAAAACAGCCAACATAAAACTGATTTCAGGCTTAAGATATAAAACACCGTCGCAATTTAGTCTGATAATCAGGAACCAGTAGAAACACGTTCCTCTCACACATTCTCAGAAATCATCAAAAATCATTGATTATTTAATGGACTTTGTTCGCTGCATATTGCTGGAAATCTGAATATCGAACCACGTTGAATTGCATCTAATCACAGTGATTAGACTTTCTTGCACGGGAAAAGAAAACCTGGCATTTTCTCCCTCCCCCACACACTTTCCCTCCATCAGCGTAAGTGCAGTGTGTTTGTTCAGACAGAGCGGAGTGTCCTAACAGTTTGGTGTGACCAGCTCATGTGTGTGTGTGAGATCGCAGTTTAACTCGGTCACATCAGACCACTAATTGCCAAGCAGCAGACTAAAGAGCCCAGCATTGTCTGCTGAGACAAGACATGACATCATTCAGCGTCACTTCTGGGAAAGCTACAGTCCTGAACTCCGTTTTGTGAAACTACACTGTAAAAAATGTCATTTATACGGTAAAATAACATTTCAGCAGCTGTGGTTGCCAGAACGCTACCATAAAATTACAATAAAACAATTTCCTTACTTATTAGAAATGTATTGATACTGTCGATTTTATGGTTAAAAAAAAATCAGTTTAATGTAAAAATTTAAGTTTTAATCTTGAAAAATTGCTTGTTTTACTTGAAAATGTACATAAAAATATTTATAAAATAAAGTTTGTGTGACCTATTATAAATATTACAATATTTTTCCATTATCAGCACAACAGTTAGTGTATTTGACATTTAATATATGTATTTTTGACATATATGCAAAAATTGCTGTTAAAGCTGTTATAAATGTTAAAGCATATGTCTGTTTTTAACACGAGTACATCAGTTTGACCAGTAACAAACTGTATTTGGTTTTTACATGAAATAAATGCAAAAATGTTACTTGTTATGAATATTACAGCATGTTTCCATTATAAGTACGCATATTCAACCAGTAAAAATTGTATTCTTTTTGAGAAATTAATGCAAAAATGACAGTATTGGATGATGTAGGAAATGTATTTTTTCAAGACAAAAAAAAAAACCTTTTTTTTCCTGATTAACTTATTTATGGTCATTCAGTGTTAAATAAACTGGATCGAACTGTTTTAGAGTTTAAAGCTTTTTACTGTCGTGGTTTGACAGTTTTCACTGGAAATTTACCATTTTTTTTACAGTGTAGATTTTGGGACATTTTTCTGTCAGTGATGAGACTCTGGTTACCTGCCAGCAAGAACAGTTCATTTATCTATTATTCATATTTATTTCAAACTGGACTTTTTTAAGGTATTACTATTCAATTCTAAGTTTTGCGATAAATTGTGTGGCTTTGAATATTATGAAAGTTCTCTCCCATGTTTCTCCATCTCTGGTTATATTCACCATTTCATAACATCATTTTTCTATCAATTCTTGCTTTCTAGTCTGTCTTACGATTGATTAAGCCCAGTAATTTGGCTCAGCCATGCTAATGTCCCTTTACTCAACTTGGATTTTATTTTGTGTGCAATTTCACATGTACTGGAAACACCTGCATGGAAAACCAGGCAGTGTCGTCTTGGTATTTTAATGGGATTCATCTTAATCTCTCAATCAAAACAAACTCCTCAGCGAGACTTGAATTCCAATCAGAGAAATCACACCAGATGTCAGGGTGATGTGTTAATGTGCGTTTGGTTTTTTTTTGAAGGAGCAGACGCCTCGGTAGTGTGAGAGTGAATTCAGGTCGGAGATTTTCTTGGTATTCATTCTTCCTCCAGCCTCCACCCACTGAGACAGGTGAGCACCCCAGAGGCTATGGAGGAGGCGGGTAGAAGGGGGGTTACCCAAATGTTTACACATGGTGTGAGTCCTCCTAATCCTCCTCTAAAGCCTCAGGCAACATACCCACGACCTTCCGGGACACTATAAAGATGCATGCTTGACAACTTGGCTTACAATCGCACAAAGCCATGCCCCGCATGGTTCACCTGAATGTGAGTGTGCGCGAGAAGTTATAGCAGCCTTTGATTGAAAGCGACAAGACGTAGCGAGGCCTTCCTTAACCTTGTGTCACCCAGTGGGATTCCCTAATAGAAAGAGACAAACAGAAATCTCTTGTTTAAAAGCCTGAAAAAATGGCGACCATCTCACGCGTAAACGTCAAGACTTTTGGATCTTAAACATCCCCCCCCCCCCCCCCCCCCCCCCCGCTTCACTCCTCCACCATAAGAACTGCAGGCAGATAAGCTGATGCCCAGGAGACGCACAGCCAGGATAGTAAAGACACAAAGGAGCTATTGACAAAACTTATGGAAATAACCTGATCTAATTATGGTGCTTTGTCATAAGTCACAAAAGCTACTAAGTTGATGGAGGGCCAAGAATCCAACAGGTAGTAAATCCAGAAAATCTCATAATCAGTACCTTCTGACAGACAATGGTTATCAGTGTGCAATGAGATTCTAAGGAAAAGAGGAGTGATTTAGAATGATTTGCTGGGTTACATAGGAAAAGTTCTAACACGTATGTAACATGTAGTTTACATCACACAAATAGAGATCACAATACACCAGAGCCGAGGGTCTTCATATTTCCTCTTTTGTCTGACCAACGGTGCAAAAGACAATAGTCTGTCTTTCTTCTGATAAATCAGTCCCATGAAAAGATCAAATGAATTGGTTACAACAAGTATTATTCATGTATGCAAAGCCTGATATTTCTCTGCGCCCTAGTTATTTTGCAAAAACTGCTAAAAACAACAGTGATTCACCCTCTGTTGTACTAGCTGCTATATTGCCTCATTACTTCAAACATACACACAGTTGTTTCACTCAGTTCAAATATGTGGTATTTCATAGCTGAAAACAGCCCCAAACAAATGCATTGCTTGTGCTGTTTTGATTCATGTTTGATAAAAAAAAATAACTAAAAAAAAAAAACAGTGTCCAGGTATTTTAGTAAATTATTTGGCCGTTACTTGTGACCAGGTTTTCAAGTTGTACATCAGAGAGTGCAAAAATGGATTGTCTGTGATCTGCTGCTCCATCAGGAAAATTCACCAAATCTAAGCTTATGATCAATCAAAATTCCTATATTTACATGCCTCATTGAGAATGTTTGCCAAAATAAACTATTTGCAGGAACAAGAACAACATTTGTGCGCTCCTCATTGCCAGTAAGAAGAAAATACCGACTCAGCTGCCAGCAACAGTTGTGTCAAAAATTCTGCTTTTCGGCTGAACTGCAGGCTGTGTGTCCACAGAGCAGAGAGGCAAGTAAATTACTACCAACCAGAAATGTTGGGCATGTCGACTCCAGTTTTGGACTTTTGCAAAAGAAAAAAGAAAAAGAAAAAAGAGAACTGAGAATTTTTCTTTTTTTTATGATTAATGACATTATAACTGAGTTTTACTGTAGAAAATATATTTCTGAGTTCTCTCTACTTCTAGCCATGGTTGCACTGTTTTCATAGTGGTGTCTTTAGTATGGTGACTTTATATTGCAGTGAAAAATGAGCCCACAGTGATAAAAAAAAATGTGGCCAGAAACTGCTTGGTATTGAGAGGGTTCATCTTTATATGGGGTTTGTTGACAATAAGAAGATATAGAACATCATCAACTACATCCTTCAGTTGTTGTAGTCATTGCTGGTGTTTTATTTTCTTCACCACATGAAGCTTTCTGGTGAATGCACAACAAAAAAGAAGGTGTGCCATTCATGCATCTGTGGTTTTGTTATTGGTTGTGTTTTTTATTCTTCTGGTCTAAATTTGTTACAAAGAAGAAGCCTGGGTTTGTTGCACTCAAACTGTCAGTCAGAATGCTTTGATTCCAATCTGATCCTTTGCCACTGAGCTCTCAAGAGGCTGACCTACTTTACGTCAAATTGCTGATGCATCTCTTGCATTCATCTGCTCTTGTGTTCACAAGCTCTCCTCCTTGCTGTTTTCTAGCTCTCTGCTCCACTTCTTCCCATTTGAGCACCTCCACCTGACTACTTGCTTTTATTATCCGGACAGGTATGGACAAGCCGTTTGTTGTTTTGAAACATGATCAGGTGAAGTGGAACACACCTAGCAGGTTGACCGTCCAGAGACAATTCCTTTTCCTCAAGAGCTGGAGCTATAAACTTTTTAAAAGCAAACTCTGAACATCTGGCAGCATAATCACGATTAGAGTGGTGATTTTAAAAGACAGCTCTTAGAATTGAAGGCGGGGAAAAACATTTTTGCTGCTGTTGAACGCTAGAGCAACACCTGTTTTATTTTTATTTTTTAGAAAATCAAGGAGACGTGCAAATCAAATTTTGGTTAAGAAACGTTGCCTCCAAAGCCAGACATGTAGTGAGTATAATGTGAAACACACACTGCAATGTATTGGCCGAGTCATAATGGGAAATAACCTGAGGGCTACAGTGCTAGACAGGTGTGCAGGAACACAGTCAGTGCAACGCTCGGCACACATCGCCTCTGGGCTCAAATTTCAAAATTCAGCCTGTTTTAACCTTCATGTATGAGCCAAATATTCTTTGACATGCAGTTTAACTAATAGATGACAGAGCCGGTGCACTGCTGCCTAAACAGCAAAACTTTAGGCTTTCAAGGGGTCAAAGTCGTCTCAGAAAGTCGTCTCAAAGCCACGGCTTTACTGTATTATTATTATCTCAATGCACAAGCTTTTAACTCTGTAGGTGGTCTGTTTTATAGTCCAGGTTTCAAGACAAGTTCATGTCCAGCTTGAGAAGCGTCCTACCCCCAGATGAGACCCCCTGACACACACAGACACTTTTCCACATTCCCTGGATGACTCGGCATGCTCATTCCTCTGAAATCGACCGCTTAGCTGAGGCAGGAGACAAACAAAGAAACTCAACGATACACGTGCAGGAGCAAAGGCTGCTATTATGGGCTGTTAAAGCTGCTGCTATTTGGGCCACAAGCCAGAAAGCCAAAAGGGCAGCAAAGTGACCAAGTCTGTTTAAAATATCAGTGCTGGTCATGCTTAAATGGCAGGTTGCTTTCAGCTGATGATGCCTCGTGATTTTAGCCTAGATTTGACAAAAACAGGTCAGCACAAAGCACAACAGACAGCAGAACATGTTTTGTGCGTGTGAATATAAAACCCATAAGGCACAGAGAGAGCATTTGCCAGCTGGGGAAGGTGAGGGAGTAAGAGATGGGATGAGGGTGAGGTGTGGCCTCCCGGATCTCTTTTTTATGCACCATATAGACACACACACACACACACACACACACACACACACACACACATGCTCAGACAGCCACTGTCTGAGTGGCAGGTGATGAGGCAGGTGCTCTCCAGACACACAGTTGTGGGGGCAGGAGGAAGTGGGAAGAAGGAGCGCTACTGTGGTGAGCTGAGTTATAAATCTGAGGGTGATATGAGCAGGCATGTAGAGTGACATCAAATCTCCTTTTGTGCTATTACAAGCTAGAAATTCTGTCAGAGTTAAAAGAAATCCCAAATCTCCAATGTTAAGACTTTTCAGAAAGCGCTATCAGATGCCTGCCGTCACACAGGGGATCTCAGGCCTGTAATAAAATGCAGTAAAACAGGTCCTGATTTACACTTTGTGGTGGTCCATGCAACGTGCAGATGGTGCATTCGAGTCAGACATACTGCAGTAAATGAGGTGATTCAGAAACGCCCACAACTATCTAATTGTGCTCCAGACAAAATATGTACCTCCAGACCGTCCATACACGTACAGTAGCAGCAGCAGTCAACTCACATGACAATACACTGAGTCATCAGGACAACAGACAGAAAGGCAGCCATCACCTCAGCTCAACCTCGTGCTGATAGTGTCTGAAAGATGCTGAGAATAAGTCTGGAGGGTGTTAATCTGCTTTGGATTTAGGCCACACTCCCCATGGAAGAGAACGGCTTCCACAGTCTTATAAATCATAACCTGTCTGCTGAATGTCATCACTGTGTTGTTCTTTATCCCCCATGAAGCAGCATCAACACTTTGACCAGCTGGATTCTCTACATGAGTGAACAAACACTCATATGTACATGAGGATAATCACCAATACATGCATTCACATGTCTAGAAGCAGACGTGCGCACAGAGTCAGTTGCAACTAACAACTTGAGGCTCTTTTTTTTTTCCTGAAGCCACTGGCACAGAAGGTGTTTGAGTTTTATGCTAAAATATTCCACAAAGGTGAAGTGAGCAGAAGGAGTGAGCCTGGGCGCCAAGCTTCAGCCATGTACAGTTTTAACAACCCCTCATCCAGCATATTCCAGACAAGCACTTACCTGCCCTGCTCTGCAACGACTCATTGTTGCACTGTAACCATCACATTTAGGGCTCATCTCATTCTGCACTTCCTAGAGCTGCTGGAAACACTATGGATGCAAGCAAAAATCTTCCAAGGAAATAAAGAGTAGTTAGCTCATAGAATAGCTAGTAATGTCACTGGCAGGATATATGCATCTACCTGACCTGAATATGTGGCTCTTAGCAGCCTTTGCCTTGCAAGAAAGTTAAAACAATACTAAAACTGTCACATTTCACATTTTAATTCAGCAATACCAGTGCCTACATTCAAAATCCTCACTTTGTTGATTACTGATGACCCACATCATTTTGATAATCATGTAGAAACAGTATCTACTTTTGTTGTCAGAACATATATGCTGTCAGATAAATGCAATGCACCTGAAAAGCTGCACTTTCCGCAAGTGCAACTACACAAAGCACAGGCTGCACTCTCAGGCAAACAGCACAGTTCAACTTTCACTCCCAGCAGCAACATTCTCCTATATACAGGTGTAGGGTTAAAGTTGGAATGTGTGTGCAGATTTCATCGCTTCGTTTGTTTTTTGAGCGTTATGGTTCCTGTTTGTTTAGTACTGTACCTCAGTGGCGCTACCAGCCTAGTGTGTGTGCTGGATGGCAGCGAGCAGCAGTGTGTGGATCCAGGCCATCCCAGGGTCAGACTGAGCTACTCTGCTATCCATTGCTGCCTTGTGTTCCTCCTGGCTTCTCTCCTCCCTTGTCCCCTTGCAGTTTTTTTTATACACAGACTTTTCAGAACTGCAGTCTTCTGCTCGGTTATCTTCCTTCTTCTTCTTCTTTTGCTTCTTGGAAAAAAAAAGGCAGGTTGAAGAAAGAGCCACCTCTTGCTGCTCTCAGAGTTACTTACAATGCAGATCCCCTCTCAAAGCTCCTCTGCTCTCTCTTCCCTCTCGCTTCTTTCCCCTCCCTCTCTCTCTCTCTCTTTCTCTGCTACTGTTGGGGAAGTGCTCTCTTATTTTCTCTTTTCCTCCTCCCCTTCTCCTGCCCTTCCTCTAACTCTAATAGTTATTTAGTGTCTCATTTCAGCACCTGCTTTGAGACAGAGAGAGGAGGGATAGGCAGACAAGAAAGGAATAATGTTGCTCCTCTGCAGGAGTGTATACAAGTAAACGTGTATGTGTGTGTAATGTGACGGTGGCAGGTTCTGCTTTATTAGTCGAAGTGGATTTATTGGGTGTGTTTATGTACTTGATGCTATTTGAGTGTGTCATTTTTGCATTTCCAACTATTGATTCAAAACAAGCACAAATCCCTGCATGCTAAAGCATACATTTGCATGTCAGTCTTTGTGTTTGTGTATTTGCAACCCCGGCTTCATTGTTAGAATAGCCTCTGGCTGTGTGTGTGTGTGTGTGTCCATGCAGCTTTCACCAAATGTCAGAGTGTGAGCTGGTGACAGAAAGAAACTGCGAAGGCATGCTTAAACTCTTCTCTTTCAGTGTTCCTCACTTCCTGCTGCATCAACTATGTTCACTAATCAAACATGAAAAGAATGGTAGTGGGTTGTGGAGGTGGGGAGTTGGGTTACCTCGGGACACCAGTTTACTCAGCAGTCATGGACGTCTAATTATTCCCATTTTTGTTGGTGGAAAATAGGTCACTATAGGCCTTTAAGTTGTCTGTGATTTTGCTTTTGTGTCATCACTAGTCTGAGAAAAAAAATAAAGCAGTAGCACTTAGAATTCAAACACAACTATTGCCAATTTAAAATTATTTTGGTAAGATAAAATGTAGGGTGTACAATAGAATTAAGATTTCAAATGATTCAAATGAGCAGGGCAAAGATTTGTGTGACACATTTTTAACGGTGCATTGATTGATATTTTAACAATGATATGAAATGTGACGCAGAAACGGGATCAGGTTGGTATTGGGGGTTTTTTTTGTTGGTTTTTTTTACTGCTCAAGTGAATCCCCGTGCTATGCCATGTTGTTTTGTTTGCTGCATCACTATCTTGTGGCTTATTTGGGGCTTTCGTCTGCAGCTCATGCATGCAAGCGACTCCCTCCTCACTCCAGGAGTCAGTGAATGAGCCAGCCGGTCGGTGTCCACAGTGCATACCTGTGCTCGCTGACATGTACTAACTCACTCTTCCTGCAGGCCATGACAGAGGAACGCACAGCAATCATAACAATCCAAAGATGAATGTGGCCAAGAGAGACGAAGGGAGGGAGGCAGAGAGCGTGCATTAAAAAAATTAGGACTAAAGGGATGAAATCAGGGAAAGGGGGAGGAGCGAGTGGTGAAAAAAGGGTGAAGAAAGGGTGAGTTGCAAGAGGAGGATAAGAGGAGACGAGATAAAATAAAAGTCAGGAGTTGCCCAAGGCCACAGCTATTGGTGGAGTTGGAGAGGGGAGGAGGGGGAGGAAGAGAGAAATCATTAACGAACACCTGTCTGTTTCTGAATTCTAATAAATCAGCTTCTTCTTTTTCTGTCTCTGCTGCTTGGAGAAGGTTACTTTCTCTGAGGGGGGTGAGATGGAGAGGAGAAAGTGGAGAAAGTAGATGGAGCAGAATGATTTATGTTAAAGTTCATCTCTAACTCCACAGTAAGTGCAATATCTGGCAGCTGAGACAGAAATTTTTCATAACCCCATGCTGATGTGGCATTTGCATTCATCAAACTAGATTTATTTCCATCTAAAAGGTCTAAAATGCAAAAGAGCTCACACATAAAATACAACCTATGCTGAGGTACTATTTCACTCTTGTTTACAGTATTGTACATTAGCTACTCTCCAAAATCTTACATGTGAATACTGAGCATTGTAGTAGAAAAGACTAGCATGCTTAGCATTGATAGACAGTAAACATGTACACTATACATATGTATACTGTATGTACATATACAGTGCAGACAAGGTTGTACATATTTGCAGATGTTTTCCATCGGGAAAACATGTGTGTTAATACTGTCAGCTCACAATCACAGCCTTTTAAGAATTAACAGGAAAAGCAAATACAAACAAACAACAAAACTGTCGGCCCTTTGTTATCTTGCAGTATCAGTTG
The DNA here is from genome assembly GCF_022539595.1 of Amphiprion ocellaris. Taxonomy (NCBI): domain Eukaryota; kingdom Metazoa; phylum Chordata; class Actinopteri; family Pomacentridae; genus Amphiprion; species Amphiprion ocellaris. The sequence goes on along the minus strand of NC_072773.1, from coordinate 11,558,786 downwards.
TGGGAAAAAGAAGGTCTACCTTGACCTTAAGTCAGTGATAACCTTAAGGAGCTGCAATGCAAAACAACCACTGGGGCACTGCGTGGTTTTACTGATAAACATTTTCTTTCCTGAACAATCAGTTGTTCAATGTCTTCTGTGGCTGTGGAGGATCTCGGTGTAAAAATCACTGTTATCTCAGCTTCTTTACAAAGTTGAACAGAAAGCTTGGGTTACAGAAGGCCCATTCAGACATGCAGTCCTTTCCATTAATCTGATACAATCTGAAAGTGCTGGCTTCATGCTAAAAAAGCACTTTTTCATAAAAAGTCACGACACAATCTTAGTAGACCAAACATGGCAACATTTCAACATGACACAAGTCTGAACTGCATGCAGTTGCATTAACAGATGGGCACGTACAAGATGGTGACATACTGACTGTCCAAACTCATGTGTGGCAAATATGAAGGGTGTACCTTAGCTTTCTGTGTCACTGTTGTGGTGATGTCTGAATGAAGGTTCATTAAAGTAAAAGTGTCTTATTAACATCGCTGTAACTGATGAATGAAGGCACCAATGTTACGTATTCCAGGTCTGAACAGGGCCACACTGATGTGGAATTATATGTTCACTTCTGCTAGCCTCCAAATAACTCCTCCCACTTTGCAACTTGATGTAAAGTATGGCATAATAGAAAACACAGATTTTTGTTTTTTTTTTTGGTTTGACATTAATGTCATCAACATCAAATGGTAGCATGTTATAATATCATACTATGAAAAAATAACATGTTACTCAGACTAATGACCTCAGTTTAATACTTCTGGGTCTTGGGTCCACTCTTCAATCAAGCTGAGGCTGGATGTGATGAACACTACTGCAGGTCCTAGAGTTGTGTGAAATTCAGCTTGGACCTTCTGGAACCTGGAAACAGCCATTAACATGCTGCACCTTAGGCAGCCGATATAAATGTAAACTTTCTGACATAGATGTGTTTTTTTTCTTGTAATATATTTATGTATTTCTAAATACATGCCCTTTCTCCAGTAAACTCATATCACATTCTGGTCATCCTAAAATACCTGAACAATGTAAGATACAAACCTAATAATGTTGGTGAAATGTGTTCTCCATAACGAAGAAGGTGAGTAAACTGAGGTGAGTTTAGCCTCCATTACACACCTGCTTATCAGAATTTCTGAGCAGCAGCATTTACATTAATAAAACAAAACATAATCCCAATTCAGAAACAAAATTCCACTTAGGAAAAAAATTCACTCATGCGATCCCAGATGCAAAAGAGCTTCTTTTATTCCTCCAGAATTCCCTCCCACCACTCCTTTTCCTTGATGAACTCCTAACTCATGTTTCCAAAGGATGTGTCGCTTGCTTCAGGGGAGGCAGCACAGTGGGGTTTGGACATGGAAGGAATGGGAAAGGAGTAGAGAGACAGGAGAGAGAGTTAGTTCTGTCAGACTGACTACTGCACGAGGTATGAAGAAAACAAAACAGCTGACACAGACAGTCTTTGCAGCAACATGCTACTGAACACTGCAAACTGTGATCTACATTCATGAGGCACAAAGTGGTTTTCAAATAAAGCATGATTTTAATCATTGAAGTTGGAATTTTTTTAAGAAACATATTGAGAAATATGCTTGTCTTCTTTTTGAGAATGAGACTAGAAGAAGAATGTCAGTCTCATGTCTGTTTTAAGTCCAGAGCCTGAGCTGAGCATGAAGGCTGGAGTAAGGAGAAGATCAGTAAGACAATGGCCCTTTATTTAAATGAAAAACTAACAGACTTACTATATTAAAAATACGGGTCCAACAGTAGTATTTCAATGCTACAAAAGTCAGTACACCTTGTATTACTGAGGTACAAATCTTCTGTTTTCTTCCTCAGAATGGAGGCACCAGCAGTGTCCACACACTTCTGGGGAGATATTCTTTCATTCTTCAGAGGCAATATTTTCATTCAGCTGCTCTTTCCTGGAGGTGTTGTGTTGCTCTGCATTTCACTTTAAAATATCTCAAAGGTGTTCTTTTGGCTTTAAGTCAGGCAACATACTTGTCCAGAGCATAGTTTGTACTTATCCCTTCTTTAGAAACTCTTGTGGGATTTTTGCAGTGTGCTTTAAATGATTAGAATGCTGAAATAATTCTGCTCTGCCAAGCTTCTACAGACTGGGAGTCATCATGTCAGCTGGTATCTTGTTATATCCACACATTCATGGTGCAAATATAAATGTCGTCTGTCAACACCTCTTACACTCATGCAGTTTCTTCATCTCACTCCCAGCAGCAGAACAATGTGTCTCCTCAAAGTGCAAAAAACTGCTCAGGAACAGCTTAAAGAACATGACAAAGAGTCCAAGGCAATGACCAGGCCTCCAAATTCCCCAGATCAAAATCCAATCAAGCACCTGCAGGATGTAACAATTTCAATCCATGGAGGATTCACCAAGGAGCCCACAGGACCCAAAGGATCTGCTGGCAACATCCCAGTGGCAGACACTACAGGACATCCCCAGAGACCCTAAAGAGTCAGAGCTATTTTGGTAAGGGAACCTACACAAAACTGACCCATGTCCATATTTATGCTGAACACAGCGGTCATAATTTGTAAAGTAAGAGCTCCCAGGGTGCAGCTTTATCAAATGTCTCATCTAATTCTTTGCAAGAGAGAAAACAGGCATATCTCCCACAATGTTGAACAATTCCTTATATAACCTCCAATCTAAAGTAAAGGGACAGCAAAGTGTAGTTTTCATTGAATTCCAAGGTATTAATATTTCCTGATAATTAACAGCCAGGCACAGCATGCCAGGGTCTTGTTGTCACAGTGAGATCATGAGGTTTGAAAGCTGTAGTATTAATACCGGTAAGTTAAACATCCGTTGGTCATTGATGATTAGCTGGGTGATACCTCAATATGATCAAGTTGAGTTTTATCCCGTTGCAATACTAAGATACTGTGTATTTGTTCTACAAAATAATGTGTCTTAAACAGTGATTTAGAAGCAGGCATAACATTTGCCACTAGAAATTTAGGTCTCCTAATTACATCTCAAACAATAAATAATCTCTGTCACTGTATGCAGCTTTGGGGCCACTGAGTTTTGTAGGTACAAATTGTGGCAGAAAATAAAAGCAGGTACTATATTTCTGTCTGTGCTAGAAAACATATTTCCAAGTGCCGACAGGTCTTACCAATAGTGGAAAAGCATGTTGGCTTTACATAATGTACATTTTGCACTGCTTACATCTTTACCTTGCTTTCTTACTTGTCTCCTACAGTATCAGCTCTGTGTAATCACACCCTGTAGTTATGCTAACAAGGCCCTGAATTCTGGTTATGTGAATGCTGGTCTCAGCCAAGTCACTAATTCCTTCATGGTTACGGCGAGAAGCACCAATTTTTTTGTTTTCAACAGAGTCTGGTTTGTGCAAAACTACTTATTTTTGCCTAATTTTTAAGTATGACGTGTAGCATAAAGTGACTGATGAAATACTATGATTTTGATCTCAGATTTGCTGAAGTTTTCAGATGAAATGTCACCTTAAAGATGAGATTTAGGGACTGTTGGAAAGTTAAAAATCTGTGATTTTTGTGACATTTTAAGAGGACCTTTGCCTTAAACCTGCTGGAAGGTTTTGGGGTTGAGAGGGTTTAAATGAATAAATAGCATATGCTTTTAATTCTTCTATGCTCACTGAAATGATGGCATCCTTCTTGAGAACAGCATTTACTTACTTGTGTTCTACTTACCTGTCCTTATCCAGCTACACTCATGACATGAGCGACATGACAACAGCATGGGTCAGAGCACAGGGACACACACACACAGGTGAGGATGAATATACACACTATGGGGCTGTGTTCTCCATTAGGAGTGAATGTACAGTACGTAATATATGAATCTCAACAGAAGCTGTATCTAAATGGTTCTACTACTTCCTGTTCTTTACTTGTCATATTATTCCTGTGACCTTATTTCCATCAAGTTAAACATCAGCAGGAGTGTTGACAGAGGAAATGGCAAATTATGCCAACAGACGTCAGCTCACCAGGTCTATGGATGGAATCAAAATCACCTGACACCAATATATTTGGAACTGATCCCACACAAATTACCTTTAACGATCATGTGTGTGTAGTGTAGTGAGTCTATGGCAACTATTCGAGCCGCAGGTGGTTTGCAGACTCTCTGTGGAGGAGAGTGGGTGAGCTTTTTAAAGCCTTGTGCAATTAATTTATGGGAATCTTTGTCAGCGGCAGGTTTACTATGACATGACCTATGAGCGCTTCTGGTGTTATGACATGGACCACTCTAGTGGACCCAGTGGAACAACATACTGCAGAACATCTGTCATGTGATCGTGGCACTTAGGGCAGGTATCATGACGCTAACATGGAAGTACAATAATATATATTCTCTTCACTATATTGATGTGGAAGTTGATATAGTGTTTATGAATGGACAAATTCTTCTCAAATCAACTCTTCTGTGAGTTTTGCAGCCCTATCACTTTCTGACATTTTTCCTAGATTTTGAAACCCTTGCAGTTAAATTTTGCCCTTGTGTTAAAGGAGCAGTGTGTTGGATTCACTGGCTTCTGGTGGTGAGGTTGCAAATTTCAACTAGCTGAATAACCCTCCCTCTCTAAATGTTTGGGAGAACCTCCAGTGGTTGCCACTTCACTGTGGTCTTCTCTACAGCCAGTGTTTGGTTTTGTCCTTTCTGGGCTACTGTAGAAACATGGTGGGTTCCATGGAAGAAGATCCACTCCTTATGTAGATATGAAGGGCTCATTCTAAGCTAATAAAACACAAGAATCCCTAGTTACTTGAAATTAAAGACTACAAGACATAATTGTGAACACTGCATGCATATCTGGCAATAGATTGACTTAAATCTTACACACTGATCCCTTAAACATTCAGTTAAAGTGTCAGACATTTTGAATGTGTGTATGCTGCACTGGGTTCTTACTGACCTGGGCTGGAGGTGCCTGGAGTTTCAGGGTTGGCCCCTCGGCCTCGACTCACCAACAGGGCCTCCTGGTTTTCAGCAAGAGCTTGCTTAGCCAGGAAACGCTCCCTCTTGATCTTCAGCTCCAGGGACTCAGGGACATCAGGTACAATCCAGTCAATGGCTCGCAGTACAAAGAACACAACATGCTGGACGATGAGGCGGAGGGGTGGGGGATATGACAACAGTAAGAAAGTTCTCATCATGTTTAGGAAAATGTTACAAAATTGGAAGTGAGAACTTGATTTTGAGCATCCAGTAAAGTGAACTTTGAACATGAAAATGTGAAAAAAACAGCATTTCTTAGTTTTCACACAGCATGTACTGCTAATGTATAACATTTTCTCTATGATCCCTCCATGACTGGGAAAATGCAGTGAAACAGCATAAACAAACACTGGACAGAAAAAGCAGGTGAAAGGGTGAGAAATTAAGCAACTGTAAAAATGGAAAAATGGATACAACCTTAGAAAATAACCTTTAAATACTAAACAATGAACTGGACTAAGTAAAGCTGGGCTAAATGATCAGCAGTTAAAACTGGTAATAGAGGTGTTGGTGAATGATAAAAACAAATGAAATGTGGACATTAAAATATCTGAAATGAAAAAAATATATAAAGGCGCTCCATCCATACCTCAAACGCAATGATAAAACCAAGTCTGACAGCAAGGAGTTCCCAGTAGAACAGCGTGTAGCTTCCATTGTTGTCTCTGAAAGCTTTATATCTTTAAAAAAAAAAAAAAAGTAAAAACATCCATATATAGTTTTGGCAGAACATATTGTGCATTGGTGGAAGTGGTATGCAGCAGTAACAGCACATGAAGCAAACTGAACAGTATTTCAAGCATAAGTAATACTACCCTCTGTTGGTCAAGTCTATATCTGAACTCAGCTTAATGAAACATTGACATTTTGAAACTTTGCTGAAAGGGACATCACATTAAACATATTTGAGAAACTAAATAGAAAAATCTTATCAGAAAGTATGTGCCCCAGGATCTGATAACTGTTACATGCATTCATCAGTTAGAATACAGCATACCTGCACATGGGGTACTCTGTGTAATTTAGTGGAGCATAAGCCAAGGTGAAGTTGACATATCCATTGAGATCATTATCAAACTTGTACTGGTAGAGCAGACGAGGTAAAAAATCTGATGTGAAAGCTATTAGGAAAGCCTGAGGAAGGACAAGAGATGATGTTATAGAAAATGAATAGAAAAGTATCCAGTCAATCGTATTGCTGTCAGGCATGATCAACTGACATTAGCTATGACAGACAGGTGAGACAGGGCTTCCAGTATGTTGAACCAGACTCCAATATTTTGAGCTCGCTCAGCCACCGGACGGCGATATTCACACACAAACTTGTGGGCATCCAGACGGATCTCCACCCAGTTATTGAGGAGGGCAAAGAGTGGAGCGAGTGGGAATGCTGCCACAAAGATGGTAATGAACCCAAACTGGAGCACTGCAGAATATTGAATTTAAGCAAAAAACACAGCAGACAATTTAATGTAGATAATTTATTTTTACATACACTGCCCGTCCAAAAAGACAAGTTGCACACTTGGGGCATCGTTTCAATAAGCTTCTGCAATGTCACGGCATTTATTTCTGTCCAGAGTTGCATTCATTTTCTACTAAGATCTTATGCTGATGATGGGAGAGTCAGACTGCTGCACAAAGTTTTCTCCAGAACATCCAAAGATTCTCAGTGGGGCTGAGGTCTGGACTCTGTGGAGGCCAATCCATGTGTGAAAATGACGTCTCATGCTCCCTGATTCACTCATTCACAATGTGAGCCCCTTAAATCCTGGCATCGTCATCTTGGAACATGTCCATGCCACCAGGAAAGAAAAATTCCATTGATGGAAAGACCTGGTCATTCAGTATATTCAGCTGACCTCATGTTTTGGGAACATAACGTCGCTGAACCTGACCAACTCCAGATCATAACTCTGACCCCCACAGGTTTGTAGGCACTAGACATGATGAGTGCATCATAGTGGATGCACTCAGTGCATCACTGAGTGCATCCACCGCTCCTCTTACTGTGATGCCCCCATCACTTTGGAATAGGGTAAATCTGGACTCATCAAACCACATGGCCTTCCTACAGTGCTCCAGAGTCCAGTCTTTATGCTACCTAACAAACTGAAGCCTGTTTTTCTGATTAGCTTCGCTGATCAGTGATTTTCTTAAGGCTACACAGCTGTTTAGTCCCAATTCTTTGAGTTCCCTTTGCACTGTGCTCTTACTTTCACTATTAAACACAGCTGTGAGCTCTACTGTTGATTTCCTACGATCATCGAAGAGTTTGTTTCAGCCACATTTGTTCCTCGAAGATGATGGTTCACCACTGTCCTTCAGGTTTTGATGATGTGTGGGACGGTTCTTAACCTGATTTTAGTGGTTTCAACAATCTCCTTAGTTGTTTTCTTTGCTTGATGCAGGCCAGTAATTTGACCTTTCTGAAACAGATTAACATCATTTCCACAACCACATGATATGTCCTCCAACATAGCTGTTTCAGAAATGAGAAGCTCCTCACCGCATCAGTTAGGGTTAAATAAGTTGTTGCCAGCTGACACATATTCAGCACTGCAGTAATTATTCAATGGAAGACTCTTACCTATTTGCTCAGTTAAATCCATGTGGTGACTTTTTTTTTGGACAGGCAGTGTATGTTCATCAAATTGTTTAACACTGACATCTGGGTCGTTCTTTTAATTGATTGCAAGGTAGTGACATCATGTTGTGAAGACTCACCCATCTCCAGGTATTCTTCAAACAGGCCCTCACACTCCACCAGCTGGTAGTCTTCCTCCCAGCGCCGAGGCTCATGGGATACCTTACTCCCAATAACCTTGGCCAAAGTTCTCTTCTGGCGCCAGGCCTTTACTTTACTATGAGGGCAGAGAAACGGTGACAGACATTTACCAATGTAAAATAAACATGAGAACAGCCATGAAAATGATGGCAATCTAGAACCTTTACACTCAACACAGGGAGTCAGTTAATCCACAACACAAGTGCTCTGAAGTTGCTGGCGATTATGATGTTTTTTTCTGATTCTAACTGGATATGCATATACATCCATGGGAGGAAGCTGGAATACCCAGAGAAAACCCAGGCATGCACAAGCAGAACATACAAATTTTATGCAGAAAGATCCCGAGATGCGAACCAGGGATCCTCTAGCTGCAAGGCAAAAGTGCTAACCACCAAGCCACTTTGCAGCCCTGGACATGCTTATATTCTTTACTATTATTATTCTTTATTTATGTATTTCCACTCTGAATATGAACTCCAATTCGTAGACATCATCTTCCATGGACAACTTGCTTAAATTTTTTTTATCAAGGCTACATTTATTTGGAGCTGATGGCAGAGTCCTAAATCGCTCAGGATCAAACCTCTGAGAGCATGGTGCAGATGTTTCTATTGTGTTTTTGCACATTACATTGTAGCTCATTCTTGTTCCACTGTAACACAAATGTAGTCCATCTCACAGCAGCTGCACATTAGGACTGACTAATTGGGTGAATCAGCAGTGATTTATATTTAAATGCATTACTTTATTTCCACAACAAGTGGTGTCACTACACAAAATAGCTAACAGTGGCTACCTAGCCTGCAATCTGGGTGTGAGCTCTATTGAACAACTTGATAAGAAAACTAAAATAAAAAAGATAGTCAATGAACCTCCCCTCCACTGTCATCAGGTTTTCAGTTTTGTGACTAACCTACATAGGTCTCTTATAGGAACATCCCCACAAACTTAAGCTAACTCAGAAACACTGCGTTACAAGGCCCCTTGCGTATTTGAATTTCTTTTCTTCTCTACACACACACACACACACACACACACACACACACACACACACACACACACACACACACTGTGCCAGTGCTGCAGAGGTACAAGGACTGACATTTACTGCGCCAAACAGCTGCAGTCAAGATGCAGAGCTACCTGTTCTCTTCGATTCTATTTGACACCTCTGCTTACTACCATTGTCCTTGCAATTTATTTTCTTTGTGACAACTTTAATTCGAAAATTGTACTATTGGTATTCATGGTAGCCATGCAGATTTTAAAAAGTCCAAAGCCTAGAAGCTGTTAAAGTAGCAGTCTGAAGGATTTAGTAGCATCTAGTCTGTAAGAGAAGCAACGATGGAGAAAAACACAAAAATCCCTATTGTAGAGCCAGTGTTCTTACACCCCGTTTCTGTCCATAGATGCTAAGTCTTACACCCTGGTCTGTTAATTAAAGGAAGCACTGAAATAAAGCAGGGAGAACCATCAAAAACCCGAATTATGTCAGAGATTGGTAACACAAACAACATAACACATAAAAACAGATATTAGATTAACCTGGCAAAAAAGGCTATCCTTGTGTATCTGTTGACTGTGTGGTAACGTACGGTATAATGAACTCCTGAATGTTGTTGATGAGCTGTTTTCCCACCATTATGATGAAGAGCTGTTCAGCCAGTTCAATGAGGCAACCCCCAGGACCACACTGTAACATGAAGACATGCAGGTATGATGAGTTGGGCAATACTGTTACATGCTTGGATTAATAAACTATAGATGATGTCTGTAACATTTATTAACCCAATGTACAAGAAGGAACTCAACTCCTAAGTGCTTCAGTAGAAGACAACTGGAGAGGTCCAGTTGTCTTCTACTGAATCACTTAGGACTGCCATGACCTGGATGACTGAGAATCTACAGAGACAAAGGACTCACATCTTCATTTCTCATCCCAAACAAGGTTCCATAGTTTGAAGGGTAGCCCACAAACCTAGCCACACAGTGAAGAATAACACAGGCAAATACATGTTGTCACAATGTGTTCATCATTTCACGATCGTTTTTAAGGATGTGCTGTGACTGGTTAACGTCTCACCTTCCTTTAAAGAAAGCAACATAGAAGGGAGATGAGTAGAAGTTGACAAACTGGAAGATGAACACCTTGAAGATGAAAGCATTGTCATACTGGGTTTGCGTTCTGTGCATCTCTGCAACAGTGAAAACACAGACAGCAGAAAATACATTAAAGGTCCCAAATTGTCCCTCTTTTTAGCAAAATTAATGAGAGTTAATTTTGTTCCCAGAATGTGGGATTTTTTCAGCTAAAAATAATGAAAAGATTGTTAATTTTATCATGACTGCATAACTCCTGGATTTGGCTCTGTTTTAAACAGGCTGTTTCAATGTAGCTTTAAATACAACTGAGGTACTGTCCCAGCCTGTGTTCTCTGTCACCTGTGATTGACCACAAGGACCAAAATAGTTCATAGATATTAAGTTCATAGTACATAGATATGAAAGAGTGTGTGAGGCCAGGACTTTCTGTTGTCTCTGCTTTTCTTTCTGAGCAATCATTAGTTTTGTAAATATTGTTGAATTCATGGCACAGTCGTTGACTTTAACTCATGTGTGGTGAGTTTGTCAGACAACGTGATTGTGATTATAAAATCAGTATTTTAGTGATGTAGAGCAGCAGCCTGGAAATGGCTTTAAAGTTACTTCTGGTTAACATGTAGCCTTATTTGGCTTTGGAATCAGTCAATGTTGAATTTGCTCAATTTCTGACAGTAGAAACAGAAAAATATGTGAATGTGAACTTCTTTGTTGGAAATTTGGCTGTATTAAAATACAATATATGTGAGCACAGAGTGCATTGAAGAAGCAAACAGATGTAAACACCAGCTTCACTGAAGCATAGGCGGTGACACAAAAACAGAAACCCACACAGTCCTTGTTAACTGTTTTTTCTTTTTTTTCAAATCGCTCTTGAATTTTCTACCATCTCTGAACATTCCTCACCACTAAGGTTTCACAGAGCTCTGATCCATGGACATATGACAAAAGCTAATGGTGTTGTCAACCAAACTAGCCAAACAGCGCGCCGTCAACACTAAGGATTTTCTTATTATTGTGGGGGAATTGTCAAATGTAAGTCCTGAATCCTCAGTTCCTCAGATGCTGGGAGTGCGATAAAACTCTTGTGTTCATTCTTACAGCCAACAGCAGGACATTCGGTGTGCTTTTAGCTGAGACATTTTAGAATTAGCAAAAGCAGACTGTTTGGAAAGTTTATTTTAACTCAGATGCTGGTATCAAATTGAAGACCTTCATCGGCTCTTTGAGAAGTCTTAGCTTTTATTTAGAGGGTATCATGTGACAAGCTGACATTAATATTTATCATAGAGGTTTGAGGTGTTAGAAGGCAGAATTGATTCTTACCCCATTTAGTGAGCTGTTCAGCTAAAGCAGTGTAGACACGCCCCATCAGCAGGATCAGACCCAGATTGACAATACTGCTGGAGATGTTCGCTATGGTGCCTGCCTGGGAAAGAAGTCACAAAGGTATGATACTAACAGTTTAGATTTGCCGTATTAAAAACACAGCCCCCACAATAGGAACAAAAGCAGAAGATGTCAGTGCACCTTGCATTACTCAGATTCCAATCTTTAATTCTTTGATACCTTGTCTCCACCTTTTTTTCTGATGACAGACTCAATCCTCCTTGACATTGAGGATATCAGATTTAAGGACAGATGTTCTGTCATTGTTCAGACTATTTTTGCCAGATGTCTTTGCTGGAATGATTGTGTTGCTCTGCCCCTCTATTTAAAACACCCCAAAGGTGATATATTGGACTAAAGTTAGGGAACATACTTGTCCAAGTCACAGTTTTCCCTTTTCTCTTCTTAAGAATCTCTTTTGTAATTTTCACTATTTGCTTTAGGTTATTATCATGCTGGAATATTCCTCTGCTGCTAAGCTTCTGCAGATTGAGGATCATCTTGTCAGCCAGTATTTTGGTGTAACCAGAGGAATTCATTGTGCCATCTATGAATATCATCTCCCAATTTTAAATTTTTGTTTTTTGCATTAGTGCAGCTCCATATCATCACACTCCCATCCCCATACTTCACTGCCAGGACTACTGATTCATTGTGGTTGTCCTGATTAGGTGCCAAACAATATTTTTCTTAGACAGTGACCATAGAGGTTGATGTTATGCACTGTCTTTCATATTGTTTGAGCTTACACAGAAACTCTAAATTCCATTCATAATCCCTGTGCTATACCTACTGATTACTGTTGCAACTGTGCTTCCTCTGATATTAAATTGGTCACCAACCTTTCTGTATCCATTGTATCTTTGTGAACCCTCATGATCAGATATTTCAGATCCTCTGGCAATTGTTATCGAGACAGAGCCATGATTAGACATGACAATAGACACAGACCATTGGTCCAAAGCTGAGAATGTTCTGTTGTTCATGCAATTAGGGTAATTAGAAGGCATACTCAGTTTAGTTTCAGTGATCACACATTTTCTAAGTAGTGTGTCAGTGTTTGCAAATGTATTCACTTAGTTCCATGGAGTTTCTGTTTTGGGAGCAGTATTTTCAGGACAGTCTTTCAAAATAACTTTTTTTTGATTCTTCATAAGAACATACATTTTTTGAGAGGTGATGCATTTTTTAAGCAAATTACAAAATATTCAAAATATAACAAATTGTATCCACATATTTATACCTCTGTACGCAGCACAGGGCTCCCAGTATGAAACATCATCACACTGATGATACCACGGCACATGACCACTGTCACCAGGAAGATCATCACGACACACAGCTGAGAGGAAAAATGTGAAAATTGTGGATAAACAAAGAATGAATTTAAGGATTATTTTTTATCAAAAATGTAAAAATAACACCTAAAAGTTGTACAGCATTCTTTACTTTCTTTCTTTCTCATTCTTTTTACTCTTACTTTAAATTGTTTAACACACTCAAAGGCAAATGAAGTGTAGCCATCATCATCATCTACATCATTCCTATAACTTTCTGACTGCTCCACCCTCTGACTGCCTTTCCTGACACCTCAAAATAGCATCAACTGCATTTGCAAGAGTAAGCAGTACAGTTGCATATCCTTTACTGATTCAGTTTCAGTCTTTCACCATCCTGGACGTTGCCTTGCAATAATGAGATCTTCCTACCAGAGTTCTGATCAGCTATAATTCGCATGGAAATCAGTCAGAATAACTTAGTTACCTTTTCCCAGATACAGTCCAATGATAAATTCTGCCATCTTCTGTTTCTGCAACTGAACTTGCAACCAAGCTAAGTTTTTGGATGGAAATTCCTTATTAGCATCATACACCTACATTTCCAAGGTCATTTTACGATAAAATACACAACTGATGTTTTAATTGTTATGAAATTGAAAGGGATTGTGCTATGTATAGATACAAGGTACCAACTGTACCAAAGAGGCGCTACAGTTGCACTTTTTAAAATTTATCCTCCACTGTCACTATTGTCAGAAGAGGGGTGTGTGAAAACCTCAGATTCCTGTCTATGAAGAAGTTAATCCTAAATACAGCATACAGTGTATGTCTGAGATTATCAGTCCATATCTAGCTCTGTAGGCATCTGCCCTGAAACACGTTCAGTTATCATTGCAGGGTTTAGTTGAATAGCACAAAGGTGTAAACCCCACCTCATTTTTTCTTTATCACAAAAACAGAAGCTCAAGAGACACTGAGACTGTTCAGTGAAACCAAGTATAATGAGATCCACTGTAAGAATAGGAAAAGAACATCAAGGATAAGGGAACTGATCAGGATTTTGCATTTAAATAAAATTATTATTAAAATCAGATCAGGATACATGACCATAAATCAGACTAATCACAATACCAAGTTGTATTGCAGTGTATTCAGCAGATTAGTGGTCAGTAACACTGACTAGTCACTGTATGACTGGCAGAAATAAAAGCTGCTGTCATTATTTATTAACAGCAAAGCTAAATTCATACATCTGAAACTCAAAAACAGCATCTGTCTTCAAAATATTTCTTAAGTGACTCACCATCATTATGATGACCATGGAGCCAGTGAACATGCGAGACAGCCTGGTCTTTTCTGGAAAGTAGGGCTCCTTGACCCCAGTCACTGGATTTTGCTCCATAGTTGGGGCCATGGCTGCAAATTCTGGCCGAGGACGCTCCTGATAGAACATAGTCAGCACACAGCGCTCAACATAAATTGACATACTTTTTACTGGGTTGATGAGTCCAACTGCAGACTTCAGGCATGATGACTCCAGATATGTGAACTAATGGGTTAATTTATGTCCTTGATGTGTTGTTTATTTTTGTTTACTCTGCATAGAAGGCAACATTACGAACAACTCTGTGTAACCAAAGGTAAATGATGAAAAAAAAGCATTCTTATGCAGTTGAAGACCTGGGTTCTCCATTCATCATGTCGGAAATTCAACTATTTGGTTTTTCTAGCCCCTTAATAAGGATATTCCAACATTCCTAACAACCATTGATTATATGAGACCAGTATGGTCATGCTCCTACTGAAAGCTAACAAGAAAGAAATAATTATGAGACCTCTTCTTCATGGAAGTCCATGCAGTCCCAGTGGTGGGCCAGTGTGGCCATCTTCCGCTTCCAGTACTCCAGAAAGGTTACAGCCCAGAAGGACATGAACACACTGAAGAAAACTGTACCTGGGTGGTCAAATAAATAGCCCAACTGCAACAGAGAAAGATACATTCAAACATTAGCTCTAGGTCTATTAGCATTGTGGTTGTAAACAGAATTGTTTACCAGTGAAAGTCCTTCACCTTAGCCATGGTGCAGATTTCAGACATGTTCCAGGCCTGACATGTTTTACAGAGTGGACACATGCGATAACTAACTCCACTGCTACAGATTTCCTTTCTGTTGGCAGACAGAGAGACACAGTTTTATTTACAACTGAGAAAACATTCTTTCAAGTTTTAAAATAAGACTGCTTTTCAGGTCTTGAGTTAAACAGATATTTGGCTCTAAAATCACACACAGTGCAATTATAGTAATTAATGTTAGAGCAAAGGGATTGGGTGCTTAAACTGAAATGGATTTTAACCTAAGATATACTAATTCGAAGACAGAAAGAAAAAAAGGAGCAGATCAAAGTTGTTTAAATCTCCCAGGCCAGCTTGTGTCCAAGAATACTACACTTTCCAATTTTGGAATTATCAACAAAATTACTGAAACCCTGACTACACATCGGGCCTAGTATAGAAATCGCACCCAGGCTTACTGAGAGACACTTGTTTTTCTAATTTTTGTAATGAGGAGATTATTGTGCACTAATAGTCCGTTATCATATGAGACAGCTGCAGTTTCTTGTTGCCACACTGTTTTCCACCCACTCTCTACTAATCAATGGCTTTCATCTACTGTGTGAACTAATGACCTTGAATCTGATACATTTGGTTGTTTCCTTTCCTAAGCTATTAAACTGTCTAATATTGCCTCTAATATTGCCTCTTTATGTCATATTTATGTCAATAAAATCAATAGGATGCCACAGAAGTAGATTAGTGAACAAATAAAAAAGGCAGTTTTAGGGTATAGACAGGGATGCCTAATCTGAAAAGGAAGTGAATCCACAATGCTATATTGGTAGAGTACAGCACACTGTGTTGATAAATAATGTATAATGAACTTGGAACAGACATGCCATGTGTGGATTGTATGATTATGAAGCTTGTTTTTATGCAGAGCAGACTGTGCTTTGATATATTTGCATCTGAAGTTGTGATTGCTGGATGTAATTTGCAAGAGTGTGTAAGCGATGTTTCATTTCCAGGCAATCATGGTATGCCTTAAAGGAAAAGTTGTAATATGCTTGTTTTCTTTCCTTCTTTCTGAGAGTAAGATGATCGGATCAATATTAATCTGATGTCCGTGCATTAAGTATAGAGCTAAACTGTTGCTCTGAAGCCAGAGATGCTCTGTAAGTGCAGGTTTTGATATGTGTCTCTGAACAGACACGATGCTAAGTCTGCACTGCAAAAACATAACTCTCAAAAACAAGAAAAAATGCAGTGCAATGGGAGAAACGTCACTTAAAATAAGCAAAAGTGTCTGACAGCAGAACAAGAAAATTTCACTTGCCCAGATTGTTTAAAACAAGTTGTTTAATCTCAAATAAGCCAGACACATTTAAAACTAAACACAAGTACATTTGTGTAGATATGAAGAAAAGGTTTAAGAATGATTTTTCAGCATGGAGGGAAATGTGCTTATACTTGGGATTGTCTGGAAATGAGGCGGCAAACCCTGAAATTTAAAGAGGAAAACAGCAGATTGAGGTTAAAATATGTGAAACTGACTATAATTAATGTTGTCTATATTTAAAATGGTCTTGCTTGAAGAAACACATATATCTCTGCTGTGGGAAGTGATAAGTCATGCTTAATGAATATCAGTGAGGCAGTTTGAGTTTCTCTTCAGTTCTGTATTTTTAAGGACAAGCAGAGCAACACACCTATCAGTGTTAACACAGATCAGCGTCAACGCAGCAGCTCACTGCACTCATGGCCTCCGCTACTCTTACATAAATAAAACACAACCTGAGCAACTGGTTTGTGGTCTTTATCAGCATTTATTTGTTTAAATTTTCTAAGCGAATCAAAAATCACTCTAATAATTCTTCGATGATCAGTTGTTTCCAAACAGAGTTATTCATGTCATTTGAGAAAAAGTTCTGTATTAAAATACTCAAACATAAAAACTGCTGGCAATAAGAAGTATCTCTTCAGATAAAAACAAACATATTTTGTTTTGATTTAGAGCAGGGGTGTCAAATATAAGGCCTGCAGGCCAAAAGCAGCCCGTCCGAGGGTCCAATTTGGCCCATGGGATGACTTTGTAAAATGTAAAAATTACAGAAAGGACGTTAACTGCAAATTGTAAATTTGTATAAGTGTAAATTTAAAATAATTTCTAGACCATGACAAGTTGATTTGATCATAAAGTAAAATACTATATATAATCATTGTTCTCTTGTCATTTTGTGCCTCGTTTTTGTAATATTTTGTCTTGTTTTTGTTGTTGTTTGTCTTGCTTTTTGTCTGACTTTTGTCATTTGTCTCATTTTTTTGTCGTTTTGTTTCTCGTTTTTGTCATTTTGAGTTTCCTTTTTGTCTCACTTGTGTTTTTTGTCTTATTTTTGTCATTTTGTGTTTCGCTTTATTCATTGTTTTTTGTCTTGTTTTTGTTGTTTTACGTCTTTTTTTGTCTTGTGTTGTTTGTCCATTTTTTTGTCACTTTGTGTGTCATTTTTGCAATATTTTGTCTTGTTTTTTGTCTCTTTTTCCACTGACTTTTGTCATTTTGATCATAAAGTAAAATAAATACTATACAGTTCAGTTCTAGATACCTGTGACTAAATATTTTGTGCCTTTGTAGATAAGTTGTAAAGGCATAATGTTTTTGAAATTGAATGTAGTTTTGTTAAGAAATTTTAGGTTGTTCATAATGTTTTGTAAAAAGATAATTCCTTAAATGTGAACATTTTCAGAAGGTATCTTTTTGCACTAAAACAACGGAAAAATCTGGAATTGTTGTCATTTATAGGTTATTATACTCTGATTTTACTGGTCCGACCCACTTGAGATGAAATTGGGCTGAATGTGACCGCTGAACTAAAATGAGTTTGACACCCTTATTTAGAGTATTATTTTACAACCTCACTCTACAAGACAACACGCATCAAAGAAGACCCTGGAAGCAGAGGTTGACTGTTAAGTAAATAGTAAATAGTTCTGTTTAGATTTATTCTAAAGTAAGTGGATTCTTGGTCAGTTCTGCAGAATCATCTATATCAATACTGATTTACAATAATTCAGAAATCTTTACAATAACTGCAGGGAGAAACAGAGAGACAGCTCAAACATTTTCTCAAGTGACAACAAAATTCACTTATGAGTTAATGTCTAGACATAGTGTTGACGGAGTACAATATAAAGTCCTACAGGATGTTACTTTGTTCATTTATAGAACATTACTAACGTTGCTTTATCTTACATGATAATGTAAGATGATGATTTTCATGTTTGTTTTGGTGACTAGAAATGTGAGATTTTTATGCCATTTATTTTTGAATATTTTATGCCAATAAGAGTGAGATGATAGGAAATGAAGTATAAGGAATGACCTGCTGTAAAGCTTCTTTTCCAGACTAGGGCTTTAATCCCTGTGCCCGAGTCCTTTAAACTCACCTTTATGGGTAAAATGTATTTAGTCAAGATTTGACCAATATGTTATATTACCTCAGCTAAATAGAACAGTCACATATGAACAGCTGTGTCTCAGATGTGTGCTGGTTTGTGTAAAGCTAGGTTTCTCCCTGTCAGCCATTTTGTGTTGTGCATTTAAGTGTGTGTTTTGTGTATTGTGTGGAGACTCACGCTGGTGTGTTGTTACCCATGGACATGACTCCAGACACAAAGATCAGGGTTCCAACTACTGCAGCTGGCAGCAGCCAGGCTGTGTAGAAACCTGCAGAGACATAAAGCTCCGTTAGACTGCAGCTCTGTGCTGATGTGGAGGGATGTGGAGTTACACAGCAGCACTGATGTTTAATGGATGAATGCTGTATAGCTCATCCTGAGTATAATGTTCCTGTTGTCTTAAGCCTGTCTTGCATTTTCTGCTGATGAAGTTTAATATGCACCGTGCACCATTTGGATTTTTGCAGATGCATCTACCAGGCAAGGAGTTGCAGTATGTTCCTTGTATGAAGAATTTGTGGAGCTGCAGAAGCTGCACTGTTCCAAATTTTAAGCCTAAAGTTTTTGACATAAAAGAATAGTCCCAGCTTCGGGGTTAACCTATATCATCTGTCAGAGGAAACACCTGCTAGTTAGGAAAACTAGAGCCATCAGTATTTCCTCAGGGATCACGTTCTCCACTGACTATTCTCCTATAGCAGGTAGAAACGTTATCCTGAAATATCAGAATATCCCCAACAACAGGCTGGTTTACTCTAACACCAGAAAACCACCTAACACCATTTCCTGGCTGTAAAATCAGCCTACAGGACTTTTTTTCACTGCAGTTACTATGCACAAAGCTCTGAAACATCTGACAAAGTACTACACACATTCATGTACCAGCAAAAAAAATAAATAAATAAATCCACAAAATCCTTCATCCACTGCAGTAGCACACATGCTTCATATGTGTTGAAATGTCTTGGTGGTCTGGTGTTTGTTGAACAAACAACAAGAGCTCTAAATATGTGTGTATTTGAACACAAGACTGCAACACAAAACATGGCTCCTGCTACACCCTGACATTGTGTGCAGCATTCCTGAAGCTCTGGAGCACAAAAACCCTCCCTTCTCCCAGAGGTGGTGACATCATAAACCTACTGCTCTGCACAGAAGCACATTGGATCCGTACTTTAAAAACAGTGGAGCCTGTTGGCATTGATGAAAAATCTAAGTTATCATGTTTCCTCTAAGCTGTGAAATTTCACATATACACTTAAGTTCAAAAGTGTGGGGTCACAATTTCATGTTTTCCATGGAAACTCCCACTTTTATTCATGTGCTAACATAATTGCACAAGGGTTTTCTAATCATCAATTAGCCTTTCAACACCATTAGCTAACACAATGTAGCATTAGAACACAGGAGTGATGGTTGCTGGAAATGTTCCTCTGTACCTCTATGGAGATATTCCATTAAAAATCAGCCGTTTCCAGCTAGAATAGTCATTTACCACATTAACAATGTCTAGATTGTATTTCTGATTGATTTAATGTAATCTTCATTGAAAAAAAATATTTTCTTTCAAAAATAAGCACCTTTCTAAGTGACCCCAAACTTTTGAACAGCAGTGTATTTAAAGTTGTACTTTTGTTCCTTTGTCCAAGACACTTAAGGAAAGGTTTGTTTGTGACATGATGTTCACCCTCTGAGAGAATGAATTGCTTGGTTTGTCATGTTTCTTCTGGGCTGCCATCTTTGACTGATGTTAGTTCTGTTAATTTTCATGCTTTTGTCTCTGTAACTTTAAGAGAGTTCTGTGTTCCTGTGTTACTGACATGGTGTTGCTGCTGTGGCACTTGGACACTGACTGTGGCAACTTCTGTCCTTGGATTTATTATCCAGTAGATTTGAAACTCTGTTTAACCAGTGACTTAATGGCAGTTGTAGGCCTGGTCAGGTGCAACACATCTGTTTGCCTCATCTCTTCGTCCACAGTAAAAGGCAATGAAAAACTGTGAATTATTCAGTGTGCTTCACCCCGATTTTATTCACTTTGAGCATTTAATATTACCTCAATGTGTTTTTAAGGGGTTAAAATACATAGTAACCAAAGGTCCATGTCTGGGCCACATAATGACAACAGAGCTACCTCCATTTGCCACTGAGATGGCTCTGAAAGCTCACAAAAAAGCTAATGTGTGAATTTTGAATTGCAAGCTTTTGCTCAAACAAGAAACAATTCTATTCAACCAATATTTGGTTTATGGCTAAATAACTTTGAAACGGCTTTACTTTGTGATTAGTACTTGAAACTAGAATTGTATAAAGCGATTAAAAAGTCTGGAAACTGGCAGAGATTGGAATTCTCTGCTGTACAGTGTCAATGGGAATCAAATTATATCCACACAGTAAAGTCAAAAGGTGTTGAATACCTAGTATATCTAGATAAAAAATGTTATTTACCCAGCCAGGCAAAGTAGAGTGCAACTTTCTCTCCAAAGTACTCCCTGATGTGGTCTAGTGGCTGATACTTGTACCATTTGCACCAGCGGGCCCAGTAGTGGTACAGAACCTGCCTCTGGTTCAGCTCATCAGGGTGAATCCCATATTTTGGAAGCTGGAAAGGACCCTGTGGGAAAACAAACATGCTGCTGATTACAGAGGGGAAACAGCAAAGTTCAGGCTACAGATAATAATATCTCACCTCATGCAGGGGGAAAGCTGCTGTGTAGGCCCCCTCATTCACCAGCCTGTCAACACCAACCTCAGCCCTCTTCCTTTTGCCGTACACTGTCCTGGCGAGAATCTCATACACCTGAAATAAAGCACTCACTCCATAAGGTCACCTAAATACTGAATACATCAAGTACAGTATTATATTGTTAGACTTGTGGTACTTACAACACGGTGTCTCTGTGTATTAGTGAAGTATGTTCCCTGGTCTCCACAGCCAAGGAATCTAAAGGAAGTCATAAATTTAACAAAACACACTGATGTATATGCTGAAATTCAAGTGGTCTGATCCTCCTG
The DNA here is from genome assembly GCF_022539595.1 of Amphiprion ocellaris. Taxonomy (NCBI): domain Eukaryota; kingdom Metazoa; phylum Chordata; class Actinopteri; family Pomacentridae; genus Amphiprion; species Amphiprion ocellaris. The sequence continues at coordinate 11,537,634 of NC_072773.1, read as the reverse complement.
TTTGCCAAAGTTAGCTCACCTGTTCATCTTTGACTTACGAAAGGCACATGTGTAATAGTCCAGCGGCCGGTTTGGCACCGACTCCATCATTGCGTTAGGTATGCATAGTCTACTCAGTACCCGAGAAGATGTGTTCAGGTCCAGATGTGGTTGTGCCTGGGAGCCAACATTTGATTATACATCATCATAAAGTAATAATCCTGAAACTTCCATTTAATTTGGTGACACTCACAGTTACTGGTGGTAACAATAAGTACATTTCATAAGTTCCAGAATTCCATTGCATTATCCTGTTTTAATAAAAACAACAAGCAACAGTGTTGCCTGACTCACAAATACTTAAATACTTAAAATATACACAACCGTTCAAAAGTTTGGGGTCACTTAGAAATGTCCTTATTTTTGAAAAGAAAATCTGTTTTCTTCAATGACGATAACATTAAATTAATCAGAAATATGGTCTAGACATTGTTAATGTGATAAATGACTATTCTAGCTGGAAACAGCTGATTTTTAATGGAATATCTCCATAGGGGTACAGAGGAACATTTCCAGCAACCATCACTCCTGTGTTCTAATGCTACATTGTGTTAGCTAATGGTGTTGAAAGGCTAATTGATGATTAGAAAACCCTTGTGCAATTATGTTAGCACATGAATAAAAGAGTTTTCATTGAAAATATTAAACTGCCTGGGTGACCCCAAACTTTTGAACGGAGGTGTATGCTTATATACTATTAATATAACACATCAACTTTAGCCTTCTGTTTTAAGGCCAGTATGTCTCTGTGCCTGAATTTGAACCCTTTTAAAAAAGGCAGGTTCCACTAGTAACAATAACGTAGAGTAATACTTAAAGCTTCCACAACAAATGATATTGACACTGACAATATGCTGACATTGTTATTTTAAACTAATGCATGGATCTAAAATGCTTTAGTTCATTGTAACAAATGTTTTTCTCCTATATAACTAAAAAAAAACACAAAGTATGGAAGTTCTTCAAGACATCACAAAAGGACGAAAGTGGTTTGTACACTGTGCAAATATTTTGATGGAATGCTATGGCAGCACTAGCACAATGCATAAGCATCTGATGAGAATACACACAGGCCCTCTTCTGGAATATGCACCGTCAGAAAAGACAGACCATCATCATTTGTCCTTGTAGCTGCTAAATACTCTCATAAAATGTAAGACTCAAAAGTAAAATGAACTTGAATGAAATTGTCAGAATTTTTGGGATTAGAAAACAATTGTGTAGATCAATCAACTAATCTGTAAAATATTGATAGATCAATTGAAAAATAGTCCTTAGTGGCATCCATAGCCATGTTAGTGGCTCTGCTTTAGGAACACCTGAGATAAATGCTGACATTCCCACAATGACGGTTCTTACATGCTGATGGTAAGCAGGTATTATATTTAAAATGTTCACCATCCTAGTTTTGTGTGTTAGCCTGCAAACATATAATAATTGGGTTCAAAGACATTTAAAAGCCGAGGCTGTCATTTGGTCAAAGTATTGGACAAAATTTAAATTCTGAACTAACCATGGAGCTAGATTAAAGTCAACGGATCATCAAAAAAAATCACATTAATACATGTGTCTAATTTCATCCAATAGTCTTGTAATATTTCACTGAAAAATCCAAAATAACAACCTCATGGTGGTGTCAGAATAACACCAAGGGAACACCCAAGTAATTTGTATACAGGATGTTGTTACTATAAATATCTTTACAAAATTTAATAAATTTCAATAGCTGTTGAAATATTTAGATTAAAGAGGAAGATGAACTGAGCAACAGACAGACTAATTAGCACTGTCACATGCTAAATGGAAAAATCCAGAAATAATTAGCACCAAAAACAAGGTTTCATGCTGTACATTAACAACGTTCAGGACAACCAGCTGTACTAACCTGTAACGGAGCTCTAAGGCAAAGTTCCTCAGCATAACACACCAACACATCCCAGGGGGCACTAATTTTAAGGAAATGGATTGTTTTCTTTTCATTTGCTGTTTCTTCCTGAAGGCAAGAAAGATGAGAAGTTGGCCATTCCAAACTCATAAAAACAATGAGTACAATGAAACCTTATTCACAGCTATGTGTTAGAGCTTGAGTCTGATCTGCAGTACCTTTTCCATGAGCAATCCAACACTCTCCAGATTCTGAACAAACTTCTCCCTCCACTGTGCCAGCTGTGCTTTCTTTCGCTCAGACCTGCTGTTTTCCTCAGTAGGAACCGTCTCCCCCTCTTCAGTGGTCACCTCGTTCTTCCCCTTTCCTCGTCGCTTCCTACGCGAGCGAACCTCCCACACCAGGACAAAGTCTAAACCCAAAATCATGCATCACACGGGGCTAAAAGGTTAAATGAAGGACCGATTTTGTCGTCCACAGCTGAGCTTGTGATAGCTGATACAGTGCGAGTTGCTGATTTTACCTACCAATTTTAGTTCTTCCATCTCTGAAGTAATTCCCCAGCTGAGCAACTGGTTGGTTACTTTTTGTGTAACAGTGAGTATTGCCACCCGTGCCTTCATCAGCATTTGCTGCAAAAAACTGAAAGCATCCGCACAGTTATCAAAATCTCTGAATTAAAAACGAGCAAGAGCTGCAGGCAAAAAATACTAATTTCTCCTCACTTTTCTGCATGTAAATGGACACTTAACTGTCTTTTGATGAGGTTTATCTATAAACACTTGTGCTAATACACAGCTTCATAAAAGTCTCCACTTTGCAGTAATGACTCCAGAAAGATGAGACAGAAAATGAGTGCTGAGCTTTTTACAGGATAATTGAAAATAGTCTTTCAGCACAGTAAAGTCATGTCTCTCCACAAGATACCATTCATTTCCTGTACCTCATAGCATAATGTACTCCTGTGGATGTTAGATTAAGAATAAAAGCCTCCTCGATGCACTGCCTCATCTCTGAGGAGTCAGTGAGGTGTGAAGGGATGAGGCAGAGATGCAGGGTATTAATGGCTGCTGTGTGAAAGCGCAGTTATCTTCTATATTTATGTGTTCCAAAAAGAGAACACACTGCAGCATTGGAGGCAAAAAGTAAATTACAGCTTACATATCGTGGTGGGATGAAGCCCCCATTCTGCAGACTCCCATAGCTGTCTGTGGTTTGTGTTTCAGTCCTGGTGTCCAGATCCAGGAGGACCTCTCTGTCTCCCCTGAGCAGCTCCGATCCCTTCCTCAGCATCATGAAGATCCTGTGGTTGGACACATACAGTATCGGAGCATTCACATGAAACTGTGCTGCAGAAGCAATCTGTGCTCATCACTGAAGTAATTCATGGAGGACAACAGATATGCTTTTAAGAAATAGAGCAAAAGAGGGGAAAAGATGATGCAGTGCCTTTGTTGTGGTGAAAATTAGGCTACTGCTGAAGTCAGGATTTCCAGCAGTCTGCGCTTCCCTTGTCTTCTCTCTTCCTCTTCTTTATCTCTACAGCCGTCAAGCTCCTCTGCTCCACTGCAATAGCTGTGGAATACCGTAATGGATCTAGCATGTGGGCAGTAGCTTATACAGAGCTTTGCTGCATCTCCGCAGGGGAAATGTACATGGCACATTTCTATATCATAAATAATTGAACAGACAGTGAGGGGCAGAGGAGAAAGAATATACTACAATTACAATCCTATGTAGGACATGACACATGGAATCTCCATTTTAATGTTAATAGTATTCATTCATCCAAGTTGTTTTAATGAACTCATTTAATTGGTACTGAAATCCTTACAAAATTAGCATAAATTATTTACAGCACCAGCAGAGGAGCTCCACCCATACTCAGCTTCCTCACAGGCACAAGACTAAAACTGTGTGCGCCTAAAAATGCTGCTGGCTGACACCACTGTATCATCTACAGTTGAAGACAAAATTATTAGCACCCCTATGAAATTTTAGGTTTTTTGCCAACAAAATTTGCCATTTTGTTTCTGTGTGCAAAGTAAAATAATGTAAGCATCCAAAATACAATTAGAATGTTTGGAAAAACTGTTAAAAATTCCTCGATCTGTTTAAGAGCACTTCGGAACTTTTTGAAAAAACAAAATTTCATAGGGGGTCTAATAATTTTGTCTTCAACTGTATCTCGTTAATCTAACAGTGTTTCTCCTTCTTGCAGAGTCATTCTGTATTCCACTTTCCTTTGAGCATGAATCCATTATATGTACACCTCCAGAATTAACTGATTTGATTTTGGTCATCGTGACCTTGCAAAATGCATTCTTGATAACACATTTAAAAAATATTCATCCATCCATGATTTCTAACAGGATAAAACATTCTTTATGCAAAAGGTCAAAGGTCACTTGACATTATAATGTTCAGCAAAAACCCATTTCTGGCCTTTATTCAGCACCATGGATCAGAAACAGAAGGGGAGATTGTGACCATGTTTAAAAATCGGACTGATACTGATTCGGTGGCACTCTTTTGGCTGTCTAACTGTAAATTCTCTTAAAGTCTTCACTACATAAGTTATGTAAGTCAGAACAGAAATGGATGTAAACTGCAAGCTCACTGTTTGGCGGAGGCGTACAACTGGAAAGCAGTAATTCTAGTTTACACTCTCAGCACCCTGTTTTCATGATGCTTCGAAACATAATTCTTTTTTCATTTTCCTTCAGTTGTGCTCATTCTGGCAGATCATCTTCGAGCTTGTTCATTTTTTTAAATCTTGCAATCTATATTAACGTCAAACTAATTGTGATTAGAGCCCTGCTGTTTTGTCCTGTTCTTCAGTTTCCATTCCTGCAGGTCAGTGAGCCTTTTCCTCCCTTCCCGTCAACTATCAGCCATTCCTGCAGCACACCTTGAAGTAAGGAGTCAAAAAACACTTTGCTGTAACGCTCTTTTGTCCAGCTTTCTCCTGTGTGCAGAGAAAACAATGCAGACGAGGAAAAGAATTAATGGTTTGTTGAAACCATGGTAACAGCACAAGTACACCCAAGGTGATATTACTATGCTCCTAAAATAATAACTAGTGGTAACTTGTTGCCCTAGCAACTACAAGAAGATTATCATCTATACCAGTGGCTATGAACATGCGCTCTATGCTGTGTTGGATGCTGTCTTGTCTGTCTCCTTTTACCATAAACTCAGTACAGCTGGTACCAAACATTTTTCATTGTAATTCCCACTAAGTTAACTCAAACATTACACATATAATTGACCAGCTTCCACTGATCAGTTAAACATCTGTGGCATTTGTAAGGTGCTCTAAGCTGAAAACTACATGATCAACCGCTGAAAAGACAGCTGGGGAGACAGAGTCAGAAACAATTTTACACATTTTCTAGATCTCGAGATAAAATTAAAATCACCAGGTAAAGAGGAAAGTCTCAGAATTGCTTGCCAGTGTCACTGCTTGTTGTAGTAATAATACTTCTTAGTGATGAACAGCTGCAAATGGGAAAGGGAACCGTATGAAGACGTAACAGGGTGGTTCGAAAGAAACTGTATTTACTATTAATTACATTTGGGAACATGGCTGCCAGCATTTTCCACTGTTGTTAAAACCAGTAATTGACTGTAAAGGTGATACCACATTTCATTTTAAGGGCTACTTGCAATTCATCCACAGGACAGCAGACATCTAGAATAAGTACTTTAAATTAGGTTCCTAGACAAACTGCTTCATGACCTCTACTGATGTGTTAGGGGAACTGCAATATGGAAAACTTTCCCTGCTGCTTTCCCTTTAAAAAAAAGCACTTACGTCTACATACTTATGCCAATATATAATTTAACTGGTAAATTTCCCAGTCATCATAGTTTAACTATTTCAGTAGTACTGGTTTAAAAAAAAAAATCTGTAGTTTGGTTTCAAAGTAGTGGTGCAAAGTTGAACAACCTTAGAAGACACAAATTCAAATTAATAATTATAGAATCATATGCAGTGACAAACAACAAATCTGCTCCCAAAGAACCAATATCTGACATTTTCTACATTACAATATACACTGGATGTCCAAAAAAAAAGGTTGCCACTTGGATTTGACTAAGCACATAGGTTAGAGCCTTCCATTGAATAATTACTGCAGTGATGAATATGTTTCAGTAGGCAGCAACTTATTTAACCCTAGCTGATGCAGTGAGTAGCTTCTCATTTTTTTAAACAACCATGTTGGAAGACCTCTTGTGTGGTCATGGAAAGGATGTTAATCTGTTTCAGAAGGGTCAAATTATTGCCCTGTATCAAGCAAAGAAAACAACTAAGGAGATGTCTGAAACTACTAAAATGAGGTTTAGAACAATCCAATGCATTATTAAAACCTGAAGGATAGTGGTGAACCTTCATCTTCGAAAAATGTGGTCTGAACAAACTCTTCGATGATTGTAGGAAATCAATGGTTGTGTTTATTATTGAAAGTAAGAGTACTTCCACACGCACAATGTGAAGGGAACTCAAGGGATTGGGATTAAACAGCTGTGTAGCTCTAAGAAAATCACTGAGCAGTGAGACTAATCAGAAAAAAGGGCTTCAGTTTGTTAGGTAGCATAAAGATTGGACGCTGGAGCAATGAAAGGTCATGTGGTCTGATGAGTGCAGATTTACCCTGTTCCAAAGGGATGGGCAGATGAAGTGATGCACTCATCATGGCTAGTGCCTAGAAGCCCGTGGAGGTTAGTGTTAGGATCTGGGGTTGATCAGGTTCAGCAACATTATGTTCCCAAAGAATGAGGTCAGCTGACTACCTGAATATACTGAATGATCGCGTCTTTCTATCAATGGAGTTTTTCTTCCCTGATGGCATGGACATGTTCCAAGATGATGATGCCAGGATTCATGGGGCTCACATTCTGAATAAGTGGATCAGGGAGCATGAGACATCATTTTCACACATGGATTGTCCTCCACAGAGTCCAGACCTCAGCCCCACTGAGGATCTTTGGGATGTGCTGGAGAAGACTTTGCACAGTGGACTCTCCCATCATCAATGCAAGATCTTGGTAGAAAATGTATGCAACTCTGGACAGAAATAAATGCTGTGGCATTACAGAAGTTTATTGAAATGATGCCACAGTGAATGTGTGTCTTTCTCAGAGCTAAAGGCGGTCCAATGAAATATTAGTGTGCCACTTTTTTTTTTTTTGGACGGGCCACGTACAATCAGACCAAAATGTAATGTTCAGCTGTGTAAAAATAGAGTTTTCCTAAGCTGCTTTCTTACCTGTGAATCTCCTGTCCCTGCTCTAACCTCTCTGTTTTTCACGTCAGCATTTCATTGGGTTGACCCACAACAGTAATGCCTTTTATAACCACAAATACTGGTAATGAAAGCACAAAAAGTCACCACAGGAGTCAAAGTTTCATTTCAGTTTATTCAGTTACACTGTCCGAGTCACAATTGTATATCTCTTACCGTTATGACCAGTATAAAACCTTCTGGACATGCATGTCTTTATGTGGGAGTTTTGAGACTGTTATTCTTGATTAGTGCTTTATATACAATTCATTAAACTTGCTAAACATAATACAAATATTACATGCAGTAAACATTTATGAACAAAATCAAAAAGCGCTTCTTTGACAATGCATCATGTAAAAGATGTCATCCATCATTGGCCAGCAATGTCCATCATGCAAAACACTTCTCAAAAAGACCAACTTTGACTTTCTCTTTATATACACTTCACAGGGCACAACTCTAAGTGCAGCACTTTTTTTTTTTTTATTGATAACCCAACAAACATTTCAAGTAAGTCCAACTATTGCAGCAGTACCATCCCAGGTCAAAAAGTCCATAAGTAACCCACTGATGGGAGAGGATTTCAACTCCAATGCCAGCCCATCCTATTTTGGAACCCACTAAATTATTCATTCATTAGACCTTCTCCACTTTTCCACAGACACTTGATATCAATTTGCAGCCTTCTCGGTGTGTGCAAAAGAACTCCATCATGCTGCACTGAATAACCGAGGAACCAAAAAAAATAAAAGTGAGAAAAATACTGTATTAGACAAAACAAGAGCTATAAAAAAACAGACCCAGTGAGTCTTAAGGTTTTGGATGTGAAGTACCTTTTTCACCTGAGATTAGATTTCTTTGTTAAACAGCAGAACATGATGGAGACGGAGTGGCACTTAGCAAGGCTTAAAGCACTGATTAATGCTGACGAGACGAACATAGTGTGACTGTAAAGAACAAACATTTGCGCAAACATACATAAGTGATGTACTGTATGTATATGGCTGGGTTTTTGATACTGGTGCGTATTCATCACTAAAGCTTTGGTAAATAACACCAAAATAGTACTTAACTCATTCTTTGCTTAATATGCAGTGCTGATAGGGAGCCCACTGGCTCTGAACTATGGTTCCATACCCAGGCCTACCGACAGCACACACTTTGACTTGTCTCTTACAAGAAAGCCAGAACCAAAAACTTAGTTCCCAAACAGTCAGCCAAATTGTCCAGTGTAAGGCATCTACTAAAAGCAAAAATAGTCTTTCATTTCTTTTAAATGAATTGGCAATTTTAGCTCAACAAGGCAACATTGTCATCGCAAAGAAAAAAACAACACACCTTTCTTAGTTTTGCAATGAGAGTAGTTACACTCTGCCACTAGCACAGGCAGCAGTATTCTAATCAGGGTTAATGTTCTGGACAGACTGCAGCACATGCATTACTATCCACAAACAAGAAAAACGTAGTCATAGAAATTAAAAAGGCTTTAATATTGGATGATATTACAGCCTATTAGTTGAATTCTGAAAGATTTTATAGGGATTTTATAAGCCTCAAGCATGGTCCTATACCACCTTATGATGACTAGTGCAGAAAGGGATGTTTAAGTCTAGTGTGGGCAGATCTTACTGTCATCTTTATGATGCCACCAACCACTGGTGCAAAATAAAAATGAGAAGCCAAGACAACTTGTAGCTCAGCCAGTGAATGATTCTTCACACTGAACCTATTCCTTAATTGAAAACTCACCCATATTATAGGGGAAATACAGGCCTGCATATACAGTCAGTACCAAGACAAAGTCACCACTCAAGTGAATAATTTAGTAACTGTTTCACCCTTCTCTAAAAATAAAATTAAACAGTACGTGTTAACACACAGTCACAAATGGTACCACAAAAAAGAAAAAAAGGTTAATAGCAGAAACAATGTGCAAGTCTGCATGGAAAAATCCACTCATCTCTACAAAGTGGGGAAAAAGGCAAGTATGTTGCATTTCCTGATAGAAGTTTTATGTCAGTGACAACTTGGAACTTGATATAGCAAGATCTCAGATAGACATTACAGGCATGAGCATGTTACGTAACAGTGCAAGTGTTAAATATCCAGATATATTTCAGATCGTCATCCTCTCAAGCTAATGTACAATGTGTACGTGAGAATAATTCAGTGTAGAGGTATGTGCCCTCAGACAAACCAAAACGGAAAAATCAGACGCACACACAACCTTCAGTGATTGTGCAATAATATTGTACAGTGATGTACTTTTGCACTTCTATGACACCACAGTTAAGGTTCAGTAGAACATTTTGGAACTGTTAGTAAGCAAAGAGTGACTTCTATCTTTACAAAGTTGTGCGAGCAAAGAGCATGTGAACTTCTCTACATTAATAACAATTCCCCTTTGAATACTTTGCATATAGCTTTGTGTGTGTGTGTGTTTATATTTTCCCTGTGCGGAGGCGCTCCTGGTAACTGATTCATCTCTTCTCCTCCTCCCCATTCAGCTTCCTCAATGTACTAAATAATTTAGTTGTATCATTTTCAGTCATATTCGTCTACATTGCAATTATCAAGGGTTAAGATCAAGGAACATCTAAAGTATCTGTGCACATTCTTTCTACATTGCTGCTATTTCCAAAGAATCTCTAAAAATGGAATTATGATGATGTCCTGCTTAGATCAAATAAAATATATTGTCACTCTGCTGGAAGTTCGTTCATTTAATTTAATTTTACTTCAGTGGCAATGTCTCACTGTTGCATCATTGTGATGTGACTTTAGCAGGACGTTGCTCTGATAGAAACATTTGGGAATCAAAGGTTCATCGCAAGCCACAGTACATCCGATTGGTTTATCTCTTTCAGCTTAGAACTTTCAGGAGTAGCACAAACTGTCACATCCACAATTCCTTCTGACACTGTCCCACAACTATATCAGGCTCTGTCTCAGCAGCTACACAAAGATGAATGTATGTGTGCTGTGTGTGTCCGTCAGCACCAGGGTTCACGCTGAGCTCTGCCTCGAGCCAGACTGTCTGCTCTCTGCCAGGCACTCTTCATCAGTTCGAGGGCCTCACCACAGCGCTTCTGCACCATCAGATCAGACACGTCTCTGTGGGGAAGGTCAACCTGTGTGTAGTGAGGACATGCATGAGGGTTCACTAAAATGGACAGGCAGCCTAGTAGTTGTAGCCTAACAGTCATGCGTGCTGATATTGTAAGGCAGTAAATATAGCAACTGTCGTAATATTATAGCACTTTTCCTTAAGCCTATCATAGTAGCAGTCTGTAGTATCTTTAAACCTGGAAAATGGTTCTCCATGCACTGTCTAATGTCTGCAGTAGTCGATCTCTCTCGTCACATCCACTGAAGTACAAGACCCACGGAGGGAGGAACTGGGCCCGATCTGCCGCAAACTCCTACGAACAAAAGGTCCAAAACACAAGAGAATCACTGTCATGCTATATAGTGAGAACATGAGGGATGAATGCAATGGACACCCAAGCAAATTAATTGCTGGTATACACATAGATTGTAGTGTAATGTATGCATGTCTTGTACGTAAAAGAAGATCTGGGAAGATGCTAGACTCAAAATAGTACATTTACATAAATTCAGGAGTTGCTGTTAGAAGATCCTACTAGGATTCACGTTTATAAATAATTCATTTGAAATAACTCAGGAGATAATATGCATTAGGTTATTAATAATTCATAATCATATCTCTAAAAGTTTATAGGCATGCTTACGCTCATATATGGCATATAACCATATCTGGATAGGGCGATTTACTGCATATCTATCTAAAAACAGCCATTGGTGGTTGACTGTGTATTTCGCAGACCTTCTGCAGTTTGAGTAAGTTTGACTGATGAAGTCTTTCTCTTTCTTTTTGTCGACCACCTGTAGTGGCTCTATGGCTCTTATGTCCAGGGAAGGTAAGCCCCAAGTTTGACGAGGACTGCTAAATGCAGACTGGATTTTCCTTCAAGGCAGTGTACCATCCTTCAAATTTGGTCAAATATTTGGGTAGAAGTGCTGCTTCTTAGCTCTTTCTATTTTTTTTGTCTCTCCTCACTCTTGTTAGCACAAACTAGCATTCAAACATTTTGGGAGCAGCTATATTTTAGCTAGTGTTGACTGTCAAGTTTCACTAGTTTCAGTTGCTGACATTGGTGGCGGCTCAATTGTAACTCTGTAAACCTAATGTATAATCAGCATGTTTCTGAAGTTCTCCTCAACTAGTCCAAAACAGTGATACTGCATGCCCTAAATAATGTGATCACACCTAGCTGATCACATCTCGCAAGTATTATTCAAATCAGATAAATACTTGAGACTGATCAACCTAACACTCCTGAAACAGAACCTTAAGTATTTTGATAAAATCTGAAAAATAAGGACAAATGTTAGTACGCAACAGCTGTCAACAACTCAAATACACATTTAATCAGCCATTAATGTCTTATGTTGCATTGCTGACTGTATGCTGAGCAGAAAAATTTCTTTCAGGAGGAATTACGCTCTATCTTAATATATAGTTTATCTGTAGGTTGTAGTTACAGTATACCCACCATACAGCAATGTTGTGGTACCATCGTACATCGTATAGCACACAGACTGACAAATATCTAATCATGAATTTACAAAAAGTGTAAAACCTGTGCATATATACAGCAGGACTAACAGCAGGAGAAGTTAGCTGGAGATCACTTACAATAACACAGTACTCCTTGTCAGCCTCCAGATTGACAGTGGTGACATCACATATATCAGCGCTGCCTAGAGAACGGAAGAAGCTTGTCTGACAGTCCTGGTGGCAAGTCAGCAGTTTCTTGTCGGTCACCACCAGGCAACATGGTATACATGGGGTTGGGGCCACACCCTGAGGGACTACCTGCAGGTAAGATGTAGTTTCATTATACTTTGGCCAAAAACAGGGCACGTAAATCAAGCCATATTGACATTAGACATAAAATAACTTCTAAAACAAAATCCTGATGGTGTCTTCTTTTATATTATATCAGCAACTGTCTTAACAACTTCCTAATGAATTTTTACACCTAAGAACACAGCCTGTACAGCCAGTGCTGAGCATGCTGAGTTATTATTTGTCAAAGATCTTTTCAGCATTGTTATTTCTTGTTGACAGCTTCAATGAAAGTCAATCCATTTTGACAACTTTCCCATTTAATCTTGTATGAAATGCAACAATGTATGGGATATTATAATTAGTAATAAAAATTGGGGGCTTGTAATAATATCTGGTGTAGGTTCAATATTTTTGAAATTTAACACTTATTAATGTTTTTGGTAAACCTTATTTGCACCAATAAAACGTGGTGTGACACGCATCATTATCTCCTTGTGCTTCCATAGTGTAAAGCTGAGATATGTGCAATATTAGAAATATTATACAAATATCTGGTAAGTCCATGGTATGCACTATGCCAAGACTCTCTCCTTACCCCTTTGGAGACAGACTGGCAGAGCAGCTGCATCCAGTCAGCCATGTCCTGTTCATTGTTGGCGCTGAGTACCAGCGGAGGGCGCTCTGTCAGGATGACTTGGAAGGCATGTTGACGCTCTGTGCTGTTTGAGCGACGGCAGCCCCCACAGTGCTCTCCTCTGTTAAGAAATGAGGGGGAACAAAGATTTCTCAGCAAACATCAACTTCAGTATTTTACTGCATTTGAACAGTAGAAGTCATGTCATCGTAGCGTCAGCTGAAGCGTACCCCATGGTGACTGACAGCAGTGGTGTCACATCTGTTCTTTCTGCATACAGATACAGAATCCCCTTACTGTAGGAAAATAAAGCAAATATTTATGTTCATCCTGTCACAAAACACCTTATAAATGCATACATTTTATTACAAAAAATATGTCGTTTTAATAAGACTTCTAAAACATAACCTTTATAGAACACAAGATCTCTAACTAAGCCTTTTCAACCTGCTTTGGGATTCAGTGGGTTAATATATTATTTTAAAGAGTTTTAGATATTATGCTGAGTATTGCATTAGGTGAAGTTATTGCCAATAAACTGTCACCCTTTATCCTCCGGTATACTTTATACATTGTGTACCTCTGGACATATTGGGAGAAAATCTGCTGGACGGTTTTGCTTTAACTCAAGCTTTCAGCATGTCAAGGCAGTAGCAGACGGTGAAAGGACTTAAAAGCCAAAGGAAATATCATGTCCAATATATCTGGCATTATTCACTGACACTGCACAAGTGTGACTAGGGAAATGAGGATGGTATAGTAAGTGTAATCCACTCTGAATTGCTTTTCAAGATCACTTTATGTCACTTAAACTTGATGGATCTCAGAAATGTAGGTGACATGAATGCTAGTAAGGTAACTGGTGAAGGAAAGACACTTTGTTACTACACAGTGTTGGAAGGTTAAGGTCAGGTTGAAAGAAACATACAGATATCAGCCACAAGGAGTAGTGATGTGTGCAAACAGCCCATACCTGAGAACGAGGTAACCGCTCTTCCATAGCTCTTTACCCAGGTATGTGGTTCCTGCCTTGTACTGCAGAATCCCTTCTTTTGTGCTGGAAAGTACTCCAGAGTTTGGTGGGCCGCCTTGGGGAGACAAACTCATGTCCATAGGATCCTCCCAGTGAACCAATGAATAGAGCTGAACAGACACGTCAGACACCTAGAGAAGCAGGCAAATATCAGTTACATACTGCTGCTTTTAAAGTCAGCCAAACAGAGTGAATGTTAAAGCAGGGATATTAGACAAATAAAAAATGTTAGGACTACCAATCTCTTTCAAAGTAAAGCGTCGCATTAGGCAGTTTAAATGCCGAGGCTACAGACTGTTACTATTCACATGTTCTCTTGAAGACAAACTAAGTATTATTAAAAAGGACCACAGCAATTGTTCTCAGAGCTTATTTATTATGCATAATGAGCCATTTCAACAAAGCCTGAGTCAGAGTTTAAGATTTTTTAAATTTAATCTCTGCTCTTTTTACCTTTGAGTCAACAAATTTTCCACTCATGTACGATGTTAAAAATTTTGCTGAGGATCTTTGGTTTTCAAAATGACACTATCATTGTGTCGGTGATGTGGTTCAAAGAGGTTAAAAAAGTCTGCATTGCATCACCACACATTTTTCAATGCACACAAATACAACTACATGTAAATACATTTTCTTGTGCCATTTAGAGCCAATGATTTGGATCTAAATCCATGCTGAGTAATCGGCTGTGCAATAGTTAGTGTTACAGTTTGACAACAATGAGCTGGGATGATAAATTTATTATGCTACAGATTTTTTTTAAAAAAAAGTTATTCTTTTACTGAAGTTTTTACTACAGTGCAGTTTTCAGCCTGATCAAATGAATCTTGTAATTTTGCCCATGAAATGAATGATTAATGAATCTGTTCTTTCAATAGAGACCAAAGCTGCTACAGTACATGACATTAATTTACCTCACAGTGTGACTCCTGGGAGACAAACTTAGTGAGAGCCAGTTTTTCCATGGTGGCATCAGTCAGAATGGATGGATAGGGAGGCTCACGACAACCTTTCACCATGGCTGACTTGAGAACAGACAGGAACCAGCTACAAGTGAAGGAGTAAAACAGACTGAAAGTCAGGGGACAGAATCACTCAATTCGTGTTGTGATCTTTATGACTGTACCTTCACTTCAATGCTATGACTGGATGGAAATACTAAGTTAACCACCTATTATGAACATGATGTTGGCTGAACTCATGACTGAGCCCTCACTCCATTGCAGATCATTGGAATCCTGACATTCAAGACCATTGATACAAACATGCATACTGTGTCTTTGGACAGGGACACTGGTTCAAAGACGTAATGATAGTAGATGAAAATCAATCCTTGATGTGTCGAGTATGGAGGGAAGAGTGTTAAGAAACATGAGACAGAGATATATGGTTATACTCACAAAGTCAGTGATGCATCAGCTGTGTCCAACAGGAATTTTCTTCGTCTGTTGGTGCAAACCACCGTTATTGTCTGATGGTCAAGGCCCACCTAAAGTAAAACAACATTGTAAAACCTTTTTTAGAAACAAAACTAGCATTGTGCTGCTTTCGCCCAGCTGTCATACTTCACAGTGTGGAGTACAAAGACTATAGAATGAACCAAGATGTGACAGTTGAAGCAATGGAACACTATGTAACAAAACCTTACTACTTAATTAGCACTCTCAATCCCACCAGCAGGTTGGTATGTGTGTTCTCTTAAAAAATGTAAAACCAGGAAAAATCGTGAACACATGAACTTTTGACAGTCTTTGAACTACTCAACTGTGAAGTTCCATTCAGTCGAAAAAACGTATCCAAATCTCAGTGAAAAATTGCGATGTTTTATCCAAATCACTCTCGTCTCAAAAATTACTAAAAATAATCTATTTGCACTTGTGTTTGTAAAAGACAAAAAAAATCTGCACATCTCAGCTCAACCGTGCAGCCATTAGTGATTCAGCTGTGACCAACTTGACAAAAATTTAGGGACTGGCCTGGGCTGAACTGTGTTTACACAGAGCAAGACAGGAGGCCAGTATGAAAAGAAATCAAAACTGCAAGTGGTAAAATATCGATAGTATGTTAAGTCACCCTTTTTACACACCTGTTTTTAAAATTGTTTTTATAGACTATGTAATAAAAAAAAAAAACTTCTGATATTTCTTTTCTTAACAACATATAGCAGTAAAACTTTGTTAAATTGCACAAAAGACATTTTTTAAAGTTCTCCCTTCTTATAGCCTTGGCTGTGTTGTTTCCATAGAGGTACAGGATTGCATATTGCAGGAAAAAATGAGCCCACAGAGAGAAAAAATGTCACAGAAGTCAAAAGTGCCCAGAAACTGCTTGGGGTTTAGAGAGGTAATTCAATTTAATGACAACAGCTTTTGCAACATCAATGAATTTAAAAAGATCTCTTATGTACTTGTGAAAACAATATTAAAAATGAAGACATATTTAAAACAACAACAGCCCAAGGCAATAAATGAGAGAAAATTGACAAACTTACTGAAAGATAGTCCAGCTCATTGTAAGAAACAGCATCTTCTACTGTGTAGGGCTTCTCTGCTGCACCTGTCGAGTGATATAAAGTACATCAAAGAGACACAGTGAGCATATGTTGATGTACTTTCTGCATTCCTAGAATATTATGTCAGTCTTACGTGACTGATGTAGCATAATTACAATGTGAGAAACTCAGATCGGCACAGGTCATTCAGATACAGAAACTCTGAAGGTTGCTAAGGTAGGTGGACACCTACAGTTCACACGGTCCAACTTTCATTCCCAAATTACAAAAATCTATTTCCCTTTGCAAAAGTGCACTGTGACTCATAGTACTAATACAATTATGTTGTAACTAAAGACTTGTACTCTTCTGTCTTCTACTACCAAACAAAGCCAGTGAGATTGGGTTGTAGCCACTCACCCTTTCTAAGCAGGTAGATGTAACAGTCAGTCAGCAGCAGATAAAGGGGCTGCAGGTCCCCTTCCATATGACCTGTACTCATCCTCACCATCTAAAAACACAAAGAAAAATTTGGTCAAGTATTAGAAACCTCCATACTTATCTATCTCCCACTGTACTGTTTACTAGTTACGGGTTCAGGCTACTGGATACCACACTGTAGCATAGTGTTGTTACAAATGTAGGAAATGCCAGCAGCAGATGGGTCTCCCCATATGAGCTGGGTTCTGCTCAAGTTTCTTCCTGTTAAAACTGAGTTTTTTCTTGTCACTGTCGCCTTAGGGCTTGCTCTAGTGGTTCAGGCATATGGGTTCTGTAAAGTGACTTGAGACAATCTGAATTGTAATTGGAGCTAATCAAATATTGTGAATTGAATTGAATTGAATTGAATTGAATTGAATTGAATTGAACTGAAATAGCGGACTATATAGACAATCTGTAGACATAGTTCACCGGCAGCTAATTATTATTCAGCAATGCTATTGAATTCAGTCATACAATGACTTTAGAAGCTGATGTTAAACTGTAATAACTGCAGTATTTTACTTGCATAAATATCAGGTGTGAAAACTGTGAATAGTTGTCGAAAAAAACAAATAGTACCAACAGATACTAAACACAGTTAAAGGGCAACTGACAAACTAGATCTTGCAACACTTCAACTGAACAACTGTCTTCAAGCCACTTCTCTGATGTCAAAACAAGCATCAGTTCAACAAAACCACAACCCCCATCCTTTGCTGCTGAAAGATGCATAAATGAGGATTAATTTTTGTAGGTAATTAATTCATTTTTCCCTAAAACAGGCCAATCAAAAGGCCATAATGCCACTGTACTGCCTTATTTCTCTAAATTCTCATAATTTTCACATTAAATAAACAAAAAAAGGAATGCTTAGCACAAACATTAAGACTTTGTCCACAGAATGTAACTTGTTTCAAATTAAATAATAAATATATTGACTTTGTCTTTCTTCACCTTAAAGAGCTGCTCCTCATTCTCTCTGAATACATGAATCATAAGAAGAAGCAAGTGGTTGTTGTCCACCCTGAAAAATGAATGGTGAAGAACATTACACATGTATTCAATGGCATTACAACAACAAACCGCCTATTTTGTTTAAACTCCTTACTTAAACTCTGCAGGATGAGAACTTTCAGAGGGACTGAGCTTTTCATCTTGTAGTTGTTCTGCTTCCTCAGCCATAAATGGAATTTTGTGCGTTTCCTCCTTATTCATCAGCTCGGGCTCCTGTCCTTCTGGTGTTTTTGCCTCTCCTTCATCTTCAAGGCCACCTGAAAGAGTCTGTGACTGGCTATACTCTGTAGAGTCATAGTGGCAACCACCCGTGGGAGCAGAGTCTGGACTGTTGGGGGTAAAGCAGCATAAGTCTGCAGGCACAGGAGCGGCCTGCAGGCAGTTGGAGATTTTGGCCAAAGGGGAGCCAGGCATCTCTCCTGGGGTCGGGTCAGGTGGTTTGCCCTCTGAATCCTCTCGAAAGGGCTGCTGTGCGGGAGGCTCGGGGCTTTGATCGCGGCGTTCATTGCATTTCTCTTCCTCCTCTGGGTGCTTCCAGGTCACCTCTCCGTCCAGAGCCCCGTTGAGCTGGTCCATGACGTCACGGAGAGGTTGGCCCACACTGTCCATAGAGGTGTCCGTCATCTCTGGGAGCCGTAGAAGGCCTTCAACTCCATCCTCACATCCCTCCTTCGCAACCTCTGACCCAACCCTGCTTCGCCTCAACTCTCCCTCACTATCCGCCGGCATCACGGTGCAATTTATTGAATCAATGTCCTCTGAGGCGAGAATGCTATAGTCTGTTTCCATGTGCTCAGGGGAGACGGAGTTATGGATGCTGCTGCAGGAATCTGTGGAGCCCTTCCCACGTCGCTTCTTAGCTGGTTTCCTTCGTCTGGCCATCCTGGAGGGACAGAAAGTTAGCTGTGGTTCTAAATAATATGTGATAACTATCAAGACAGAATGTGATCCTTCATGGCACAAAGTCAAGGCGTAGCTACTGTACCTAATGACCTCAAGCTCACTGTTGACCTCTGTGGCATCTCCAGCGGTGGAGGTGTTGAAGCGGTTGGCCACATGAACTGGTGTGACATCAGCAGAGGTGTTTGTGTCAGAGTCCTCGTTGAAGGGGTTGTGTCTGGATGTGGGGCTGTGTGGAGAAAGTCGAACTGCTACCTTCCCTTTTACAGTGCCAGAGAGGACCACTGTGTCGCTGATGACTGTCTGAGGATCAGAACCACTGGACCGTGGGCAGCTGGCCTGGTCAGTCAGTTCACCCTCTACCATAAAAAGCCATACAAAGACACTAAGATAATACAAAAACACCCACATTTACTGCAAAATATTTTAAGAAATACACTGAATTTTTTTGCACTGTCTTGCTGGTGAGCTGAGTGACAAACATAGACATCTCACTTTTTGATTTAAGAAAGAATTGAAGGAAAATGTATTTCTTTTCATCTAATTTATGGATGTCTATTTTTGTGAACATTAGAAAGCTGACCAACAGAACAACTCTGCAGAAACTTCTGTGTATTTCTCCATCAGCACAGCACAATAAATGTCAGTAACTGTAGTTTCTTTGTAGTTCTTTGTCAGGAGCAAAGAGGCACAAAACGCAATAAGTAACGCATGAAATAGGTACACAAGCAGCAGCTTTCTTTACAGAGGCACAGGCCGAGGTCAAGCATTACTGAAGCTTGAAGAGATCAATCGTACCAAAGTATGTGAATAACATAACTTACATGAATCAGTACTTTTGTATTTACTACAGGGCTGTTGCCACAAGCTACACTCTTTGGCAGTTATGTCTCAATTAAAACAACTAGATAAAAACAAGCTAAGTCAAAAACAAACCAGTCCAGTAAAAGCCAGAACGACTATCAGAGTAGTGCTAGTGAAGATGGCTGCGGGCTATTCAGCATGATGCCATCTGTGCGTCATCTTCCACTTTGAATTTAGATCATGAAATGAATTGTGATCCAGAAGAAAACAGACACGTGCATATTGCATGTATATACAACACCGTATTGCAAAGGTCATGAAATAAAGTCAAAAGCAAATCTGCACTCTGTGAGTTTTTGCGAATGTTCTGGATTGTTGCCTCACACTGCAGTTTAGCTCAACCTAGGCCAGTGCCACACATTACACAGGAAGAGAAGACATTACAAAAAAACACCACAAAGACAGATACACGGTGTACTGGAGACAGACTTGACGAGGTGAGTACCAGTTACTTCAGGCATCTATCTTGCTGTGGTAAATTATACAGCAGAGTGAGCATTTGCATCATTCTCCAAATGAGCAACACATGCAGAACATGGCAGTTAACAGACATCCCATCCAACACCAAATTCCCAGATGAACCAAACTTACCAGTCAACTTAATGTGTATAATGGCATAGTTTGCAAAATAGACTAGTTTTCTAATTGAATTCATAAAATTATAAGTAACAGAAACCTTACTAAAATGTATGCACAGTGTCACATTTTACTGAAAAGTGAAATGCAAACGTGTGGCATACAAAGTGTTTTAGTTACATTCACCCTCCTGTTTAATTGGACGTTTAGGAGAGAGTACCTTTTATGATGTTCAACTTTATATAAGAATAGATTAAAACACTGGCTTCCTATTTATTGATCCTCAAATCCATTTACACAGAAATCTGTATCATACACAATATACCTTAATCTACAATGCCTATAAAAAGTGTTCACCCCTCTTAGATGTTTCACCCTTTTGTTGCTTTAAATTTATAAAATCATGGTCAATATAATTTGGCGATTTTGACAAGAAATTGCAAAAAAAACCATAGACAACTCTTTAATATCAAAGTAAAAACTGATTTTTACAAAACCATGTCAATTAATTATAAATATATAAGGAAAAGTAAATGATTGCATGAATATTCACCCCCTTTAACGTGACTGACCTAATTCAATAGAGGTCCAGCAAGCTGATCCAAGCAGTGTCACAATTAGTAAAATGGAGATCACCTGAGTGTAGTTGATGTGTGTCAGTGATTGTAGTATAAAAACATCTGTATCTGGAAGGTCCAGTCTCTGGTTCATCAGTATTCCTGTAACAATTGCAGCATGAAGACAAAAGAACACTCCAAGCAACTCAGAGAAAAGATCATTGAAAAGTATAAGTCAGGAGATGGCTACAAAAAGATTTCTAACTCAATGGACAAAAGCAATCTTAAGTTCAAAGGAGAGCACAAGAGGTATTCGTAAATGCAAACTGAATTACTGGGCCACAAGTGGACTAGTAAGGGAGGCCATCAAGACACCTACAACCACTCTGAAGGAGCTAAAAGCTTCAGTGGCTCAGATGGGAGAGACTGTACATACAACAACTGTTGTCCAGGTTCTTCACCAGTCAAAGCTGTATGGAAGAGTGGAAAAGAAAAAGCCACAGTTGAAAAAAGCTCAGATAAAATCTCACCTGGAATTCACGCAATAACAGGTGGGAGAGTCCAAGGTCAACTGGAAGAAGGTTCTTTGGTCTGATGAGATAAAAACTGAGCCTTTTGGCCATCAGAATAGATGCTATGTTTGGCAAACACCGTGCATCACAACAAACACACCATCTCCACCTGAAGCATGGTGGTGGCAGCATCATAATGTGGGGATGCTTCTCACCAGCAGACCCTGGAAGGCTTGTAAAGGTGAAGGGGAACATGAATGCTGAAAAATATCACAAACTCCTGGAGAACAATCTGACTCAGTCTGCAAGAGAACTAGCACTCGGGAGAAGATTTATTTTCCAGCAAGACAACAACACCAAGCATCCATCAAAAGCTCCACAGAAATGGCTCAAAGACAGCAAGGTGAATGTTCTGGAGAGACCAAGTCAAAGTACAGATCTCAATCCAATCAAGAATTTGTGGCTGGAGTTGAAAAGAGCTGTTCACTCCCAGATAAAGCTTGAGCTGTTTCACAAAGAAGAATGGAGAAGAATTGCAGTGTCCAGATGTTCAGGCTGATTGAAACATATCCACACAGACTCAGTGCTGTGATTGCAGCCAAAGGTGCATCTACTAAATACTGACCTGAAGGGGGTGAATATTCATGCAGTCATTGACTTTACCTTATATATTAATATATTTACATAATATTTCTAATTAATTTACATGATTTTGTAAAAATCAGTTTTCACTTTGATATTAAAGAGTTTTTTTTTGTTCTCTGTCAAAAATGCCAAATTATATTGACCATGATTTCATGTATAAAAGCAACAAAAGGGTGACACATCCAAGGGAGGCGAAAACTTTTTTAAAGCACTTTATATTACTGTCTAAGTGATGCACATATAATTTATTTGCTAAAAATCAAAGTCCGCCATGAGCTGGAAAACCGACTGGTCTTCCACCTCAATCTATTCCTAAAAATTAAGTTACATCTATTAATATTCAGCATGTTTCTATGTCTTGGTGGTTTTATGTATTTTACACAGGCTTGATGTTTTAATGGCTACAGTATCCAACATGCATTAAGCACAGACTGTGGGATGGCCATGCCAGAAAAGAGGGAGAAAAGGAAGAAGGGATGGAAGGGCATAAAGGGGAGGGTTGACCATTGTCCCACCTTCCCAGTCTGCACTTGGCAATGACTGCAACACGGGGAAGATGTCACCAAAATCATAATCTAAAAAAAGGAGGGATAACATTCAACATTAGAGAGAGATGGAGTGGAGACAGAAGACAGGAGATTGAGTCAATGGCACAAAAACAGTAAAACAACATGATATATGGAATACAAAATAACTGAATCAATAGGGGAAAAGTGGGAACTAAAATTGAAGAACTGGCTCAGTACTTTGTGGGTAGTGATGGAGAAAGATGTGACTGAGTGCTGCAATCACTCCAAAGACATTTTGTAACCATGGGCCTCTGCACACCAAGTGATTCATTTGATAAAATGCACTTTAGCACGTGAGTCACAAATAGTTTGTAAGAATCGATCCAACTCCGACTTCAACATGTCATTAGCTTCAGCATTACTGTGTGAATTTGTGCCAAAGTAGGAGTGTGTACTATTACTCCAGTGTGTATTCATCACATTATAATCCTACAAGCAAAGGTTGCCATTTCCTGGATATTCAATCAGCAGCAAACTACAACATAATTCAGGACTAGAGGACTTTAAAGATACAACAGTTCATAAAGCCAAAGGTAAAATACTGACTGGTTTAAAAACCAGCTATGGTTCAGATGGTTGTCAAACCAGCTATTCTGCATCTTTTTTCTAAAATGACATCTGATAAGAGAAACAATGCAATAAATAGAGAATGAGCTGTGGATTACATTGTTAGAGAATAATCAGTGGACCATACCTTCACTGGAGGGAGCTATGGCACTGTCATCCCACTCCAGGTTGGTGGAGGTGAGGGAGGTGAAGGAGTGCAGGGACAGGCTGTCTGAACTGGGCAGCCTTTCCTCAAAGTCGAGCAGGTTATGGGGTTTGTAGTATTCTGGCATGTAGGGGGCCACGTCTAGATAGGGCACATCCTAAACCAGCAAGATCCAATAAAGATGTTACAGGCATGCAGCTAACATAAAGGCCTTCAATTACTATTGATATTGTAGAAAGGTTTATGCTGACCAGCTCCAGATCGAAGCGAATGAACTCCAGGCCGGACACCAATGTGAGAAATAGTGTGAGGTGGTCGTGACTGCAGACCAGTGCGTTCCTACCAGTGAAGGAAATCAATTGACTTGGGGTGAGTGACAGTTCCAGAGAATAAAAAAATATGTGAACAGTGTTTAAGAAATACTGATAGAAAAAGTGGTACTATAGCAGTTCATTCCCAAGCATAAATACAACCAACAGTTTTTCTGTAAATTCACTGCAACTTACATTTGAATGTCTCGGGTTGGATATTTCCTTTCCTTTAGGCAACCAAGATCAGATTAATGGATGACTTACTTGAAATAATACTTTTGGAGCAATCCTTGGTTCTCTTGGAAAAGGCGCAGATAGCTCTCTAAAGAGCTCTCACTTAATGCCAGGTATAACCATGCGCGGCCTACAAAAAAGGAAAACAGTTCTTTCTTGCATGCAACCCACTGAATGTTGAATGATACTTTGCTCTGTGAGTAGTCTACGTGTGAATATGTTGAACTGTGCATCAAAGATTTCTCACTTCGACCAAGGTTGGTTGCTATGTGCTGAAGGTCATCTATCTGACGGACAGCCTCTCTCCTGGTGAAGTGAAGGACCAGGACCCAGTAGCCTGAGGAGATGTCCTGCAGCCTGCAACAACAACAAACATAAGATCACGGGAAAGGGGTGTTTCACGGTGAAAGGAACAAGAATTAAATTTACACCAGAACATAATGCTAATATGGGCTGCACAGTGGCTCGGTGGTTAGCACCATT
This sequence comes from Amphiprion ocellaris, assembly GCF_022539595.1. Taxonomy (NCBI): domain Eukaryota; kingdom Metazoa; phylum Chordata; class Actinopteri; family Pomacentridae; genus Amphiprion; species Amphiprion ocellaris. The sequence continues at coordinate 11,513,525 of NC_072773.1, read as the reverse complement.
GCCTCGCAGCTAGAAGATACTCGGTTTACGTCCCAGCCTGAGCCTCTTTCTGCGTGGACTTTGCATGTGCATGCGTGGGTTTTACTCTGGTTTCCTCCAACAAAAACATGCTGAGGTTAACTGGTGATTCCAAATTGTCCGTAGGAGTGAATGTGAGTGTGATTGTTTGTGTCTATATGTAGCCCTGTGATAGACTGGCGACCTGTCCAGGGTGTCCCCTGTCTTTACCCTAAGTCAGCTGGGATAGACTCCAGCCCCCATACAATCCTAATGAGGATAAAGCGGTGTATAGATAATGGATGGATGGATAACACTTCTATTCCCAGCTACCCCAGATATTTTCTGCATGCTTCTCCTGCTCTCTTACCCCACATTACCTAGATCTATTATTTGCCAATTGAGAGCCCAAGAAGCTGTGCGTTGTGACAGATAGCATAGAGGAACATGAACTTTCTGCATTTGCCAAAAATAATCGAATTTCTACAAAAATATTTGTATGATAGATTTAATCAAATTGGATTACAATTTGCAGTACGCCCTTTTCCTCTTTTTAGTGTGAAACTTTCTTCCAGTAGATCTCTTACCCATACAGCAGAGCATGGTCAAGGTGTTCACAGAGACGTTGTAGGACCCGGTCATGATTTCGGATAGCTGGGGTTTCATCCTCGCAGGCTGCAAAGTAACTCTGTAACTGCAGAGAGACATGATATCTTAGATGTTTTTTTTTTTTGTTGTCATATTACTTTCAGATAACATAAGTGAAAGCGCTATCAATAGTCATGTATCTGAGCCAAACAACTAAGTTCTTGCCTGTAATAACTATGAGATTATTGAATGTGCAGAATGGGTCATTTGTAGTCATTCCATTACTTAATCTCTGTACAAAAGCACACTTGATTTCAAACAGATGAATGACTTTGGAGGTGAAAATGCCAACTTTGGCCATTAACAGTGTTTAACCATGTCAGGTGAACAAGGTCTCAAACCATGCTGCAGGGCAATGATCCTACAGTACAACATGCCGTCCAAACAACTAAGGAATGTTCTTGAAGACTGATGAAGTGCAATGACTTGCCCTTAATCCAACAAAGTATGTGTTTCACAAATTAAGGCCAAACTCAAGGCAAAAAAAAAAAAAAAAAAAAAACATGGATCAAGTGGTGAGTGAAGCTGGCTGCAGCAGCCTGACAAAGCTTCACTAGCTGATGCTGTGGTCCCCTCAAATGGGGACAGTATGTACTAAATAGGCTGCAATTCTTAGATTGTTCATTTGATGTAGACATATTCTAATTAATGGTCAACGTTTCCATTTCAGTTCTTATAGTCACTGTTTCATTTCATATCCAATGTGCTCGCAAACTGTATCAAAAAAAAAATAAATCCACATTTCTACTGACAAATACACACACAATGTTAACTGCAGGCAGCTCTACTAAGAGGTACCAAATGATGCTAAGTGTCTTGCTGCAGCGGCATGCAGTGAATGTAATGCAAATATATAGCACTGAAACCCTGAGGAAAGAACAACCTAAGTGTTGATTGGGGAAGCTTTAAGAATTGTAACCCAGAGGAAGATAAAGTCTATCCTCTGACTATCTCCACATGACTTTAATGTTAGTCTGAGGTACACACTAGACTCCACGGAAACTTGAGGCACTCCACTTCCTAACTGTCTTCATGGACTGTGTGCTGTCATTACAATAAAAGAGATAAACAGGGTGATTGGTCAACAACCTTTGGACACACATGGATTAAGGAGGTGAGGCGTGGTGAAGGAGTCCCTGCTTTCTAATGCAATTATCTGACTGTGGGTCTGGTGCACTGGACAGTGAAATAACTGAGACAGATGAGAAGGCCATTGCAAAACAAAAAGTCATATGTATGGTTTTAAAAAGTGAATACACAAACATGCAAGGGGAGGAGGAAAAAGATGGATTTTTGTCTTTCAGGTTGTGAGAAGTTTCACATAATGAGGCATTAATGGTCAAAAACTCTAAAGCATTTCATATGTTAAATGGAAAATAGGAGCTAAGATATACAGGCTCAACCTTATGATGCATAAGTCTGTGTTGCATAGTTGCAGATGTGTTTAACACATGCCGCAGCGAGCAAACAGGGGCTTGGTGCCACTATTGTTCACCATGGACAAAAAACACAAACTACAACCAAACAACGGAAAGCTGGCGCCGTAAAGGGTGGATTGAGACATCGCAGGGTAGTTATTACGTTATTTTCTCATATCAATAAGGGCAAGGCCCTTCCTTGACAGAGAGTTGGTAATGTCCTCCCGACTTGAAAGTTTCCCTCTTTAGCAGACAAAAGATGACCTGACGCCAGCTACAATGACTCAAGCATGTGAAAAATCCAAACGCTAAACAATGTGACAGTAAAGTGTGTTGACCAACTCGGTAGCGCTTACCTTTTTGACAGAAAGGGAGATGTTTTCCAAAATGCGATCCTTCACTTTCAGTTGATCCATCCCTGGTCTGTTGGCAGCTCACAGCAGGCTGTCAGCTGACTCCCAAAGCAGCGCTCTTGTTTTGCTAAAGCTAACACCGCCTGCAGCCGCTAGCAAACATTATCTTGCCCTCCAAAACAAATGAGCTCCAAACTAAAGATACAGTCTTTGACATGTGTTGTACACACAATGTTTGGCAGTGCCTCTAGTTCACCACCTTCATGTTAATGCTCAGCAAGCAGCGTGATACTTAAACCTCCGTTACTGGACACAGTTAGCCAAGTATGATTGCATAGCGTCGCGTTAGCTTTAGCCACTTGACTTCTGTTAAACCCGACTCAGGAAAGCTACGAAGTTTTACAGTTCAACCACAGATAACTCTGGTTCAAGACACTCTCCGTTTCATTACTCTGACTGCCCATTGATAACTACTTTAAATTACACGTTTGCGTATTGGCCAGGTAAACTGATAATGTAACGCATGCTAAGGTAGTTTTGTGCTACTAAGCCGGAATCTCAGCAGACTGGAAGCCCTACCATAAGGAGGTTACGTCACCACGAGCGACTCATGACCAAATGACGTTCAAAAAATTTCACAATTTTAAGATTGTGTGCCTAATGTTGTAGAGAACTACGACGAAAGTGACTCACATGTATGTCGCCCCATGAAAGGAAGATCAAGAATCACCTCTACTACTGAGGATAAGTTCATCCGAGTCACCAGCCTCAGAAATCGGAAGTTAACAGCACCTCAGATTAGAGCCCAGATAAATGCCACACATAGTTCTAGTAGCAGACACATCTCTACATCAACTGTTCAGAGGAGACTGACCAATCAGGCCTTTGTGGTCAAAAGCCTGCTAAGAAACCACTACTAAGGGAAAGCAACAACCAGAAGAGATTTGTTTGGGCCAAGAAACACAAGGAATGGACATTAGACCAGTGGAAATCTGTGCTTTGGTCTAATGAGTTCAAATTTCAGATCTTTGGTTCCACCTGCCATGTCTTTGTGAAACCAGAAAAGGTGAACGGATGGTCTCTACATGCATGGTTCCCACCGTGAAGCATGGAGGAGGAGGTGTGATGGTGTGGGGGTGCTTTGCTGGTGACACTGTTGGGGAGTTATTCAAAACTGAAAGCACACTGAACCAGCATGACTACCACAGCATCCTGCAGTGACATGCCATCCCATCTGGTTTGCGTTTAGTTAGAGCTAAAGGGCTATTTGACCAAGGAGAATGAAGGAGTGCTGCGTCAGATGACCTGGCCTCCACAGTCACCTGACCTAAACCCAATCCAGATGGTTTGGGATGAGATGGACCTCAGAGTGAAGGCAAAAGGGCCAACAATTGCTCAGCATCTCTGGAAACTTCAAGACTGTTGGAAAACCATTTCAGGTGACTACCTCATGAAGCTCATGGAGAGAATGACGAGTGAAAAGTAATAATCAAAGGGTGGCTATTTTGAAGAATCTAAAATATACATGTTCTGACTTATTTGACTTTTTTTGTTTACTACATAATTCCATGTGTATATTCATAGTTTTGATTCCTTCAGTGAGAATCTACAATGTAAGTAGTAATGAAAATAAAGAAAACCATCAAATGAGAAGGCATGTCCAAACTTTTGACTGGTAGTGTATATAAACCTGCTTTTTGAATTGGTTCAAAGTGTCTTCTCATTCAGACAGTATGCACTTTGGTGAATCTTGTGTCTGGAGTTGACACTTTTTTATAAGTCTTGGTGTTTTTAATCAACACCGCCAGGGTTTGGTTTATCAAAAGTTGGGAACAGTCTCTTTCTTTTTGTCTTTAATTTAGTTTTAGCTCTAGATGTAAATTTGGTTTGATATGAAAGGAAAAAAATCTCATTTTTTAAGACAGAATGGCAATACAACCAACACCATCATGAATCACACATCGCATTAGCTGCTGGAAATAATTTCAGCACATTATGGAGATGATGGCACAAACATGCCAAGTCACAGAATAGACATGGATTTCTACGGAGTGGAATGTCAATATTTTATTGTTACGATGACTCCAAGTTTTTTGGAAACACATCGAGGTTTTATCAAAAACAAATGAGCAGTTGGCATATTCAGTGCATGTAGTTACCACAATCTTTTCTGATTGATAAACCGTGGGTCAAATTTATACAAGGATTTCTTTCCTGTTCCTCTTGACCACCTTAGACACTAATTAGTCTAGTGCCCCAATAACAGAACAGAAACAGTCCAAGTTACTGCATCAAGACACAAGATCAATTCCATATTTCTTGTATTCCCACCCCCACTGTTTCTCTGAATTAGTCTGACTTCTCCTTCTCTTTCATGTGCAGGAAGACTATGCTGAAGACGAACAGTCCCGTCATCATGGAGAAGACACTGGCGTAGTATGGGAAGGCTGAGGGGATGAAGCGCTCATACTGAGTGTGCTGTAGGGGACGCACTGATACCTGCAGTGGACAAAGAATTGTAGAATTTAGCAAGTCGTACATCAGATCATGGATGTTACATATATTATAAACCACAGAACATGCTAAGTTATGCAGCAAGTGTGACGACCCTCCACCTGGGCACTAGGTGTCCCTGCCTCTTTTCTTTTGCAGAGCTGAAGGAGGGTCGTCAGCTGACTGAACCACACCTGGGCCCAGTGGCTCAGTTATATAAGGCCTCTCCCATTTCTTACATGCTCTCTCTCTGACAGAAGCTGCCTTTCTCTAGGAGCAGCAGCATGGTTTTGGATTTTTGCTTGGTTGTTTAATGCAACTTTTTAATATTTTTTTGTTAAAATAAATCTATTATAGTCGCCACACAGTTGTTTTCTCCCTGTTTTTGTTATTGAGCCAAGCTGTAACACAAGTGATCAGGATAATGAAGGTGAAAGTGAAAGAGGATAAATAATCACAATATTTGAATTTTGCTATGCCGGGGTGAAGTGATTAACTTGCCTGAGTGGAGGAGTAAAGATGTGTGTATCCCAGTCTGTTGTAGTCCACCTTAAATTGGAAGACTCCATACACATCAGGCAGTTTGAACTGGACACTGTATTTCCCTCCTAGTAGAAAGACAAAGCACAATTTATAGTAGTTTATAGCAATAAAGTTAGCCCTACTAAATCAAAAAGATGCAACAAATTTAGGCTGTGAACATGAATTAAAGTGAATTAAAGCTGCAGTACACAGAGCTCCCAAAAGGGAAAAACACAGATCTTCCTACCAAAGGAACACCTGCATTTACACGTTTAACATGTGTGCAAGTAACAATACCTTGTAGAGAGGTCAGTACAAGAAGGTCAACTTCCCAGTCATTTCAGTTATTCTGATTGTGATGTCAGTGCCGTTTTATAGCAGTAATTCCAGAAAAATTATTTTTTTAATGCATTTCTTTTCAGACCCTCTTTCTGAGAAGCTTACTTTTCTCTTTTGGGGTTTCTTTGCAGTGTTGTTGCCAGTGCTGGAACAAAAATTTGTCCCGCAAGATTTTCTGCCATTTGAGTTACCACCTGCATTTGTAAAACAGCCAACAGGATCTCTCTCCCTCTGAAAAGACCGCTTTCATTTTCGACTGGCAAAAATCTTAAGTCACAGACTAGAATTACAAAATGCTGATACCTTATCATGGAATGTTTCCCCGTGACATCAAAAAATGACTGCCTACTTCAGATGTATTCAGTACATATTCTATAAGCACAGCGACATACCATTTTTCTTGAGATAAGTCCTGACGAAGGGATCGATCCTCACAAACTCGAGCTGAATATCATCTCCATCGAAGGGGACCCAGCGGCCCTCGGACAACATCTCAATGACGATGCTGTACTCCTGCAAGGGAAGGTGTTATAGTGATTGAGAAGTACAGCTAAAACCTACACATCTTTAAGGTGATGATAGTTCACAAATATTGTAAAACTTACAACAAGGTCAGTGATTGTGTATGCTGCAGGGGGAGTGGTCTCTCCCACAGGATGATGGGTAACAGCTCCAACTCTGAGGACTCCAGCCTCTTTGAACACCCAGCGAGACAGAGCCTCGGCCAGCTCCATGTTCCCAGTCTGCTCATGCCTAACAAGACCCACAACGAGAAGAGAAAGACTTCAGCAACAAAAATGTAATCAGTCATCCCCCTGATGAGAGCAATTACTTCTGAACATAAAAATGTCTTAATCGTTCATATGGTCAAAAACCATTTATGTAACCAGGATGTCACTGATGATCGTTTTGATGAAATAAAAAAGATTGGGAATATGAAGAGTGAAGAGTACCTCTCTGAACCTGGTGTGGCCTTCTGCACAGCAGAGTTGAAGAAGGCATCACTGAAGAAGTCCAGGGAGCCACTGAAAACCACTCTGGCGTTGTTTCTGGCCTGGAGGCCTGTGATCAGGAGGGTGTTCTTGCCAACAGCATGGGGGTACTGAAGTGATATGAAGACCTAGTTTTTACTGTTGTGTTTGATTTCTAATTAAAAATAAACATGATGCTACCTATGGCTGCTGATGCTCCACCTAGACATATGCATTCACAAAGCTTAGATGGGAGAACTTTAAATTCCATTTAGGCCTCAAATTGTTAAATTCCCACTTTGCTATGTTGGAAAGGCATGACAAGGCAAATAAAAAGTTTGCTAATTAAGAATCAATATACTTTAAAGATATTTTATGAATAAATTTATTCTTAATTCTCTTTATCAAACATTATGATCATGTGCCAGTGATGTTACCTGAGAGATGGGTCTGTCAGGGAAAAAGGAGTAGGAAGTGGAGGAGCCGGTGAGGATGTCCAGGACAAGAGGGTTGTCTGGGTCTGCAACCATGCTTGAAGAGAAAAAGAAGAAAAGAAAAATTTACAATACCATTCAAAAGTTTGGGATCACCCAGGCAATTTCATGTTATCCATGAAAACTCACACTTTTATTCATGTGCTAACATAATTGCATGAGAGTTTTCTAATCATCAATTAGCCTTTCAACACCATTAGCTAACACAATGTAGCATTAGAACACAGGAGTGATGGTTGCTGGAAATGTTCCTCTGTATCCCTATGTAGATGTTCCATTAAAATCAGTTGTTCCAAACTACAATAGTCATTTACCACATAAACGATGTCTAGAATGTATTTCTGATTCATTTAATGTGATCCTCATTGAAAAAAACTGTTTTTCTTTCAAAAATAAGGACATTTTTAAGTGACCCCAATCTTTTGAACGTCAGTATACATGATTTGCAAAGAGTAATACTGCTAATCTTTGAACATTACTAGACAGATGCAACATAAATTGTCACCTCTTTTGACAAGTTCTTGATACAGCTAAACACATTAACAAAAGGGTTGTTGCTGAATAAGTGCTTGCACTAATATGCATTGACACCAAGACAAAAACTATGATCTACTGGACAGATATTTATTTATGTCAGCATCCTCTCATATTCAGCTTATATTCATTGTATTATATTTACCCAGGGCTATACATGTGATACAGTTAAACTGGAGTTGTTGCTATTACTATCATGCTCTGTTGTGCTCACCCGACACCCTTGAATAAGACAGGCTTATTGGTGGGTTTTCCAACAATAGTGGTAGCTTTCAGTAGGTTCTCTGGGTCAGCAACAATCAGGGTGTGCTGGAGAAAAAAAAAGCACAGGTAAGTAACAATACAGAGTGCCAAGTCCTTGGACTTCAATTGAAATGTAAAAGTAAATGTGCCTGCTGTCTGAAGACCAAACTGTTTACCTCTCCAGGATCAGACACATCATAGTTGTGATGGTCAATGACAGCAGTCTTCTCCTCATCGAACTCAATGCCACACTCACTTCCCAGCTCCCTTAGAGGGTCACCTGTGTAACAAGAAAAAAAAAACAATAATAGGAATGGCAATTTTCCAATATGTAGAAGGGTATGACACTGGAATAGAAGCTGTACGAAATCAACTGACCAATATCTGAACTTGCTGCAACCAGGACATTGCCTCCGCCATCAATGAAGGATGTGATAGTCTCCACATTTATATTTCCACCAAAGTCTGCAGATGAACAAAAAGAACAGATTCCACAGATTGTTTTAAGAAGGCAAACACTAGTCTTAAAAATGTTAACTTATTGACTTAAGCATGTGAAACTTACCCTCAACTGATGGTGAAAAGATGATCAAATGGTCGTACAGGAACTGTCCGTATTTGATCAGAGATAGAGAGGGATCATCAGCCGTCTTAAATGTGAGGTCAAAGCCGCGATCTGAACAGGAGAGATGTATCATCAGCAACACTGAAACTGAAAACGCATGATGAGCATCCCAGTGCTCATCATGCATTTTTACATAGACTTGAACAAAGTGTGAGTACACTCAGTTAAAGTTACTGAGGAGAGGGGACCTTTGAGCTACAACACTGTTTAAGGTTTACAAGCACCATTGATGTTATTAAGTAATAAATTGTGTATGACCTCCAGTCAATAATTACAGTCAGTGTCACAGGTGGCAAGTGACAAAAAAAAATGTTTTTTGCAGAATTTCAAGCCTTTTAACTAAAATAGCTGGAGATGCATTAACAAGCCCATTTGCAGTATTATGGCAAGTGAATTATTTATTAAGTATAACATGTTAACATTCTGGCAATAGCTGTATGTATATTCTAATTTGATAGTTCTTAACATAATCTGAACAGCTGCAATGAGCATAACATAGAATCTTTGGTGGAAGATGATGTCTAAATCCACTGTAAAATATAGTAATAAATTAGTTTAACAGTAGGGTATTCACTCATGCAAAAATGATCATCTCCTCAACACCTTTAGCATTCATGCAACCTCATATCATCCTGTTCTCAACTCCAAGCTATACGGTGGGGGTTATGCATTCACTGCTGCAGCTTTGTGATGAAAAACAAGCAAGTTTTTTTCCTTGGATGCCCTCCAACAAAAGAGGTGTATAATATGCACTGTCCTCGACCACTGTGCCAAGTCGGAGGTACTCACTTGTCTTTTTTTCAGAGTTTGAATATGCAAGTAGTGCATGCAGTTAGCACTTGCATTTGAGAAGGACTGCATGTCTGATTGGTAGTACGATGGCTCAAGCTAAACCTCCACATTATTGCTGTAATTGTGTTTCAAGTGATTTTTAGTTGGTCCTGTGTTATTTTACATTTGTGAGGAGCCTCTCAATCACATTTTCCAGGTCCTCTGGCAATTCTTTTCCATGTCTGTCTGCATGAAGCAGACATGCAGACAGACACGGCCCATAAGTCCCAAAATGAGAAAATCCTGGTGTTCACAGGTCATTCTATACAATGTTTATGTATTTTGGCTAATTGAACATCACAGATGCACTCAGTTTTGCTTCAGTGCTCACATGTTTTCTAAGTGGAGTGCCAGTGAGCACAGGTATATTCACTTTTGTTTACACTGAGTTTCTACTTAGGGGCCTGTATTTTGAATGTAGTCTTTCTAAAGCACTTATTTTGATTGTCCATAGGAGGAAACACTTTGTGTTCAACTAAGACGAGATGCACTTATTGAGAGGTAATACAATTTTGAATCATTTCACCTTTCAGCGATATTGCACAGAGGCGAACTCACCTCGGTTGTATACTGTAATATTGCTAAACTAATATTAGCAGCCTTGCTGTACTGCATGACTAGTCTACCGGTTCAAGCGGCTCTGCTTTACCTTACAGACCTGACACAAGTTGGTTTTACACAGTATTTAGGAGTGTGAGTACTGTATGAAAAAGCACGGTTGTTATACCGACCTGCCAGACTGCGGAAGAAGATTGAATGGGTGTCTCTGATGTTCAGGTTGTCCAGCAGCACCAACGTCTTACCGTCAGCCGAGGCACAGTGTAGCACGGAGGCTAACGAAAGCAACAACAGAACACTGTAGTCCAAAAGTCTGAACCGCCTTACGGTTATCATTCCGGTTCGATTCTTCGACAGTGATAAAGAACTGGACCGGTTCGTCTGCACGACTGCTGTCAACGCCGCCATTTTGCTGCAGAAGTCGACGTCAGCGTTAGCAGCAGCTAACTCAACTCTGACCCTGAGATCCAACCAATCACAGAGAGGAACGCGTCTCCGACTGCCTCTCCACCAATGAGGGGAAAGCTTTATTGTGAAACCTACAGCCAGGTCAGTCTCAGCACTGAAATGACAATATGTACATTAATTGACGGAAAATGTCATTCTCACATATTTTGTGTAGGTTTCTCTGAACCGATACAGTGGCTGCCAATAATTAGGTTGAAAACAGTCATAAATATATAGACTAAGGAATTAAGCTAGATTTATATGAAGTGAATTTCTTCCCTTGCTGATTTTAAACGTTTATTTTCCCCACATAACTGAAACACACCTGCTTCACACTCTTGTGTTATTCTCATGAAAATAGCACAACAAAAAGCTGGTCAGACTGTGATCATTCTTTATTGAGCTGATGGTGGCATAAAGTGGGTGTAAGAAAGGTTACAGACATTTAATGGAGCATTTCAGAGGTGTTAATCTGGTCAGACAAAATAATGACACCAACCCACTGGTGACAATACACTATCATACTAGAAAAAAAGCTGTCTTGTTATCAATGTGAAACTGAAAATGACTGATCAGTTTGTCATCACCACACACATTTCCTTTTCTAATCAGAGGTATTAGGAGTTTCTGAGGACACATACCAAATATACAAATAATGTACAAGCACAGGACTTACCATGTTTGCCGAAAACATGGAGATGACACCTCACTTCTGTAAAAGGTGTGTTTTGTCTGTCACTTAAATCTTTAGTACCGCTACATGTTCATGTAGATAATCTCTGTATAACAACAAAATACTTTCAGTGTTTTAGGAAAACATATATATTTCATCAAGGCAATGGAAAAATAGCACAGGGAGGTCTTTGTTAAAGTTATATTAGGCAACACAAAATTGCGATCTAAATGTTTTATACAAGGGACAAAGCACAATCCTACATTCATTCCAAAAATAAACAAACTTTACAAATTGTATAACCATCTCTGTAAGAATTCTCAACATTTACCAAAAATCTCTGACTCTCACCTTGTTTGCCAGGATTAGGACTGCAAAAACACAGTTGAGGACTATTAATCTACAGATAAAAATAGTTTAAGAAAACAGTATGATAAGAATCCAGTTTAGATTTATGTTGAATGCTGGGGTATGATGCAACTCTGAGGCCTCATCATCACATGGCCTGCATTTCGTTCCTCTTGTATAAATTTGCTTTCTGTTACACACAATATTTCATACAATCCTCAAATATCTTTCCCACTATACTTAATTCTCACATTCCATCTCTTCTTTATCCTCCTCTATATCTTTTCCATGTGTTTGGAGCTGAGTATGGGTTTCTGCCTGTCCATCCTCCACCCCCTCCTCTTCCTTGTTCGTGACCTCTCCTGATCTTTCTTTTCCTTGAGTTCGCCCAACCATCCCTCCTTCTGCTTCTCCCTCTCCATCTTGGGGACGGAAGATTAGCTCTGCTTCGGGGATGACCTGTTCCGGTGTGGGTTGCCATGTTGCAACAGAATCCCCTTCAGCAGTAGCAGCTGCTGTGTACTGATAGAAGTCAGAATCTGCCTGAAACATGACCAAAGCCTGAGCAGTGTGGATGCGAACATGCTGAGCTAAGGAGGTAGCATCCAAGAATTTATCACCACACGAATCACAAGCGTACAAGATCTGGGTGTTGGGGTCTGTGAACAGAAGAAGAGTGGAAAAACATAGTAAGCCTTTACATTCAAATTTCTCATTCTATGTTTTCCTACAAGTAAAAAAAATAATACTTCCATTTTACAGGACTGAGCAAGTTATCACAGTAGTTGTATAAATCTGACCAAACTATTGACAGGACTTGTTTCTTTCATATTGAACAGCCTTTAGTGGTTTTAACAGACAGAGTATCCACAGACTCATGTAAAATATACAAAATACAAATATACAGAATATGTTATTATATATAGGACTTGTTTCTTTCAACTGATGATTCAAAGTAAAGAATGGACTTTAAACTTCAGCTTTCAAGCCACTATAAATGAGAAATACTCAGAAATAAAAACTAAATATCTGCAATTCCATAACAGCAGGTCAGCCATCTGGCCATACAGTACTTTTGAAAGCTCAGTGATATTAGAAAAAAAAACCTTTTGGAGAGATTGTGTACTAAACGTCATATCACTTATATCGTTAGTCAGATTTTACACCAAGAAATTCACCTAATCTTATTTATGAGAGATAACAGTTCTATGCAACTTTATAGGCCTATTTAAGTTTTTGAAGTGATTTATCCTACTCATAGCATTTACTGAACAAATATTCACATAAATGAAAGTTCTGTAAATCTCTGATTACTGCTAAAACCAGTACTTCATGCAATAACAAAAATGACAAAGTTCATGCAGTTTCATTGCAATATAAAACCTCTATGGAAACAGCACAACCCTTGAAAAAGAAACCGTAATCAACACGTGCAGCATTTTTTTCAAGTGGCCACAGGTGCTACCAATATTGGAAAAAATGGGACTCTACGTGCTATATTTACTTCACTACTTACATTTTTAATGTGCTTTCCCACAACAGAATTTGTATAGTGCAAATGGTTTCTTTTTGGTGAATTGATAATAACTATAATAAATGAGATGTGTACAATAAAAGTGATTTTAATGTACCATGAATCTAGGCCTAAATTTGGTTTATTTTCTGATGAAATCGAAAGTCGTAAGTGATTATTTCAAGGGCCATTGTAAAGTTGAAAATCCAAGGGTCCCTTCTGTTTTCACAGTTGCTGGCTATGCTAATCGGTGCAGTTTTTGCAGTTTAAAAAAATTTAATTAATTGATTTTTTTTTTAAATCAATAACAGGACTTTTAAACTTGCCTCTGAGTTTTGGGTTCAGGGGCTTGAGTCCTTGCCCACATTATGTCGACCTAATTCTTGATGGCTGAGTATGAAATGTTTTTCTTCCCAGCCCATGACCAATGCCTTGTTATGTTATGTGCAGTTCCTGGCATTAATGTTTGTACTGTTTTATAAATCTATGATATACAATTCAAATACAGATGCTTGAGTTATTACAAAGTACCAGTCTTACCTGCTTCTTGCACTTTCTCGACTGCCTTGGTGATTTCAGCTTTCAAAGCCTCAGTCTCATCTGCAGACACTGAAGCAGCCACTGGAACAACTGTTAATGCACACATGAAAAACAAACATTTATCACTGTCTCTCTCCTTTAGTCCTTTCATCATCTACAAAGGTGCAGAGTGCTGTCTGTGGCGCTGATAAGGTCCTAGTGAAGCATGCTGACATTTCCCTAAAAAACACTGAGCTTTGTGTTGAAGATGCTGTCTGACCTGTCAGCTGAGCTACAGCAGTGGCTGCCAGGGCCTCTGTTGCCAGGGTGACGATGTCCTCCGTGGTAACAGTAACTATGTTGATCTCACTGTCAGAGGTGGATGCCCCTGCACATCCATCAGCCTCCTCGTCTGCACTTCCTCCAGCTACCACCAGCCGCTTCATGCCAGCCTTGCCATGGTGGACAGTCTTGACGTGTGAGCGCAGATTGTCCACACGGTTGAATCCTCGACCGCATTTATCACACAGGAAAGGTTTCTCCCCTGAGACGACAGGACAGAGAGAAGTAACTGAAGACTTAAACGTGAAAGCTGTGAATTCTGCTTGATGCAGATGTGATAGCTACACATGTTCCTGTTCAGCAGCTGAATGTCAGCCTCCCCATTTACTCAGTTGGCCAAAAGATGACAATTATTTAATGGAAATTTTGTCTGTACCTGTATGAATGATGATGTGTTTTGATAGGTCTCCCACATTGACAAATGCCTTGTTGCACATCTGACACTTGTGTGGGCGGACGTTGTCGTGATGGCGAATGTGATTGGCCAGTTGACTAGACTGCACAAACCTGTCCAGAAAGAAATCTAAGATAGGTCATCTCAGTACATCGAAAACTAAACAAACACTCAACAAGAAGACATTTTTTTTACACAAGTTTTTTAAGTTACATTTTAGTAAACTTCCCTAAGACTACTAAGTGGTGATCTTGAAGCTGAAATCACCTAAAACCACTGTCAGTGAGCTTGAGGGTCAGCCACAGTCACAAATGTGAAATCAGTTTCCATGAAGCCACATACATAGCCTGTGATTTCCATTCTTCCTAATGCAAGTCAAAATTTTCAACCAACAGTTTGTTGTTTCTGCTCTCCCTTCACATATTTTCAGATATACATGCTAGATAATCTCAGATTATGATCCAGTGAAACAAGCAACTTTCAAACTTGAGAGCATTATTACAGCATCACTCTACGAGCCCCTTCTGGCCAAGCTGACCTTTTGCCACAGCGATCGCAGACATAGGGTTTCTCTCCCGTGTGCTGGCGGACATGAGCGATGAGGGAGCTGGCCTGGGTGAAAGCCTTGCCGCAGATAAGACAAACGCAGGGTTTTTCTCCTGTAACATACGAATTACTGTCTTACTAGGATAGGAAGCAGAGAACATTCATGTGGGGTTTCAGACAGAAAAATGGAAATATGCTGCTGTGCTACAGTGTGCCATTGAAATACCTGTATGGATGCGCTCATGTCGCTGCAGAGCTCCAGGGTCACTGAAAGCTCTCTGGCAGTGCACACAAATGTATGGTTTCTCTCCACTATGAACTCGCAAGTGCCTCTTCAGATTTCCTAAAAAGCAGGCACCATTA